>NC_089745.1:42930489-42957989 GCF_040412425.1 Macrobrachium rosenbergii
ATATATATATATATATATATATATATATATATATATATACATATATATACATACATATATATATATATATATGTGTGTGTGTGTGTGTGTGTTCGTGTTTATATATATATATATATATATATATATATATATATATATATATATATATATATATATATATATATATATATATATAGATATAGAGAGAGAGAGAGAGAGAGAGAGAGAGAGAGAGAGAGAGAGAGAGAGAGAGCTTGTTTTCATTTACGCTAAGGTGAATTATATATATTTATAAAACTTCTCTTTCTCTTCTCTCTCTCTCTCTCTCTCTCTCTCTCAAGGGAAAAGGAAAAAGCCCAAAACAAAAATCAAACGGATTTCTCTTCCCCCATCGCCCCCTCAACCACAACGTGTAAGGCACAACTCCAAGGTGTGTGTGCGTGAGAGAGCCTAAAAGCCTTTAATGGCCCGTACTTTGAGGATCAGGAGTTTTGAAGACATGGAATGGAGGATGAGAGAAACGTTTTGGAAAAAGACAAGAAAAAAAAATACAAATAGTTAATGCACACTACCCCCAATAGTTATCGTGTGAATGAAAAGTTCGTATCATCATCGTCATAACAGTACCGTTGATAATGATAACAGTGATAATGACTCATGTTAAAAATTACTCATAGTAGCATGTGTCTTGAAAAGGAGAAACACATCCACAGTTATGTGTGGGTACAAATGCGCTTAAAAATAAATCTCTACAGAGAGCTTTCGTTTTAAATATATATGTAGCCATACATAACTGTGGATTTGTATCTTCGATGGTTCAAGTAATAGTAATGAAAACCACAGCAGTAATAATAATAATAATAATAATAATAATAATAATAATAATAATAATAATAATAATAATAATATAATAATAATAATAATAATAATAATAATAATAATAATAATAATAATTCATAAAAATTTTATAATAGCATGTCACTAAAATGGTGAAGAAAGCCACAATGGTGTAAGTGCAGATATACAGGATATCAGAAATATATACAGTATAAAAACGAGAGCTTTCGAGAACCTGCTCGATTCTCCCTCTCAATCTGACAGAGAAGGAGAATCGAGCAGGTTCCCGAATGCCCTCGTTTCGTATATATTTTAATATATATGTACACTTACACCGTGGTAGATTTCTTCACCAATAATAATAATAATAATAATAATAATAATAATAACAATAATAATGTTTAGAGAATCTTTCACAAAACTCGTAACTGTAGACCCTTGTACGTAATGAAATATTCGTGTAAAAACTATCAAACTATAGGTCAGTTGGATATCTACTTAAGCAGGTGCACTCAAATTCCGCTCACAGTTAAATGGAAATTCTTGAAGGGAATCAATTCAGTCGCTTTAATTGAAAAGACGTTTCAGTCTTCTCTGTCAAACACTTGGGGCGCTGCAGTGATACTGGTAGCACCTTGGAACTTTCGTTCCCTAACCCTTGCCAAACTTTTTCTCAGTTTCATTGGTGCTATTCAAGAACCAAGTTCGGAGAAGAGTACAAAAATATGTATAATAATGAAGGTACTAAGAACAAGAGCAATCACAAGAATAAACAAGTAAAAAATGAGCGGAAGTTTCTTCGGAGCAATCGTGTTTTCTGTAAGAAACTCTCAGCCACGACTCGGTGGCGGCCTGTGTTGTTGGCTCCTATAGCGGTGTCAGACGCACGATCATGGCTAACTTTAACCTTAAATAAAATAAAAAAACTACTGAGGCTAGAGGTCTGCAATTTGGTACGTTTGATGATTGGAGGGTGGATGCTCAACATACCAATTTGCAGCCCTCTAGCCTCAGTAGTTTTTAAGATCTGAGAGCGGACAGAAAGAGTACGGCCGGACAGACAAATAGCCATCCCAATAGTTTACTTCTACAGAAAACTAGACACACTATAGCAAATATTTACCTATTATCATTCAATAAGCTATATTACCTTTCAATTCAGTTGCTTCGACTTTGCAACAAGAAAAGCAAGCATTTGTCATCTGCCTTCTTCCAACTTCAAGAGCACCTTGAAGTCAGAAAGAGTGATCAGGGCACCACCACCAGACAAAAATCATCAGTAATATTAATTTATTAATTCTATTTACAGCAGATCCCCTTACCCTTCAAGGGCACTCTTAGAATACTGAAGATGTTCCCTCCAGAAATTTAGAAGATGTGTTTATTTCTAGCAGTTTCTGTATTTCTCTTAAGAAAACTATTTTTTATCGGAAAACACGAAAGGAAGTGTAGTAAGTAAATACTAGGAAATATATCAAAAAGATTGTGTGTGTGGGTACATTGTTTACAAAAAGATTGTGTGTGTGTGTGTGTGTGTGAGAGAGAGAGAGAGAGAGAGAGAGAGAGAAGAAATCACTTTTTTATTATCTTTCGATGACTTTCGCCCCGAGGGCGTAGGACTACCTTGTCAAGGACCTCGTCTCCTTCCTAAGGAATCAGAGTTTTTTAGTTTCTTGTTAAAAGAGAGAGAGAGAGAGAGAGAGAGAGAGAGAGAGAGAGAGAGAGAGAACTAACGTATCCACATTAGTTGCGTAGACCAACAGAATCCAAAATAGCACGAATATTTGTTGTGATTACAGGACATTTCTCTCCCCTCCCGCTTACCGTGCAAAGTCATTCCTTCCCTCAGAAGGAAAAAAGGAAGAAATCTCCTCGCACACATAGGAGTCTACGGGAGAAGCAGATTAGTAGAAGTCTTGGCGGTCAATATAAACGTCATCGTTCACACAGCAGCGTAGGTCACAGGCCACCAGCGTCATCTTAAGGATGCCCCTCACTCAGCCATCCCTAAGCCTCTAATCCTTCCTCCCGACCCCCGTGTCTTCCTTGGCCTAAGACCCTCTCCTCTATCTCAGATTTCGCAGGTCCCCTTCCAGAGGCCCTCTCGCCTCATTGGCAGGGGTGGGAAGGAGGGTGGGGGCCACTTCACCCTCGCCGTCCACAGGCTGTTATTTTCCTCAGGTGGAAACATTTTCTGGGAGAGAAATCCTCCGCTTAAAGTAGGCCTGAAAACATCACGTAGGTCTGAGGAAGGTTTTACTTGTGGCAAAAATAACAGATATGTTCGTTTTATGTTTATACTGATTCATAAATCTAAATCTGTGTTTTTACATACTGTAGGAATTCGAATATAAAATTTAGACCAAAGGCCAAACTCTGGGAACTATGAGTCCATTCAGCGCTGAAAGGAAAATTGAGAGTAAAAAGATTTTGAAGGTGTAACAGGGAAAGATCTCGCAATTACACTAACAGACAATTGTTAGGAGAGGGTGGAGAGTAAGGTGGGAGAAATATAATATCAGCAGAGGGGCAGTAGAAGGAATGAAAGGGGTTACAGCTATGGGCCGAAGGGACGCAGCAAAGGACCTTAAGTAATGCCTACAGTGCACCGCGTGAGGTGCACTAATGGCACAACCTCCCCTATGGGGTTACATACTGTATACATTATATGTGTGCATAAGCCACAGGACTGAACTCTTCTCTTCGCCATTCGCAAACAATTTTGTTTACGTCCTCCCCTAGAAACATTTGAATTTTACGTGTCCAAAAAATATTGTTAATCGAGAAGTCAAGGATCCACCGCGGGTGGACGCTATATTTACAGAGATATGTAAACGTGACCTTCAGATTCCAAACATTAATATTTGTGCTAATGGCCTCTGAGTTGGGAAAAAATTCTTTCCTGAACGTAGTGTGCTTGCAACTCGGAGCGTCTGTGATGTGAGTTCAAAGACTGTTCTGGATGTAAAACTTTGTTCATAGTTACATCAGTATATAGCTGAAACCAATTTAGCATATATATATATATATATATATATATATATATATATATATATATATATATATATATATATATATATATATATATATATATGCTAAATTGGTTTCAATATATATGATGTAACTGTGAACAAAGTTTTATATATATATATATATATATATATATATATATATATATATATATATATATATATATATATATATATATATATATATATATATATATATATATATATATATATATATATATAATATATATATATATATATATATATAATATATATATATATATATATATATATATATATATATATATATATATATATATATATATATATATATATATATATATATATATATATATATATATATATATATATATATATATATTGTATATCATATATATTTTAACTCAAAATTTCAATGAATAATAAAAACTTCAGATATCAATTTCATTTCATTTCAGGTGCCTTTATACTGTGGAATCCGCATACCATTGTTTCAAAGTAACTGATGACTAATGAAAACAAGTAAAAGATGTGCCGAATGACAGCGTATAATACTGTATGACCACGACCGGGCAGCGCTCAGTTGCTCCCCAGATGCGGTCAAGTGAAGATGCGTCGGCGGTTGGAACCTCTAGCGGTGCCAAACGCACGATCAATGGCTAACTTAACCTTAAATAAAATAAAAACTACTGAGGCTAGAGGGATGCAATTTGGTATGTTTGATTATTGGAGGGTGGATGATCAACATAGCAATTTGCAGCCCTCTAGCCTCAGTAGTTTTTAAGATCTGACGGCGGACAGAAAAAGTGAGGACGGACAGACAAAGCCATCTCAATAGTTTTATCTTACAGAAAACTAAACGGCTGGTCTTAGGTCTGAGGCTTTTCCTTATTCTTGGAGCATTACTGCGTCCAAATATCTCTTGCAAGCTTCAGTGCTTTGTGTTAACCCCACACACAGCTCTCTTTTATTTTCAACACTCTGTGTGAACTCTTATACCAAAGAACGTCAATTTGAGTTTCCCCCATGACAGGAATAATGAGTGATAAGTTCAACTACCCTTCAAGGCCCGCACACGGAGAACAATTTCGAACATTTGACGGTAGCGTTTTATTCTCATCTTGCCGGAGACTCGAATTGTATAATTTGGAGTATAAAATCTAGGCCAAAGGCCAAGCGCTAGGACCTATGAGGTCATTCAGCGCTGAAAAGGAAATTCACAGTAAAGAGGTTTTAAAGATGTAACAGGAGGGAAGCCTCGCAGTTGCACTATGAAAAAATAGTTAGGAGAGGATGGAAAGACAGATGGAAGAAAGAGAATATGAACGGAGGAACAGTAAAAGGAATGAAAATGGTTGTAGCTAGGGGCCGAAAGGACGATGCAAAGGAACCTTAAGTAATGCCTACAGTGCACCGCCTGATGTGCACTGACGGCACTAACCCCTACGTGGGAATTGTATCATTTAGCATTGAGGATCCTGAAACTTTCGTGGATTAAGCTCTCTATACCGTTGGAGTAACTTACCTGGACCATAGAAATTAAATTTCGATGTACATGAAATTTTTTTGTAGCGTCGGTATATCCTAAAAGAGTCATTTGGGCTTTGGGATACCAGGGCTTCTGCGTCAGCGGCAATATCGAGTTTCGAAATCTTAAACTTTTTGAAAACATGTAGTGAAATCCTCAATCTGAAGACCGTAGAGTTTTACGTCTTTCAAAAGATATAGCGTGCAAGTATTGGACTTATAATAATAATAATAATAATAATAATAATAATAATAATAATAATAATAATAATAATAACATCTTCATTAAAATGGAATGCCCGTCTGGATGCCGATGAGCTTATATTGCAGTTTCCCAATCTCACCAATAAGTTTATTTTGTAGCAGAGGTAAGTTATATAACAGGTTGAGAAACTGCAATATACTGTACACTCAACAACATCCAGACGACATTCTTTTTAATGAAATTTGTTTGAGAGAGGGTCTTCTTCCAAAATAATAATAATAATAATATCCTTTACTTCAGTCCAGGTGTCACTGAACCCTAAAACAGATATTTGAAGTCTGATGCGAATGGCACTGGGGTAAAATGATGCTCCAAAAACAAAATTATTATTATTATTATTATTATTATTATTATTATTATTATTATTATTATTATTATTATTATTATTATTATTATTATTCAGAAGATGAACCCTATTCATATGGAAAAAACCTCAGAGCAACCTTTTTTTCATTAGTTATCAGTTACACTGAAACAATGGTACGTGGATTCCCCAGTATAATGATGTCTGAAATGAAAGAGCTGATTTCTCAAGATCCTTTATTGTTTTTTTTATTTAAGTTTACTGCTTTTTTTCTTATTAAGTGCATAGATAAATTAAAATGTAAAAAATAAAAAATATGTATTTCCTCTTAAACAGAAACAAATCATAATTTCTTCATTGAAAAATAGACATAAAATATCACAACTGGCACCTCTGCGATTATGAGCACTGGCAAGCACCCATCTCCTCCAGAACTGCTTTCTGCCACTTGCCTGTTCTTGTTCCACATCTCCATAATTGCTTTCTGCCACTTGCCTTTTCATTCCATATCTCCAGAACTGCTTTCTGCCACTTGCCTTTTCTCATTCCCCATCTCCAGGATCCATCTCCTCCGGAAATGCTTTCTGCCACTTGCCTTTTCTAGTTCCATATCTCCAGAACTACTTTCTGCCACTTGCCTTTTCTCACTCCACATCTCCAGAAGTGCTTTCTGCCACTTGCCTTTTTTCATTCCACATCTCCAGAACTGCTTTCTGCCACTTGCCTTTTCTCATTCCACATCTCTAGAACTGCTTTCTGCCACCTGCCTTTTCTCATTCCACATCTCCAGAGCTGCTTTCTGCCACCTGCCTTTTCTCATTCTACATCTCCAGAACTGCTTTCTGTCACTTGCCTTTTCCCATTCCAGATCTCCAGAGCTGCTTTCTGCCACCTGCCTTTTCTCATTCCACATCTCCAGAACTGCTTTCTGCCACCTGCCTTTTCTCATTCCATATCTCCAGAACTGCTTTCTGCCACCTGCCTTTTCTCATTCCACATCTCCAGAACTGCTTTCTGTCACTTGCCTTTTCTCATTCCACATCTCCAGAGCTGCTTTCTGCCACCTGCCTTTTCTCATTCCACATCTTCAGAGCTGCTTTCTGCCACCTGCCCTTTCTCATTCTACATCTCCAGAACTGCTTTCTGCCACCTGCCTTTTTTCATTCCATATCTCCAGAACTGTTTTCTGCCACTTGCCTCATCTCATTCCCCATCTCCCCCAGGACCGCTTTATGCCACTGGCCTTATCTTATTTCCCATCTCCTCTACTCTCGAATATATATACAACACCCCTAATTAGATCTGACGTCCCCGTTCATTTCGCAGTTCATTCGCAAAATAGCAGATAATTCATGTTCCAATTAGACAAATTAAGAGTTCGGGCAGATAAAAAGGAAGAGCGAAAAAAGAAGACGGCACTGGAGTCGAAAACATGTATTCTATCAGAGTATCGATGAAACCTTTAAGTTAATTAAATGGAATGGATTAATATCCTGCATCCGAGGGTAACAACAAGAAACCATAATATCGGGCGATATATCAGCGTACTCGAGGCAATCAGGTCGCGAAAAACAAAATAATGAGCATCCAATTTCATATGAATAGGAACTGATTTGTTGTCGACAGAGAGAGAGAGAGAGAGAGAGAAAGAGAGAGAGAGAGAGAGAGAGAGAGGAAGCCCACCCATCCACAGTTCGACTTTTCCCAAGCAATCGGCGTAAATTACGTATTAGACATTTTCTCTCGGTTCTCTTCCTCGGCGTCATTACGATCACTTGTCCGAGCCAAATTCACCAGCGAATTTTACCCTTGGATTCTTAAAGAGTGCAGATGTCTGTGTATTCATCAGCTCATTTCAAAAGGGACTTTAGGAACCCTTTCCGTATTTTCTGAGCTTTCTGAAGATAAGTCCACACCGAGCAAACTTATAAATGATTAGTCTGCTTCATCCACTGACTGCATGTGTACACCTATTCATTTAAAAGAGGCTGTATGAGAGTGCTCATTTTTTCTGAACTCATAGAAAATAATAAGCTGCATTACCCTAAGTTATATATGATTATATGCGAAATATAATATATAGGGAGGTATGTATGCCAATCTATTTACTTAGAAGGGATGGTAAAAGCTGGTCCAGACTGCGTAAGTCTGCATGATTCAACTTTTTATAAATTTAATATAGATTTTATATCTGAATTACCTTCAAGGAAGGCTCATAAGGCATAGACGAGAGGCACACAACTTTTACAGGTATAACCTTACTTAGTAAATACTAAGAGTCATAGAATGTCTTTGACTGAGAATGTATGACAGGAAAAAGAAGGACTGAAGGGAGAAGAGCACTGCGAATGTAAATGTAGATCAGGAGTTCGTTAAAAGTCGTATGCTGCTTTCGTAGACCTGGAGAAGATTAATAACAGAGCTCATAAAGACGCAATGCACTCTTAATGATGTGTGACTTGCACATAAATTTTTATAAAGCGAAAGGTGTGACATGTTTACATTACGAAAGTGGAACACGTGTAAGAATACGCAGAGGGGACAATGGCTGTTGTGTTCCAAAAGAATTACACAAGGTTGCCTCATCTTAATAAAGGAGTAATAAGAAAGTTGGGGTAAAAACAAGATATTAAAAACCTGTGGGATAAAAGATAATGAAAACGAAGACCAAATCATTTATGTTTGCGGATGATACAATGCTTATTGTTGATTACAAAGACAAGGAGGCAGCGACTGACAGAAAGAGGAAAGACGACCAATACTATATTAGATAAAAAAATCCCTTAATATCCAGGAAGAACGACTATGTATAGTGCTGTATATTCACTAATGGACATATCCCATGAAATATAATAACAATGTTTGCGTAATTCTGGTAGCACATTGTACGCATATACTTCAAGTACGTTATGCTGCTCTGCGGCTCCCTGCGAAGAAATAACAAGTGTATGTGGATGCATCTACATCTGACATAGCAGGATATACATGACGGAATGACTGACAGGGGAAAAGAAGTAGGGTTAGGTGAGGAAAAGGTTGAGTGGGTCAAGTGTTAAGTATGAAACAACGGTGTGAGAAATTTGCCAGAGACATGGGGGAAAGCTTTACGTAAATGGTTTATAAAGACATACAAAATGCTAATGATGGACTTGATATTGTTTAATCATAATGGTGCTAAAAATGGGTAGTATAAGGCAATTTGTTGAGAGCAACAAGAAGTCTTTATGGAGAAAGTGAGTTTGCGTTAGATACGAATACTAGACGGATGCTTTTGTGTACTGTACAACATGGGCTGAGACAAAGATGGGATATGTCTTTAAAGGTTATTTAAACATATTGATGGACGAAGTGGAAAGAATTCTGAGAAATGACAGATGAGGATGAGAAGTAGCGGCTGGTGTTTGGAGATGATACAGTACTGAGTGGTGATTCTGAAGAGAAACGGCTAAAACTAGCGAAAGAATTCTGAACATGTTATCAAGCGGAGAAAGTTGAAAGCGAATGTAGTAGGAGGTAGGTTTGAAAATAAATGCAAACCCAAGAAGACAATACAATGAATGTTACAATAGATTATGACTGGAAGCAGTTTTATATAAGTACACTAATACGCTGAGTGGATTTTAAAAGCATAAAAGGGAGCTGAGCTATGTGGAATCTACGGTACGACCAACAATGGGCTACAACAATGCCACAGAGCCAACGGACGTTACATACGTACGTATGTACACACACTCGAAATCCGTGTTTATTCCACTCCTTATTTTTCACATTATCTCCCGAGACGTGCAACTCGTCTATACCAGGGTTCATAAACAGGTTCCCAGGTTCATGGCAGGTCATACCGTCATCTCATTAACTGACCGACGCATCTTAAATTAGAAGTGGAGAGCTGGAGGCAACCATTTATTGCCACTTTAATCAATAGACGGGGTTTATTATACAGATCCCGTTGCTTCCTTCCTGCTTAAAAGGGACAGTGGTCAGTGATCTGCAAAACCCCGCATCGAATAATCATAAATGATCAAATGTCAGCAAAATTAGCTCATCTCCGTAGCTCCAATATAACATATAGGAACTTCACAAGTTCAAGCGAAGATGCAATGCATTACTACCCTAATACAATTCGCCTCGCATTTTAATCATTTACTTAATTTTTATCTGTCTATTAATTTTTTAATTTATGTTTTCTTTTTATAAAAAGGGAGATCTCTTCTTTCAGTATTGCCCTTTGGGGTTGTTCCGTATGAATAGGGTTCATCTTCTGAATAATAATAATAATAATAATAATAATAATAATAATAATAAATAATAATAATAATAATAATAATCCGTCAGTTTACTGTTTCCCCAGCATCCGTACAACATCAAAAGATGATTCTGTCAAGTTTCCTTAAAAGCGAATAGATGTTTTAGTGTATGATAAAAACCCCAATTAAATGCAGCTGTTCCTCTTCATCCTTCTTGATGCATTTTTCATACGTCCCTAAAAAATGGAAACGCTCCTTCAACTGTACGAGTATAAACAATGTTCACAAGTCTAGCCATGCGTGAGTCAAGAAGGTTGACTTGGTAGTCTCGTTAATAATAATAATAATAATAATAATAATAATAATAATAATAATAATAATAATAATAATAATAATAAAATCAACAAAAAACAACAACAACAACAATAATAATAATATTAATAATAATAATAATAATAATAATAATAATAATAATAATAATTATAATAATAATAATGATAATAATAATATAATAATAATAATAATGTTCTAAAGGGTCCACAATAATATAATTGTTAAAGGCTCGTGTAAAATTTATTGAAGCTTTCGAACCCTACTCTGGGTTCATCTTCAGTCAAAATTTTGAACCCAGAGTAGGGTTCGAAAGCTTTTATAAATTTTACACGAGCCTTTAACAATTATTATATTACTGTCGACCCTTTAGAACATTTATGAACTCTCGTGATAGAGAGTTTTTCTACCAACAACAACAACAACAACAAAATAATAATAATAATAATAATAATAATAATAATAATAATAATAATAATAATAATGATGATGATGATGATGATGATGATGATGATGAAATGTACATTCCAAAGCTTTTTGAGTTTACAAATAATGAAAACATCGAACACCAAGAAACATAAAAGAGGACACAAAATACACTTATTCACAACAGCCAACTTTAATAATTCTTTATTAAAATTTCAAAAATCCAAGTCATCGAAAAATTCCACTTTTTATTTTGCTTTCTTTTGGGGGAGGGAAAGCGTATTCCGCTTTTCCCTTCACCAGCCTGCGGCAACAGACACCCATTTACAACCTACGTTTTTTCTCTTTCATTTTTATGAAGAGCCTCTTATAATAATACTAGTGCCCATCCCCGCCTCCCCTCAAAAAAAAATAAAAATAAATAAAAATAAAAATAAAATAAATAAATAAATAATAGAAGTATCTAAGAAATCTTGAATAGAATTTTTCAAAGTATCTTCAGAAAAGATCTGGATTCCGAGGACTTGTTCTATTTAGAGCGGCAAAATGCGTTTAAACTTCGCAGATAAAAGTTGGATGATTAAAAACTTTACCTTCTGAAAGTAGAGCTAAGTAAGCCTTACAAATGCAAGGCGTTTGCTGGATATGTAATGGGAAAATGTTGTAGAAGTAGGTGTGGATCATCAAGGGAATTTTACGTATATATCTGATCATCAAAGGAATTTTACGTATATATCTGTCTCCTAATTATACACACACACACACACCCATATATATAATATATATATATACTCGTATATATATATATAAATATATAATATATATATATATATATACATATATATACACATTCATACACATACTTATATATAAATAACGTTAAGTCACGTAACCTAACAGATAACTTCTCCAAAGATAACAACACCGCAATTATTACCACATTTATACTTCATACGCCAATTTGTGAATAAACCCCTTGCGCATATATATTCCACAACATTCGTCCCTTCATACAACTATACAAAAGGCTCATCAGCAGCGCGCCAAATCGCCTTACATACACTGCACCATTCAACTCTATTTTGCATGCACTGTTGCTTTCTTGAAGGCGTTTCTAATCCAATACTCTCTCACGATGTCTATCCAACCTTCTACGACTTCCAGTATTAGTAATAAATCATTCATATCAATCAGTCAATTCTAGGGATTCCATTCCCCCCTCCTAATACCTATCGTCTTCCATTCTTTCCACATGACCAGGCCATCTCAAACCACCCTGACCATCCTTTAACCTAGGCTAGTCATTTTCCATCTCTATTTAATTCTACTATTCTCTTCTTTCTTTCGCCACTTATGCTACGCAGACAGTCGGATGGATTATTCAGGAAGTCAGAGTTTATATATTTGTATGCACGACCTTTCACCAAGAACCAAAAATATCCCTTTTTCTGATCAATTAAATATAATATTTAGTTGAACCAGCCATACAGTTTTATCCATAAGAAGGAACTTCCTACAATCAAGTTAAAAAATATAACTCCCTCTTAATATTTCAGAAAAGACAGCTATAACGCATACAGGATTCAATCAAAACGCTATCAAATGTCGCCTACAGAGAGAGAGAGAGAGAGAGAGAGAGAGAGAGAGAGAGAGAGAGAGAGAGAGAGAGAGAGAGAAATCTTTCATTTTCTGCTCTTTGTTTTTTTCCTCTTACTACACCTTCCCCTAGATTAATCATCTCGCTCTTCCGCTCCCATCTTACCTGTGTGTGTGTGTGTGTGAGCGCGCGCGCGAAAGCGAGGGTCCTGATCAGAGGAACCACATCTAACACCCCTGTAGCAACAACATATCGACCGTCACGTGGGCCAACAACATCTTCAACATACATTAACCTGTCTTTCCTTATTCCTATTCCGGCTCCGCCTTCTCTCCTCTCATTGCTGGATTCCAGACGATATTGTTTTTGTATTTTTTTGTTTTTCGTTTTATTCAAAATACGCTCTAGATATAAAGTTAGCATTTCATATACTGCATTAATGATCTATTTATTATTTACTATTAGCCACATTAAATAACAAAATTTATTTTCTTCTAATTACTTTGAAATTTGTTCTTTGTTCCTTGGGATAAAATTGCATTTGTTCTTACTTATATATTATTTACTAAGTTATTTATTTATTTTTCCTCTTGGTCCTCAAAAACGGTCCATTTCTTTTTTTTTTAATCATATTAAATAAACAAAACAAAAAGAATTTAGAAAAACCAAACGTATAAAAACCTTTATCAGAAAGATTTCCGAACGTCTCCAACGTGAAATATTATGCTGAACAGCTCTGCAACAAATAACACCATTTTCCTTCACATTTACGCACAGAAGAATGAGACTTCTACAAATTCTTTCCAAATAATAAAAGGCAAAGTAAGATTACTAATGCAAAATACAGCTAGATGTCAACTGAATCTTTCTGACGAACTGATACCACCACTCAAAACAGACATTACATAATACACTTCTTCGCACATGAATGTAATTATTGCAGCATACGATTCATTAAAAAGTTGCCAGTTTAATAAATAATTTGTTTTCCTAATTAGAACTAAGAGGGTAATGTGGAAGGCTCAAAACATAATTTTTTGGAGGAGATAACAAGCAAAGAATTTTTGGAAAAACTCCATCCTTCAACTGTTGCTCTGTTTCAGCCTGAACTTAATTTCTATACGTCCTAAGAAAGACCCTGTAGACTTGAGCCTTCATAACGATAATAGCTCTCTGAGATCTATAGTAAAAGAATTTAAGTTTCAGGCTTTGATATAATATACACTTTAAAAATGGCAGCTAGCAATCATAGTTCTCTGAGAACCAATCATAAGCTTTGAGATCCATGGTAAAAAAAAAAAAAAAAAAGCAAGGTTTCGGGGTTTTGAATTATATACACTTCGAAATGGCAACTAGCAACGCCTTTTGATTTGTGAAGCAATCAAAGAAGTGCCAAATGTCCTACCGAGCCTTGAGGAAACTGTCACCCTATTTGGCCAACTTCATTAAGATGCCACACCTACACTCAAGAGCCCCCCAGTGTCATTTGTTTGTTTGACAGCAGTCATTTACACTCGTTTAAACTCATTTACACTCCACAGACGGCGGTTGCGGAGGAGCGTGAATTGATTCTAATAGGGGATACTGCTTTGGTAAAAGATGAGTGACAGGCCAAAGCCAGTCTTAGACTTTTCCCGTGAATCACGTCTGGATGCCAAGCGCTTATCAACCTGACCGCTCTATTGATAGGCTTTGCAAGTGGGGTGTGCGGCATCAATGCTAACAAGAGATCACAATGGCCTGAGAAAAATGTACAGGACAATTTGGGTATTTTGAGATCCAAAATTATCAATCTTTTTTTACGGCTGGATACGCACAGAAAAGGCCCCTTCTGCTATTCACTTGAAATGGATGTTGCTATTCATAAGTTTGTTCAATTAAAACAAAGTAATTTAATTCTTATTGCTTTTATAATATCCAAAATAAATGTTACTGACTATATAATGAACATACTTTCTTATTGAATAAGTCAAAAGACCATTCTAATCTGAACAGCCAAGACTTCACGGAATTAGAAAAATATTAAATTAATGTATACCCTTTTCAAACAATATAAACAATATATATATATATATATATATATATATATATATATATATATATATATATATATATATATATATATATATATATATATATATATATATAAAATAAAATGAAAATATGGATTTGAAATTATACGACAAATATTAAAACTATACACATATTAATCTCAGTTTTAAAATAATAATACATATCCGGAGAGGAAAGGGAACTTAATATACCTCAGGCAATAACATTACAACCCAAGACAACCGATGGCTATTGTAGATAGGTTATGGAACATTTAAACATCGATTACAGACAAGGAAATTAAATGATTGTGACACAAAAAACGACCCACGGAGATGATTTTTCCCCCAAGAAAATAGCAAGAAAATAGCAAAGTCGAACACAATAACAATTATATATTTCTAAGTATAACAAACTAGAAAATGAATAAATCGGAGTAGAACAACCTTACATGAAATAATAATAATAATAATAATAATAATAATAATATTATTAATAATAATAATAATAATAATAATAATAATAATAATAATAATAATAATAATAATAATAACTGATACTGACTTTTCCAATATCAGATCAGGTTTCCCATGGACTCAAAGATGGATGAACTCAAATTGATAGGGTTATCTAGTCACAACAATTGCCGTGAACTCAAAGATATAATAGTAATAATTGCTACTTATTTTATCAATATCAGATTTTTATTATGGGTTTCCCATCTAATCAAAGACGTTCGAAGAACCCAAACATATGAGACCAAGACTAAAATAAACCCATGCAAAATAAAAATACATATTTATACAAAATAAGAAAAACAAGCAATGCCCTTATACCACTGCAGAACAATACACAGACTTTCGGAGCAAAATTGGACATTTCCTTATTCTCATGAGATCCTTCCAGACCTGATGGGGATTGCATACAGAGGAGATAAGGTAATATAGAGATGTCTACGAAACAGAACAATCCTCGATGCTAGAAAAACAAAATAACAATGAAACAAACATTTAAAACAAACGGTTAGCCATTTTCCCCAACAGGGAGTGGCTCCAGAGAGTAAAGAAAACGTTGGTGCGCATTCATGCTTTAACCTCTGAATTATGGATGAAACCCCTGTGATGAAAACTTGCAGATTACCTGCTTCATACTACTATACAGAAGGCTCGTCAGTAGCGTGCTGTATCCACCTATACATTGCACCAAGGTCTACAAAGATACACTATAGGCCTTGCCTTGCATTGCACTGTTCAACTCCCATTTTGCACTCACGCTCGTACTTAATGGGTAATAAATGCCTTCTTTTCCAATGCCTTTCGCAGTAAATATCCAACACTTTATCTCCTAACTATTTAAATAATTCTGCATTATACTATTTATACCAATCGACTTTTCTGTTAGCCCAAACTGATCCCCCTATCAATCATTTGCTTTGCTTTCTCAGTAAAAAGCCTACTGTACACTCAAATTTTTAGTTACCTCTGTCCCATTTACCTTCATACAACGGAACAATTATTCGACACCGATTCTTTCTGAACCTCTCTGTCATCCAGATATATCTTCCCAACCCCGGTCAGCCACTCATTCATATTATCGCCATATCGCAGAAACGCTTGAAATCCCATGAACTGGTTTTGTCTTTCCATTCTTCAAGCCCTTAATGGCTCTCCTTTCTTTCGTCCACAGCAGTGACTTTTACAAACATTCTCAAACTTACACACGCACACACATTTATATATGTATGTATGTATGTATATGTACACACACATATATATGTGTGTGTGTGTGTGTGTGTGTGTAAACAAGCAGATACACAAAGCAGGAAGGTGGCTAATGAACGTACACAATCAAAATCATCGCATTACATAATCACTTCCAGTCAGTCATCCTAGGCGCCTGACTTCATATTTCATTAACTCGCTAAAAAATACCCAAACAATGTCAACAAGTCTGTCAGCCACCGCTGATGGAAAATCAGAACGCCCCAGAATAATTAACGTTTCAAATTCAATTCAGACTGAAGCGGAAAAATGTCGCAATTACGGACATATCGCGACGCCTCCCTGTTCGACATCTATTTCGTCTGGGAGAGAATCACGCGGTCAGAAATTCTTATCCTTATGCTTCTATCTTCTCTCTCATTCTTCTTCTTCTTCCTCGTACTCTCACTCCTCTGTTTTCATGTTTACTTCAAGCCTCTTACTGCTAAAGCTGAAAAGATACTTTGAATAACAAAGGTCAAAATTAATGAGGCTATACAATGAGCCGATTGAAATTCTATACTGACATTTCCAACAGAGTTTTCTCTCACTTTCTCCCTCTCTCCCTTTTTTTCCTCTCTCTCTTTAATTTTTCTCTCGCCTTCTTTCTATCTCTCTTGAATTTTCCGTGACAGACAAATGTCATAACGTTATTTACCATCTCGCAACCGTATGATCTTCGTATATATTTTCCAACCAGGTGTGATCCCTTAAAATCTATCTCTTTTATAATCTTAACAGTTTTACCCGTCGATGATAAAATTTAATCACGTTTTCTTAGATAATACCTAATGCCAATTATTGTATCCCTGACTGTCTTCCGGGGAAAACCGAAAAGCTGAATTTTTCCAAATCTCTCTCTCTCTCTCTCTCTCTCTCTCTCTCTCTCTCATTCTGACTGTCTCTTCGGCGGGGTAAACAGAAAAGTTGAATTTTTCCAAATCTCTCTCTCTCTCTCTCTCTCTCTCTCTCTCTCTCGTTTTCTGTCTGCATCTCTATGTACATCGTTAACTACTTATAACTTCCGTATATTTAGTTTGCAACGATCCTCTTATCAATTGCTCTCCATACTAGATCGAAACAACAAAACAGTTCGCATCGGTTACATCCAATGAATACGGCAAAATATTTGCACGACCGATGAATTGAATTGAATATAGACTTTAGACCAAAGGCCAAGCGCTGGAACCAATGAGGTCATTCAGCGCTGATATGGAAACTGACAGTGAAAGTTTCAAAGGTGTAACAGGAGGAAAACCTTGCAGTTGCACTATGAATCAATTCTTAGGAGAAGGTGGAAAGTAAGATGGAAGAAAGAAAATATGAAAAGAGGTACAGTAAAAGGGACGAAAGGGGTTGCAGCTAGGTGCCGAAGACACGCTGCAAAGAACCTTAAGTAATACCTACAGTGCACCGCTTGAGGTGCACTGACGGTGCTAGCCCCCTACGGGGAACACGACTGAGGAAGGTATTTAGTTTCCCATCTGTTGGCATTTGTGTAACGGCGGAGCGTCTGTCATTAGACAAGGGTAGAAGCCCGAGGTACACCAGCGATTATTCTAAAGTTACGAGTTATTTTTAAATCCGCCAAAGTGCTATTTACAAAAATTCACAAGGGCTGAAAACTATTTTTCAGATAAGCAAAGCAGAATTGGCTCCAGTAACAAATAAGATGAGCGAAGAAAAAGAGCAGTATAAACTAATAAATAATAATAATAATAATAATAATAATAATAATAATAATAATAATAATAATAATAAGGATAAGCTAAGGCAAAACGTAGCATAACTAATAAGGATAAGCTAAGGCAAAAAAGTAGCATAACTAATAGAAATAATATGAGCATCATCTCAAACACATAATCAGAATGAGCTACAACAGGCAAGACCCAGTACCTGCGAATACCGTAATTGAAGGCTGTAATTAATAATCATTTTCTTTCATTCTGTCAAGACTTTTCATCATAAATTACACTCTCGTGAGTTTAATTGCATTTTCATAATACTGACAACAGACATTAAAGAATCAGGCAGCTGACCAAGAAGACCCGAGTAATTACGGCACAAGGGAAACTAAATTACATTAAAGGAGAAATAAAGATAAATTGGCGAAAAATGTAAAAGAAATGTAGTAAACAAGTTGTTTGACAGAAAGGACGATTATCCATTAATAATCAACTACTCAGTGACCTCATTTACAACGGCAAAAACTTACCGATATCAGGACTCACTGATGAGTAAATGAAGGCAAGGTCATTTGCGAATATGACCTGAACTGCACGGCAAGAAAGCCTGTAAGATAATAACTTGAAAGTTGGTAAGATAATGTCAATCTGAAATCTGAAATACGACCCAAAAGACGTCGGAACCACGTAAGGATGCTGAAAGGGCATCGCATCTTCAGCCGATACCAGGTAAGTATTTGCATTATCGGGGACCCAATCTAGAACAAGTAAAAAATGAGCCGAAGTTTCTTCGGCGCAATCGAGTTTTCTGTACAACGTATAATGTTGTATGAGCCGCGGCCCATGTAACTTTTTGCCACGGTGGTGGCCTGTCCTATAGCGTTGCCAGACGCACGATCATGGCTAACTTTAACCTTAAATAAAATAAGAACTACTGAGGCTAGGTGGCTGCAATTTCGTATGACTGGTGATTGGAGGGTGGATGATCAAAATACCAATTTGCAGCCCTTTCGCCTCAGTAGTTTTTAAGATCTAAGGGCAGACAGAGAAAGTGGGGACGGACAAATAGCCATCTCAATGGAGTTCTTCTACAGAAAAAAAAATACCGTACTGATCCTGCTGCATTACGCTAAGAATGACCCAAAAGTAACTTATGTCGAATACACCATTCTCGATCAATTCTGATTCACATTTAGGGCTGCAAGGGAAGAGCATTCAGGAGTTCGGCAAGAGGGGGTGACGGGAGGGGGGGGGGGCAAGGGAAGATCATTGTAGTTCAGGAGTTCGGCAAGAACAGGAAGAAATCTTGTTTTTCTCAGTGAAATACAGCAAGTGTTTAGGCGCTGCATACGATAGCCGTTCTAGAAATCTTCCATTCTTTGAGCGGAAATGCGGCGAGGGAGAATACCAAAACTGTATTCGCTCCTTTTATGAACAGAGTCGGTCTAATGTTATAAAATCACTGTACGTTTATAATAACAGTAACTTTTAGAAATCCCAGTTCATAAACAAATTAATACGTAGGTGGCTTAATGAAAATGGGAAAAAATATCAAAACCAGAACTGAATGAAAAAATTTCAGTTCCTTGATGGGAAGGGATGATCTTGCAACTGCATATTCGTTATTAACTGAAATTGCTCTAACAAGAATTATATGATACAAGCCTAGTTATACCTTATTAACCTTGTAATAATTTCATAAATACCGACCATTTACCAAATATGCCAATAATTCGCAATATTTAAAACGATCATTTTCAATGCCACCTAAACCCACGGAATTATATGCTTGTTTATGTTACTGAAATAAGTCGCATCTATTCAGCAAAGAAAGCAGTAAAACTAGTTACATTAATATCCGTAGTCCTATACGAAGAAAAACAATTAAGTGTATGAACACAAGTAGTAACTTTTACGTGGTACGGGTTAATCTAACACTACGAATGATTAGCTAATTGAACTAAATTAATACTAAAATAAGACTCCACAACTACTGAGGTGCTCCGGTTCCCACACGGTGGTATGAAATTTAATCTTGTTTTCCAGGTGTGTCACAGGTCTGGGAAAATACGGAGAAGCATAGAGTTGTCGTCAGCCCTTGTCAATACTTTGATGTTGGCGGTGAAATTCGATATAAAAGGTGTCCAGACTCGGCGGAAGAGAGAACTAGGAAGCACAGAGAGAGTTGTCCACCATATTCTGATGAACATGTCCAGTGTAAAAAATGCAACAGAATTAAATTTTAAATCTCGAATGTGGGAGATCGCCTCTTAAAAAGGAATGGTTATTTTAGCAGACAAGGCGGTTATTGTTTCCCATCTGGTAGGCTATGCAAAAAAAAATAAATTAACCGGCCCTTCCTACAAAATAAAAAAAAAAAAAACAAACACACACACACAAACACACTACACTTGATTAATAAACAATGAAATGCCACTAGTAGTCACAGACAAAAAAAAATTAAGGATTTTACCTTAGCCTGAAAAAAAAAACGATAATCATTATCATACACCATAACATTTACATATTTCGTCGTACAGAAACAACGGAAAAGATAAACACTCAATCTAATTAACCCCCAGCCCCAGCGCCCCTAAAAAGGGAGAAAAAAGGGCACCTCCAATTCAATCTCCACCAGCGCTGTAACATCACAGGGACCTTTTATCTCTCTCCCTTGCACCTGCTTTTCAAGGATCTGAAAGCTGGCGAAGAAGGCCTACTACGACTTTTGAAATGGAGAGAGAGAGAGAGAGAGAGAGAGAGAGAGAGAGAGAGAGAGAGAGAGAGAGAGAGAGAGTTTTACAGGGATCTGAAAAGGATGGAGGACGACATGGGATTAAAGAAAGGAAAGGGGGAAAGCGCGTAACTGGTGGAGGCAAAAAGAATTTTCAATGGGAGGAACCAGAAACTGCAACTCCATTTGCTTTTGTTTTGCCCTTTGACTGAAATGCTTAATGGGGGAGGAAAACGTTGCGTTTGCACTTGACCATGTGTGTGTGTACATGTTAACAAATACATGCTTACATAAGTACATGACAATCAGTCAACATTTATATATATATATATATATATATATATATATATATATATATATATATATATATATATATATAATATATATATATATATATACATTATATATATATATATATATATATATATATATATATATAAATATATTATATATAGATATTATATATATATATATATATATATATATATATATATATATATATATATATATATATATATATATATATATATATATATATATATATATATATACATATATAATATATTTACATTTATATATACACATATACATGTATATATATATATTAATGTATAAAACTTATATATTTATACACACACACACACCACACATGTATATATATAATTAATGTATAAACTCTCTGTCGTTTATCTCTCTCTCTCTCTCTCTCTCTCTCTCAAATCACGGCGAGCCACAAGACAAGAGAGAGAGAGAGAGAGAGAGAGAGAGAGAGAGAGAATAAGATAATCAGATCTGCCCGGCGTCGTGGACCCTAAAATCACGAAAATTCGGACCTCTGGCATTCACGTGACGATTGACATCGTCTCATTAAGGAATCTAACGATGCCTTTGTTGTAAACTCTCCTTATGGTAATACTAGTGTTCTCAGAATACTAGTGTTCTCAGTAATGTTCAGACTATGAGTCAGAATGCCTATATAAAGACATATAATGTTACAAGTATGTATACCACAGCATATGAATGGAATTGTAAACTGGAGAATCATATAATAAAATCAATTATTTGAAGTCCCAACTTTTCTCAGTAATGTTCAGATTATGAGTCAGAATGCCTGTATAAAGGCATATAATGTTATGAGTATGTGTATTACAGCATATGAATGGAATTGTCAACTGTAGAATCATTTAACAAAATAAATTGAGGTCCCAACTTTTCTCAGTAATATTACAGACTATGAATCAGAATGCTTGTATAAAGGCATATAATAGTGTAAGCATGTATATTGGTGCATATGAATGGAGGATGTTTATATTAATATTGATTATTTGAAGTCCCTGCAGGACCGGTGAAAGTTCCGGGTAGGAGGAGAGAGAGAGAGAGAGAGAGAGAGAGAGAGAGAGAGAGAGAGAGAGAGAGAGAGAGAGAGAGAGAGAGAGCATCACGCTTTCCCTCAACCTTTCCATGTGGCCTTTCTCCTGTCTGTCTTAAATTTGATTATACAACCGAGAGCAGTGATTCAGTAGAAATCTGTGGAAAGTTCGTTTAATCTTTTAGTTATTTATATATCGTTTTACTAACGAATTAACTTATGTATATATATACATGTATATATATATATGTATATACATGTATATACACATATACTGTATATGTCTATATGTATGTGTATGTTTATGTGTGTTTTATTTCTTTGTCTTGTGACTTGTTCCACGAAGATATATGCTCATTACTGTTCATAACAAAACACCAGCAACAACAACAACTACAAAAACAACAACAACAACAATAATAATAACAATAATAATAATAACAATAATAATAATAATAATAATAATAACAGTCATCTGTAAACATCAAACGCAATACACTCTAATCATGGCCCATCATTTTTATCGTACAAACTTGTAACTTTATCTTTTCTTAGCATAATTGGCTCCCATAATTCCATTCAGATAAAAAAAAATTAGTATTGACTGACATAAAACACATTTTCTTGAACCCCCTTACACCAAACCATAAAGAGGAAATGTTCTAATCAACGAAGCAGGTCTATTCATTGCAGAAATACACGGAAAATCTATAAAAGAGAGTTTTACCTCTTTGTCTTATAACTGCTCCATGAGAACATATGCTCATTACCGTTAATAACAAAACACCATCAACAACAACAACAACAACAACAACAACAACAACAACAACAACAACAATAATAATAATAATAATAATAATAATAATAATAATAGAGTGAACATCAAATAGGAAAGAGAACTCATTTATGCATCCATGCACTTAATTTTAAACCTTGGTCGTAAGTATAGGAGATAAGAGATATACAGTATTATATATATAAAAATATATAAATATATATATATATATATATATATATATATATATATATATATATATGTATGTACGTATATATGTATGTATGTATGTATGCATGTATGTATGATATAATCTCTATCTCCTATAATTACGGCCAAGGATTAAAATTAAGTACAGGCAGACATACATGAGTTCTATTTCAGGGCCAAACCAAAATCTGATCCCTTGATCATAGTGAATCTTGAGAGAGAGAGAGAGAGAGAGAGAGAGAGAGAGAGAGAGAGAGAGAGAGAGAGAGAGAGAGTCCGTTTCCTGACATTCATTTTAAGGTGATCCTGTAGAAAGACAGAAAAACAGCAAAAAATTACCCCAACCAAACTATTCTACTTGGCAAGAATATATATGATAATAGTCCTTAATTGATTAAAATTCCAGACTGACTGTCCTTCAACTATTATTATTATTATTATTATTATTATTATTATTATTATTATTATTATTATTATTATTATTATTATTATTATTACTACTCAGAAGATGAACCTTACTCATATGGAATACGCTCACCACGGGGCCATTGACTTGAAATTCAGTCTTCCAAATAACAGTATTCATTAAGAAGTAACTGGAGGTAAAGGGAAATACAGAAGGAAGAGATCTCACTTATTAAAAAAAGAAGAAAATAAATCAATAAATTAATATAGATAGAAAAATGAATTATAAAAATAAAGATGCGAACATCCTCTTGGTATCAGGCCAAGTGCAGCAGAACCACGATGGATAAGGAGAGAGAGAGAGAGAGAGAGAGAGAGAGAGAGAGAGAGAGAGAGAGAGAGAGAGAGAGGCCCAGATCAGACGACGCTTGGCTGAAGAGGGGTTAGTGAAAGTAGGTAAAGAAGAGATCAAAGGCCGGGGATGTAGGGGGGTGGAGGAAGGTGGGTCGGAGGAGGGGGAGGGACAGAAGGAGCTCATCCACAAAACAAAAAGGAAAGAGGAACTTGAGACAAAATTGATACAAAAAAGAATAATAATAATAATAATAATAATAATAATAATAATAATAATAATAATAATAATAATAATAATAACAATTATCTGTATAACTACAATAAACCAATACCACCTTACTATTATCCTTAACATCACAGCACCAAAGCTTAATACACAGTTAGGAAAGCAAATTTATAAATTGTTCAACAAATGCATCAAAGAATTCTTGCTTCAGACAAAACATAAACGTTCACACTCTACCTAACCAAGTAAAGGGTTTATGGATGTTGATGCAGGGCACTTCGGAATATCAACGTTCCTGATTTCTGAGAATAAACTATACATCAGCGGTTCTCAACCTTTTTTGGCCCATGCATCCTGTCACCATATGTCAGAATTTCATTCGCTCCCCCTCCTTCCAAAATTGTCTGCCTCAAAAGGTGCTTTCCAAATAATATGCAAACAAAATGCTAACACAAACACACGCTAGCGGAGAAAGCCCGGCTTGACCTCTCAGTAGTGCGGACCGATGCACGCTGTGTTTTGTGTGATCTTAAAGCCAGTTTGAGCCTGTCAATCTGTGGTCACAATTCACCCCCTGAAACTCTATAGCGTATAATCAAGACCACCGAAAATAGATCTATCTTTCGGTGGCCTCGGTATAATGCTGTATGAGCCGCGGCCCATGAACTTTAACCACCGCCCGGTGGTGGCCTTTCCTATATCGTTGCCAGAAACACGAGTATGGCTACCTTTAACCTTAAATAAAATAAAAACTACTGAGGCTAGAGGGCTGCAATTTGGTATGTTTCATGACTGGAGGGTGGATGATCAACATACCAATTTGCAGCCCCCTAGCCTCAGTAATTTTTAAGATCTGAGGGCAGACAGAAAAAGTGAAGACAGAAAAAGTGCCGACGGACAGACAAAGCCGGCACAATAATTTTCTGTAAAAGATAATATCGCATGAGGATATTGGTCTTATACATTCCTGAATATATCTCCAAAAATCTTACTATGTTAACTCAATTCTTCCACGATATTCTCAGAATAAATATCGGCAAGGATAATCGACGAAATTCCCAGAGAAAATATCCTATCTTATTTCACGAATAAATCGCTTACGACATTCCACCTAACTTTCATTCCGAGGATCTAGGTCATTTCACTGTCTCTTCCGTCGTCTACGGAGGCCGTTGGCATGGACCACAATATGTCCTTAGACAGCCAACGATCAAAGAGTTAAAATGACGAAGAAAAAGTGACACCTGACTCACAGGGTTAAATGAAAGGGACAGTGAAAGCGTCGATTAAAATTAGTCACACGAACCACGTTGACTTTTCTGATGCGTACTTCAAGCGGTACTGAAATTATAATTTCACCCCGATAACAAGAGACATCAGTTAGATTTACTGGAAATTGAAGGAGTACTTCAGCAATGATGAGACGAAGAACCAATTGTCAAAGGAATCATAAACTTGTTTTATAAGATGTTATAATCAGCCTGGCATTAAAAAACAGCTTATTCACTTTATATATATATATATATATATATATATATATATATATATATATATATATATATATATATATATATATATATATATATATATATTATTATATACAGTATATATATATATATATATATGTATATTTATATAAAACATATATATGTATATATATTATGAATATATATTAACATATATATGTGTGAATATATATATAAGTACATTTATATATACATTATATATATGTATAAATATTATGTGAATATATATATATATATATATATATATATATATATATATATATATATATATATATATATATATATATATATATATATATATATATATATATATATACTTATTTAAAACATCGAATGGAACACATGAATGCATTTACAAAATACACATACATCACACATAAAGACATACATTCATTTATGTGGCGTGTCTGTAGGTGTATGCAATTTACGTAACCTTCAAATCAAATGTAACACTACAGAATATTCTAAGAAAATAATCATAATAAAAAAAATCCTAAAGGAGGATATACATCCTAACGAAAACCAATTAAAGCTGTTCCTCGGTGTCTAATTATGAAGGGCACAGTTTCCTGAATAATAAATCCTTGACACTAATTTTGCAGGGAGGAAAGCCCTGAGTCTCCTGACATGAAAATTGGGGTCGGCAGGCAGGTGCCAGTGAATGAAATTAATGAATAATTAACGGCTTCTTGACGTCCCACAACGTAGGAAATGACCCGTGAAATACCGACCAGATACCTGGTCTAAATTTACTCCCTCCGACAGATCATATATAATGCAAAGGAAAGCTTGACGGCTGAAGGTGACTAAAACTTAGATACGAGACAGATTTGGAATTGGGTTATAAAATTTAGGCCAAAGGCCTAGCGCTGGGACCTATGAGGTCATTCAGCGGTGAAAATAATGTTGACACATTTGTTGAGAGAGGGTGGATAGTGAGATGGAAGAAAGACAATATAAATGGAGGTATAGTAAAAAAAAATGAACGGGACTGCAGCTAGGGGCCGAAGGGACGCTGCAAAGAACCTTCATTGATATCTACAGTGCACCGTATGAGGCAAACTGACGGCACTACCCCTACGGGAATACGAGAGAGAGAGAGAGAGAGAGAGAGAGAGAGAGAGAGAGAGAGAGAGACTGAGCAGGCACCGAATTCACTGCTTTGCTCAGCAGAGGCACAAGGACTTTAAGCAGGCGTGCCCAGGAGGTGGCTTGCTCCTCCGAGCCCGAACCTTGGGGCTTCCTGTTTTGACTTCATTTCATTACCACAATATTCCGCAGCCCCAGACGAGAGAGAGAGAGAGAGAGAGAGAGAGAGAGAGAGAGAAATAAGAAGTGAGTGGGCGAGCTTATGTTTTTATTTATGCCGATTTATATATATTTTATATTTAAAGTCTCTCTCTCTCTCTCTCTCTCTCTCTCTCTCTCTCTCTCTCTCTCTCTCTCTCTTTTTGTCTCAGTCTATGTCTGTCTGTCTGTCTCTACATAAACACACATATTTATATGTGTATATATACGTATATGTATATATATACATATATACATGTGAGAGAGAGAGAGAGAGAGAGAGAGAGAGAGAGAGAGAGAGAGAGAGAGAGAGAAATAACACTCCGACAGAAAGGCGTGCAATACAGTCTCTGCAATACGCTACAATTTCTGAAACGGATTTAGCAGCTTTACCTCCACTCTTTTGTCTGCAATTAAGCCATTTCCACAAGAGCAGATCAGACGAACGGACGACACTTTCCAAAGCCTTGAACAAAAGAACAAAAGGTAAAATAAAAGATAAAAAGTAATGTCTGAAAACGTTTCGTAAACAAGCTCAAGTTGAAGAATGGGACGGGAGTTATGACTCCGTAAATTCCTTTCCAAGACGTCAGGCAA
>NC_089745.1:42960489-43000489 GCF_040412425.1 Macrobrachium rosenbergii
CACATATATATGTGTGTATGTATCTATATAATACATATGTATATGTATATATATAATTATATATATGTATATATAAATATAGAAGTTATATACATATATATGCATATATTTACGAGATGGTTTTGCAAGGTACTCTTGAAGTTTGGACGCAATTTCCTTTGCTGAATAAGTTAATGGCAATTTATAGTTTATCCATTATTAATACTAATAATGACAATGATAATATCTTTAATATATAAAACCTCATATAAAAGTAATTTTAATGCAGAGTAATAAATTGGAGTGATGAAGAAGGTGGTTCTAGTCCTCCAATTAACGTAATAATAATAATAATAATAATAATAATAATAATAATAATAATAATAATAATAATAATATTCAACGTAAATATGTTTTATTCACACGTAAGCCTCAACACGTTTCGGAGCACAACTTTCAATATCATTAAAAATGCAATTTCCACTGCAAGTAGTTTCTACAAGGCTTCACTGCGAGGATAACAGGATATGCAAATTTGCAACTCTCTCCAATAAAAACAAGTAAAAAATGCGCCGAAGTTTCTTCGGCCCAATCGAGTTTTCTGTACAGCCGCTACAGCGTACAATCAAGGCCACCGAAAATAGAGCTATCTTTCGGTGGTCTCGGTATAATGCTGTATGAGCCATGGCCCATGAAACTTTAACCACGGGCCGGTGGTGGCCTATCCTATATCGCTGCCAGAAGCACGATTATGGCTAACTTTAACTTAAAATAAAATTTAAAACTATGGAGGCTAGAGGGCTGTAATTTGGTATGTTTGATGATTGGAGGGTGGATGATCAACATACCAATTTGCAGCCCTCTACCCTCGGTAGTTTTTAAGATCTTAGGGCGGACAGTAAAAAGTGCGGACAGAATAAAGTGCGGACGATCAGACAAAGCCGGCACAATAGTTTTCTTTTACAGAAAACTGAAAACAGCATAAGCAAATTTCCAACGCCTTTAAAGCAAAACACATCGCGCATATTTCCAAAAGTCTGATAGAAACCCTTCACTGAAGTATTCCTGTACGTTTTAACAAAAGAAAAATTTCTTTGCATTGCCTCCTTTAAAATTTGGTGAGCATTAAACAAAAATAAAATATTAATTTCTACCAGATTTGATGCGCACATCCATTGTTTACATAACGTTATGGGAGTAATTTCACAAGGAATGAATATCCGCGTACGCAGAGTAATTACAAAATGCCTTTGTTTATTCAAGAATTTCCCCCAACTAAGTCTGCATCACACGCGAAGCACTGTAGCCAAAGGAGCTAAGAAGCTTACTGAAATTACCTGCCGTTTACTACCTACCTCCTGGCGAGTGTTATTATCATTATGCCTTATGCAACAGGGCAAAATTTAGTGTTATTACTATCGTGATTCGAAAAGTGCATGTATTTATTCAGAACGAGTGAAAAGAAGGTTTGTTATATTATTATTATTCGGCATATACTCTGACATCAACCTAAAACAAGATGAATTAATAGTATCATTATCATTATTATTCAAACTGGGCACTTACAACTTTTAATGGGTCATAAAAGGTTAAGCACTGACCTCAGTTTCCTAATCAGCCTGGGTTCATATCCCGCCTGGAAGAGAACGATTCTTCGATGATTTTTTGGAATGGAATATAAAATCTAGACCAAGGACCAAGCACTGGGACCTTTGAGGTTATTCAGGGCTGAAAGGGAAATTGAGACAAAAGCCACACTGGGGGAAAACCTCGCGGCTGCACTCTGAAACAATTATTGGGAGGGGGTGGAACGACAAAAAGAATATGAACGGAGGTAGAGTAAAAGGAATGAAAGGGGTTGCAGCTAGGGGCCGAAGGGACGCTGCAAAGAACCTCAAGCAATGTCTATAGTGCATCGCGTGAGGTGCACTGACGGCACAACCACACCACTGTAACCATCACAATGCGTGGAACTGGTGAACGAAGAAATGAATGCAGATTTTGGAAAAACAAAATTATTCTGAATCTAATAAAGGAAGGATTATCTTCGCCTAAGGTAAAAAAAAAAAGAAGGCCAGGCGAAACTAAAGTTAAGCTATGTGCTAATATAATAATGCAAAATCATCCATGTAAAATCCTTTGCTTAACTTTATCTGACAACATTTAAGCAGCTGGTTTATTTTTTTTTTATAAAATGTTCTATCAGCTATCTGGAAATACCCTTATACTGCATGCATTCTATTGAAATGAAAAAAAAACAATCGCATGTGTGAGAGAGAGAGAGAGAGAGAGAGAGAGAGAGAGAGAGAGAGAGAGAGAGAGAGAGAGAGAGAGAAAATTTATATCATCCAGTGACAATACTGTCTATTGCTGGAGGTCAAACAAAAAAAATGTGTGACAGAGAGAGAGAGAGAGAGAGAGAGAGGGTGAGAGAGAGAGAGATAGATAATGTATATTCTCCCATGACAATGTTCCCTATTGCTGGAGGCCAAAAAAATAAATAAATAAATAAAGATGCTTCAATGGCCCAAATGCTCAAAATAGGACACTGAAACTCGATTCATTAACAATGACAAATATGAGCTTAAAGGTCACTGGACCTGACATTCTAGAACTATGTCCTTACAGATAATGCTGACATCCACCAAACCCAGTAACCAGGACCAAAATAATTTACTAATCACGGCATACATTGGGATCATTCGGTATCTTTTACAAAGCTCAGTATTTTGACATTCCAGTGCACAGACGGAGAGAAGACAGCTGAAAAATACTTAATTGCATTTCTCATTCAAATAAGCGGGATGGTCCTGACATTTCGGCGTTTCAAAGCACGGAAAGAGTTAAAGATAAAGGTCAGGACCGCACCACGGCACGTCACATACAACTCATAACATACAACTCGCATAAAACTGAATGGAGTCCGTTTAAATGAATGACCTCCGGACATACACACTGTCCTCTATCTGGTCACGCCCTTACCCGGTCATGATGTTTGTTTCACTCGCGTTTCACAGGCGAAGATGCAATGCATTACTACCCTAGTGCTGTTCTCCTTGCATTTTAGTACGTTTTTATCTGCTTATTAATTTATTTTTTTTTAATAAGTGACATCTCTTCTTTCTGTATTTCCTATCATCTTTTGTAACTTCTTTCTGATGAACACCATATTCTTTGGAAGCTTGAATTTATAGTCAATGGCCCCTTTGGTGGGCTTGTTTCATATGAATAGGTTCATCTTCTGAATAATAATAATAATAATAATAATAATAATAATAATAATAATAATAATAATAATAATAATAGTTGTTCCTACTGAATAACTTTCTGATTTCATTCATCACGATAACCGGTAGGTCATTTTAAATAACTGACTCATTTCATTCACCATGATAGTAGGTTATTCCCAATGAATAACTTTCCGACTTCATTCACCATGAGTAATTAGGTTCTGCTGAAAAGTTTACTTAGTGATCTAGTTACTTACCTTTAAGAAGTTATTAATACAAAAAATGCATTTCCACAATGTAATCTCTGTCTCGATGTCTCATTTTACTCTTTACATAAACTGCTTCATACTGAGTTCATAACTGCGGGTATTTATACTCATAAAGGCATGTCTGATTTTACGATTTTATAAATTTAGTCCGTATAAATTTAGTCCGTACAACTTCCGGCCGCTTAAGGGGGTGAAAAGAGAAAGTTGGAGAGGTTGGACAGAAAATTAACAAGATCCAGAAAATAAAGGAGATGGAGTATAAGGACCTAATGGCGGAACTCGGAGAAAACTCCACAGTTGCAATAAAAATTAATAGTTAGAGAGGCTGAACAGCAAGAATGAAGAAAGAAAGTAGGAACAGAGGTAAAAGTAAAAGGCTATAAAGAGTGTGCAGCTAGAGGTCGAAGGGACGCTGCAAACACCCTCCGGTAATGCCTACAGTGCATCACGTGAGGTGCATTGACGGCACTAGCTCCTACGGAGATAATGAGAGGAGAACATTTCTGGGTATGTGTTAAGGAGTGGTGAATGAACAGGAAGACTCTTCTTTCCTTACCTAAAAACCAGACGCACGAGAAAAGAAGCATCCGTCAAACATCCTTCAAGAAAGATTCCATCGGGACTCAAACAAAAGGAAGGAAACCCATATTTACAACACGCCTATTCAGAATAGAATAGAATATAGAAAGGCCAAGCCCTGGGACCTATGAGGTCATTCAGCGCTGAAAGGGAAATTGACAGTAAAAAGGTCTGAAAGGTGTAACAAGAGGAAAACCTCGCAGTTGCCCTATGAATCAATTGTTTGGAGGGGTGGAAAGTAAGATGGAAGAAAGAGAATATAAAGGGAGGTGGAGTAGGGGCAGAAGGGACGCTGCTAGGGTGCACTGAAGGCATTACTCCCCTACGGGGACACATCTGTTTAAGTAAAGAAAACAAAAAACTTATCTTTGATTATCAGATCATCCGAAAGAAAGAGAAAGACGAATCGAGTATCAACAAATGAAATGTATTATCCATCTTAAATCGCTCGTCTGAAGAGAGCCAAGAGAATAATCTCATCGTACATTTATTCAATTGATATGTTAGGCAAAAGCTCACTCTGATGCAATATTCCATGTTAAACCGAACTAAACGTTCATCTAAAAAATCGAGATTTTCAAACATAAAAAAAGACAATAAAAAAGTCTCGTTTTTCGGAGGTTATGTTGAAACTTGATTAATATTCACAAACGTGAAGGATTTTTCTCTCGCTGACTTTTCCGTGTCGAGGAAAAACAAACATTAACAAAGGAAAATAACCGGAATATGATGAATTTTACTTGTCTGTTTTCTAAAGTGCTTGAAATGTAAATGGTTGGTATGAAATTCTGGACATAAAATGTGTTGTACGCTATTGCATGCATAGCGAGAGGGTATATGTTTGTATTCATATGTATATATATACTGTATATGTGTGTGTATGTATATATATGAATTTATATACCATATATACATATATACATACATACATATATATACATATGTATATGTATATATATATATAAATTTATATATATATATATATATATATATATATATATATATATATATATATATATATATATATATATATATATATATATATATATATGCACGTTAGAGAGAGTTTTGAAAAGGATGCTAATATGGATCTCTTGTCCTTTGGTCTCCGTGTCAATATGAAGAAGGCTTTCAGGATCGTGTAGAGCCCCCAGAATTGATTAGGTGATTGAAGAACTTAAATTAATTTCCTTTCTCATCTTCGTCGCTCAGAATGAGAGAGAGAGAGAGAGAGAGAGAGAGAGAGAGAGAGAGAGAGAGAGAGAGAGAGAGAGGCTTCCAGTTGATTCTTATTTTCTAAGCTGTTGTGATTTACGATCTTCGTGCTCTGTGGTCGCCACATTTAATTGAAGAGTTTTCGTACTGTTTTGCAACAGCTGAGGTCTTTTGTGAAGATGCAATGTTGTGAGTGCGTTCATTGTTTTTACTCATTCGCCGTATTGGACTGTGTGTGTGTATGTATGTATGTATATATATATATATATATATATATATATATATATATATATATATATATATATATATATGTATGTATGTATATATTAGGAAGTCATTGCCCATCAAAAACATAAAAATGAGGCCTGAAGTCCAATACAGTGAATGAGTAAAAACAATGAATACACTCACAACGTTGCACTTTCACTAAAGACCTCAACTGTTGCAAAACACTACAAATCAAAAGTGACAGCCATAGAAAACGAAGACCTTAAATCACAATAGTTTAGACAATAAGAATCAACAAAAAGATGTCTTTAAAATACACTTCATCCCCTTACTACTTCTTGCAGAAAAGTCTTAAGCCCCAGACTTTTGACTTTGCTAAAGTCTGCCTTTGGGGCTAACATGACTTTAAGTCTGTTGACATATCTTTTTGCTCTCTCTCTCTCTCTCTCTCTCTCTCTCTCTCTCTCTCTCTCTCATTCTGAGCGACGAAGATGGGAAAGGAAATTAATTTAAGTTCTTCAATCACCTAATCAATTCTGAGGCTCTACATGATCCTGAAAGCCTTCTTCATACTAACACGGAGACCAAAAGACAAGAGACCCTTTTTATCGTCCTTTTAAAAACTCTCTCTAACATTCACCTCTTTCTTAAATATGAAATGTTTCACACTTTGCTTCATCTTTGGACAAGATTTTGTGCAAGTTCCATATTTATCGAGTTTTGCCAGTTTCCTTCTGTCTCTCTCTCTCTCTCTCTCTCTCTCTCTCTCTCTCTCTCTCTCTCTCTCTCTCTCTCAAGATATTAGCAGAAGTGAGGTAGGTGTAATTATTACATTACTCAGATAACGTATACCTACGACAATCAATCTATTATCGGCGAGAGAAAACTATATTATTATCGGTAAGAGAAAACTATATTATCTCTAACTTTTTATCCTTCAGAGATAACTCAATACCTATTATCATTTACAGTACAGCTCTGATATAATATATACCTATAACTACTGCTATACCACGACTCAGATATAATCTACTATTACTACTGATATACTACGTTTATTAAAACATCATATAGCTGTCACGAGCATTTCTCTTAAACACAACAGAGCGCCAACTGGCCGGATTCATTCTTGATCATCAATCTGTCGAACTTTTCGGTTCCGGAGGTCCTTTATTCCCCACACCGTTGGACTGTGGAACAGCCTCCCTGAGGATGTCTTGCAATTGGAACTTCAGAAACTCAAGCGAAGGTGCAGTGCATTGCTACCCTAATATAATTCTTGTGTTTTAATAATTTATTTACATCTTTAGTTATCAGTTCATTAATTTGTTAATTTATCTGTTTTTCTAATAACTGATCTCCTCTTTCTGTATTTCCCTTTACCTTCTGTTACTTCTTCCGAATGAACACCATATTCTTTGGGAGCTTGAAATTCAAGTCAGTGGCCCCTGTGGGCTTGTTCCATATGAATAAGGTTCACCTTCTGAATAATAATAATAATAATAATAATAATAATAATAATAATAATAATAATAATAATAATAATAATAATAATAATAATAATAATAATAATAATCTCAAACGGAATAGCACAGCCATCTAAGGATTACTAATATGTGCATTGTATTTGTTAGTCCTTCCGTGCGGAATACACTCCACTCATAAGCTTATTTGTTTCGTCAGCATACGAGCGGTAGGAAAGTTAACTAAGGGTCTTATCAGTTCTGTTCTGCAATATATACATCAAGGTTCCACTGCTCTTTAGTTTAAAAATATGTAGTCATTTACTTTAATTAGAATTTTTGGGGGGGAGGTGTTTTCTTTGAGAGTAGCACTAGATGAACGCAGTCTCCCTAGACCTTTATCAATTAAAGATGACTGCTCAAACTGGAGTCTTCATTTTTTTATTCACTTACTTTTAGCTACTTCATGTGGGATTTATTTATTAATCAATATATTCACAGATCAGATTATTCAGTATATTTTATGGTCATTACTACTTGATCGTCTATCATAAACTCCTACCTGGGTGCAATCATGATTTGAGTCCCATAAATTTTATATTAATTTTAATTGGTTTTTAAGTACAGGACATTTACTAGAGCTTATTTTGTATTTTATTAGTAACAATATTTCCCTTTTATGATAATAATAATATGGTGGTTTAAACTTGACAAAACTTGGAAAGGAGGACCAGAGGGCCCTCTCCCCACCCAAAATTACAAAACCTGTACTTTAGCTTATTTTGTATTACAACGTTACAAATAATTTAATTTTATGGTATTCGTAATCTGGTGGTTTCAACTTGACAAAACTTCGCAAAACTTAGGAAGGAGGACCAGATTCCCCGTTCCCCTCCACATCCAAAATTATAAACCTGTGCTGTAGCTTGTTTTGTGTTTTATCAGTGACAATATTTCCATTTTATGATATTCATAATCTGATGGTTTCAACTCGACAAAACTTAGGAAGGAGGGCCCGAGTCCCCCCCTCTCGCCCCCCACCAACCCTAAGAAACCCCCATACACACCGTCCCATAAATTTTATTAATTTTAATCTGCTTTTTATTTTTAAGGACAGAATCTGTGCTGCAGCTTATTTTGTACTATAATCGTTACAATAATTTCCTTTCATGACGTTCAAAATCTGATGGTTTCAACTTGACAAAACTTAGGAAGGAGGACCCTAGTCCCCTCCCGCCTCTCCCCCCACCAACCCCAGGAAACCCTCATACACACCGTCCCATAAATTTTATTATTAATTTTAATTTGTTTTTGATTTCTAAGGACAGAATCTGCACTGTAACTTATTTTGTATTATAATCGTTACAATAATTTCCTTTCATGACGTTCAAAATCTGGTGGTTTCAACTTGACAAAACTTAGGAAGGAGGACCCGAGTCCACCCCCTCTCCCCGCAAGCAACCCCAGGAAACCACCAAGCACACCGTCCCATAAATTTTATTATTAATTTTAATCTGTTTTTGATTTTTAAGGACAGAACCTGTACTGTAGCTTATTTTGTATTCTATCAGTAACAAAAATTTCCTTTAATGAAATTCATAATCGGATGGTTTCAACTTTATAGAACTTCACAAAACTTAGGGAGGAGTACCAGAGTCCCCTCACCTCACCCCACGGACCAACCCCTGGACACCCCCAAGCATAGTTTATTTTGTATTTTATTAGTTACGATAATTTACTTTTATGAAATTCATAATCTGATGGTTTCAACTTTAAAAATCTTGAGAAGGGGACCAGAGTCCCCCTTACTCTCCTACTCCCCCTCCTCAACAGAAATTACAAAACCTGTACTGTTGCTTATTTTGTATTATAATAGTCACAATAATTTCCTTTCATGATACTCAAAATCTGGTGGTTTCAACTTGACAAAACTTCATGAAACTTAGGAAGGAGGACCCGAGTCCCCCCCTCCCCTCCCCTCCCCCCCTCCCCTTCCCCTCCCCACCCAGTCTTTGGACACCCCCGCCGAAACATTGTACTCTGTCCCATAAAACTCAGAGCCGTAAGAGAGGCGCTTCAGAGTCTTTGACAAGAGCCATCTGTTCACCTGAGACAGAAATCCCCTCGGGAGATGCACCGGCGGATGCAGAGCCTTTATTCAAGATGCCTCTCTTTCCTAAAAACAGAGATAATGTTATGCCTTTTGATTCTCTTATTAAAAGAGAGAGAGAGAGAGAGAGAGAGAGAGAGAGAGAGAGAGAGAGAGAGAGAGAGAGAGAGAGAGAGAGAGGGAGGCCTCTGATTACGAGTGAAATAGATCCCGTGAACTCAGGAGAGAGTGTCTGGTTAAGAAAAGGCGACTGTGAAATGGATTCTATATGAACATTTGAGAGAGAGAGAGAGAGAGAGAGAGAGAGAGAGAGAGAGAGACTGATTACTAGTGAAAAAGATCCCGTGAACGAGCGAGAGAGTATCTGCTTAACAGAAAAGAGAAGGAGACTAAAATGGACTCTATATGAACATTTCAGAGAGAGAGAGAGAGAGAGAGAGAGAGAGAGAGAGAGAGAGAGAGAGAGAGAGAGAGAGAGAGAGAGAGAAATTGGTGGCCGCCTCTATAAGTAACAACACTAACACAATCCTATTTATTGCCTTTAAATCATAGAACAATGCGCACTGAAACAATTCTTTCAATGAGCCGCACTATTCACCCTTAACAGTAAAATTATTTAGTGTTACAAAAAGAAAGAATCAACATACAATTTTTAAAATATATTTGAAAAGTTTCTGATTAATCCCCAAACCGAAAACCCACAGAATTTTTCTCTCGTCAGTCTATATTATTTTTGAGTTCGAAAAAAATACATATTACTAAAAAGGAAAAATATTGTGGTATTATAAAATTATTTCTATAACAAAATTAATTCTGTAATGAAATTCATTCTCATTTTTTCCTTCAGCAAAAAGGATATGAAACACAATGAGCAAAAGAATGACTTTCATTTCTCAGACTTTCACATTACCGAATTTTGTCCATATCAATTCATGTTAGAAGTTCATTACGAAAATAATGTGATAAAAAGATGCTTTCATTTCATATAAGGTGGTTGGACATGACCACGAAAGTAACAGCAGACCCTTCTATTGAAAGAGGGAACTGCAAAAGTATGGGAGAACAGAAGTAAGGTGAGAAATCCAAAATTTAGCAAAAGAAACTAAAAAACAGCGACCTGTGCAATCTGACGATTACATAAGAAGGGATTTGTAACAGAGCAAAGATACAGAGGCTAATGTCATCCCTCACAGATACATACGGAAATAATATATCTCTTTAGCAACAGAAGTGAAAACAAACGAACGTCCTTCAATTACAGGTCATACACAAATACACAGTTCCTTCCAGACTCATGTTATAGAGGTGGCTATATGTCTGGGGACTAAAATATCGGGTGTTTTATATATTTGGTTGTGGGATTCGTGTTTTTTATGATTTTAATGATTATCAGGCCTAAAATGACCAGCATTCTAACGGGTTGAGATGGTTTGGGCTTAGTCTCTTACGCTTTACTAATTCATTACCAGAAAGCTAAAGTGGCCCAACCAAGTCTTTCGGCCACAGAATTAAAAGTTAATCTACGAAAAGGCCCAACTTGACATAAGACGTCTGTTCAATCCCGTCGATTTAAGCCGTCTGCACGTCTCCCTTCTTCTAATCCAGAAAAATGGATTACTCGAGATTTTTCCCTCAACTAATCACTTATGGGGACGGTACTTTATCCTGGAAGGTCTTGTTTACGGCGACGAGGAGAACAAAGGACCAGTGATCTTGAAATTCGTTCTCTCTTGCGTTCTCTGCGCGTAACTTGCGTTCCTTATACATTCCGGTGAGAGAGATGAGTAACAATTTGCGTGGGAAGAATCATTTGAAAATTAAGTTTTCTAGTGTTCAAAGAATGACTGAAAATCGGTAAATGAAAGATTCACAGATTCACATACTGCCCATGAACGAAAACTTCAGCGGTTTAAGAAGTGAATCGGGAGAAAGAAACGTGTCTTTAGGCGTGATTGGAATCTAGCATCTCGCACTATTAACTCGACTTTCAAAATATGGCCTAGACACACACACACATATGTATATATACATACACATACATATTTATATATATGTGTGTGTATATATATATGCATATATATATACATATACATATATATATACATATACATATACGCATGATCAAAAATAACAAAAGACTCAAGTCATTTTAGTACAAGCAAATGCCTAATGATTATAACACACAGAGGTTCAGTACCAACATCCCCCTGATACAATTACAAAGGAACAACCGAGACTCCACAACGGAATCTCACATCGCCAGGTGATTTAGGTAATCATTCAATATCGGCTTACTCACCATAATTACATTATTCAGTCCAAAGGCTTTTCCATTCCCTTGGTAGCTCAAGTAATCAGAACAAATGCATCCTTATTCAGTGGCCCTTTAAGCTCCCTTATAACTTATGCAAATTATAGTTTATTAAAAAATATTCTATAAATGAAGAACTATGATTGATCCACTTAGTTACGCTTAGCATACTAAATACCTAACTCGAATTACGATTCTCTCAAGCCATTGAAATCGTGCCCCGTAAGTGGGTAGAGAGTCAGTGCACCTCACAGAGTGCACTGTAGGCATTACTTAAGGTTCTTTGCGGCGTCCCTTAGGCCACTAGCTGCAACCTCTTGCATTCCTTTTACTGTACCTCCATTCATTTTCTTTCTTCCATCTTACTTTCCACCCTCTCCTAACAGTTGTTTCAGAGTGCAGCTGCGAGGGATTCCTCCTGTTACACCTTTCGAACCTCTTACTCTCAATTTTCCTTTCAGCGCTGAATGACCTCATAGTTCCAAGCGCTTGGCCTTCGGCCTAAATTGTATATACTATCTATCTATTAAGACAGTGACTCAGTTTAATGCTGTGCATTAGCCTCTCTGCGATGGCAACTAGTTTTCAATTTGGTATTATATAAATTTAAAATTGAATTAACCCAGTGTCCTTTTCAATTACGTTCGAGAATCAGCTTCTAGAGAAAAATCAACAGCACCACGAACGACCTCGTTAAAGATCAGAGGGGCACAAATGAACGACGGAAGCATCAACGAACGAGAATATAGACACAGGCATTCAGGCTCGCCATTGCCTAAACACGATTAGTTGAATTCCACAACAGAATCTGACAGACGAGGAGGGAAAAGGGTGATTTATATTGATATTTATCAGCAGCCCCATTTCTTTCCGATTCATATATTAGAACAGAACAGAACAGATTGTAGAATTCAGGCCAAAGGCCAAGTGCTGGGACCTATGAAGTCATTCCACGTTGAAACGGAAATTGACATGAGAAAGGTTTGAAAGGTGTAACAGGAGGGGAAACCTCTCAGTTGCACTATGAATCAACTGTTAGGAGAGGGTGAAAAGTAAGATGGAAGAAAGAATAGGAACGGAGGTACAGTTAAAGAATGAAAGGGGTTGCAGCTAGGAGCCTAAGGGAAGCCGCAAAGAACCTTAAGTAATGCCTACCGTACACCACATGAGGTATGCTGACGGTACTAACCCCTAAGGGCTCTCAAGAAGGACTTAAATGTTGGTTTGATTCAGCCATTCAGCGCTTAAGACAGTAACAAGAGGAAGCCAGAGTGGTTGGACAGCAAGATGGAAGACAGGGGGAGGGAACGGAGGTAAAGTAAAAAGCTCAAAAGTGGGTGTAGCCAGGGGCAGAAGGGACGCTGCAAACAACTTTTAGTTATGCCCACATCGTACTACTTGAGGTGCACTGACGGCATTAACCCGCTGCGGAGTAATAGTAATGTTAAGTGTCACAATGGGTTTTGTTGTTGCATTTTTCCCAAGGAACAACACAACTTAGAGGACAGGTTAAAAAATTAACTAAAGTCGCCTTGCTTAAACTTACTAATTGTAACCAATTAATAGAATCGGCTAGTTAACTCATTTTCTTAATTTCAATATCATATGTGAACTGATTGAATGCCTCCATCAAGTATTACTGCTCGTGGTGTGCTCGCAACTTAGTAATCATGATAGGATTGAATGGCGTTTTTGTCCCATAACCATACCACAATTTTGAGCGTAAATTTCCCGTTGAAGTTTTCAACCTCCTTCAAACAATATTTATAAAACTGCTATCACTTTTTGAAATGAAATGTCTTTCAAGGTCCCTGTGTTATTCTGTTAGGTACTTTCAAAATTAGAAATACGTTATTTTCTACTTGAAAATGTCTAACAAAAATGGTACAGTTCGAAATATATATAAATATATATATATATATATATATATATATATATATATATATATATATATATATAATATATATATATATATAATGTATATATGTGTATGTATGTATGCATATACGAATGTGTATATATATACACATACACACACACATATATATATATATGTGTGTGTGTATAGAGAGAGAGAGAGAGAGAGAGAGAGAGAGAGAGAGAGAGAGAGAGAGAGAGAGAGAGAGAGGCTATATACAGTCCCTCACGGTATTTTGATCCAAACCGTAGCATATGACAATAAAGTGCAGTTTCTAATTTTAGATGTTTATGAAAGAAACGTCAATGGAACTGAATTTCAAAAAGGTCTGAGAGAGAGAGAGAGAGAGAGAGAGAGAGAGAGAGAGAGAGAGAGAGAGAGAGAGAGAGAGAGAGGGGGGGGGGCGGCTATATACAGTCCCTCACAGTATTTTGATCAAAATCGTAGCATATGACAATAAAGTGCAGTTTCTAATTTTAGGTGTTTATCAAAGAAATGTCAATGGAACTGAATTTCAAAAAGGTCTGAAAGAGAGAGAGAGAGAGAGAGAGAGAGAGAGAGAGAGAGAGAGAGAGAGAGAGAGAGAGAGAGAGAGTCTGGAAAACAGGAGACATCATTCGGTAAGAAAGTCTAATTGATGTGTAGGGAACACCTCATCTAATTATTCCGTTCCATTGTGCGTGTCCTTGAATAGATGCCGAGGCTTTCTCTCGATCTTTATTGAATAAGGAAATGCTATTTTTGCCACGATATGAGCTTCGGCTCACACTCGCTGTTTTCACCTTGAAAGGCATCATGTGTGTATATATATGTATATATATACAGTGTATTATTTATATATATATATATATATATATATATATATATATATATATTTATATATATAAATATAAATTTATATATATTAAATATATAATATATATATATATTATATATATATATATATATATATATATATATATATATATATATATATTCATATATATATATATATATATATATATATATATATATATATATATATATATATATATATATATATATATATATATATATACAAAGTTTTGTTATCTATACACAAGTGAATTTTATAGCCAATACATGCATATAGGCTGCCAAATTCAGATACATTTTTCTGGAGTTAAAATGGACCCGTTTTCATCATTGTAACATAGTATTTTACCTTATCATGCATTACAGCATGAAATATATATTACAGGAGAGAGAGAGAGAGAGAGAGAGAGAGAGAGAGAGAGATTTTTAAGATGCAAAAGAATAAAAATAAGATATAGAAAGGAAACACAGCAAGAACATGGCCAGACAGATTCTCTTTCCAATGGAACTTGGATAAAAGATGGCAAACCTCTATCGTTAAAAGCAGTGCACATTTCCACTCCATTTGCTTATCCCCTTTGCGCAATGCAAGGAGAGACCTCAGTTTTTCAAAGAGCTAAGGTACTAAAAGGCTTGCAAGAAAAATACATATAGAAACTTCGTTTTCCAGTTGCTGTAAGGAATCGTAAACAGCAACGAACAAGGAATTCATTTGTTAGAACATAAAAAAATACCTTTTTGTTTATAGATGCATATATATAACCATCCGTCATTTTGAAAATATACGATATCTACGATGTTTTTCCCCTGTAGTGGGATAGTGTTGTCAGTGCACCTCATGCGGCGCACTGTAGGCATTACTGAAGGTTCTTTGCAGAGTCCCTTCGGCCCCTAGCTGCAACCTCTTTCATTCCTTTTACTGAAACCCCGTTCATAACCTCTTTCTTCCTTCTTACTTTCCACCCTTTCCTAACATCTGTTTCATAGTACGACTGCGAGGTTTTCCTCCTGTTACACCTTTCAAGAATTTTAACTGTCAATTTCTGTTTCAGCGCTGAATGACCTCATAGATCCCAGCGCTGGGCCTTTGGCCTAAATTCTATATTCTATTCTATTCTAAAATGTTTCCTATAAAGGGACGCGTTTTAGTAATAAATACAAAAATATATAGGAGAACAAATCAGTCATGCTCTTTTCAATAAAAGGAATGTCGGTATCGTCGTTATACGCCTGTTTTAGCGCTGTATGTGGCCCATAACAGTTATATATATCTCTCGATTGCATGTAATCGTTACAACGTAACCTTAACCTTAAGAGACATGTAGTTGCAAAAAAATGTCATTCCCTTCAATACCAGTAAAACCTAAATGAGGATACCTTAGGCAATGAGTATTTCATACTGGTATAAATTTTCATATCCCATGCTAGAAGCCTGTTTGTATTCCTCATGGTAATTCTCTCTCTCTCTCTCTCTCTCTCTCTCTCTCTCTCTCTCTCTCTCTCTCTCTCTCTCTCTCTCTCTTGGAAGAAGCAAAACATATTACGTTACAATATCTAGCATGGAAGTCGCCGAAACTTGAAGGGTAATAATTGTGTCCGGTGATAAAAAAAATTAAGAAGAAATGTTACCATTTCAAGATACTTACTCGTTTGAAGACCTTGATGATTATAGAGTTCCTGAGCGATAATTCACCCCTCGGAAATGAAGACTTTCACAAAAAGGCTTCTAAAAATATATCCATAATTATGCTTTACAGCCAGCCAATAAAAAAATCTATTGTTTGACCCTGGAAATTGTGTCTATGACTTCCAAGAAATGCGTCAGAGCGAAAATTCAAGTTGGAGAACCTCACAATAATTTTACTAATCATTATTCAGAGTTGATCTTTTTTTCCTTGCAATTGATCCTTTTTCTAACGGGTTCGCAGAACCAGCCCCCTAATTTCCTTGCAAAATCATTTCACTTTAATCTAGAATCCATTGCCTACGCTGGAAATGAATTTGTGCTTATTGCAGTAAATTACGATAAAATTAGCTACTTTTTCTTTCCCATCATTTTATTTCCAATTGGCATCTCCCATATTTACATATTCACAGAGACAGAAACTAAGAGAAACTTCTCTGTGATGAGAATAGAATAGCAGAATAAAATACGGAATTTAGGCCAAAGACCAAGCGCTGGAACCTATGAGGTCATTCACCGCTGAAACGGATATTGACAGTAAAAGGGTTTGAAAGGTGTGACGGGAGGAAAACCTCGCAGTTGCGCTATGAGTCAATTCTTAGGAGAGGGTGGAGAGTAAGATGGAAGAAAGAGAATATGAACATAGGTACAGTAAAAAAAAAATGAAAGGGGCTGAAGCTGGGGGCCCAAGGACGCTACAAAGAACCTTAAGTAATGCCTAGAGTGACCGCATGAGGGACACTGACGGAACTACTCTGTGGTGAGCAACATAGAGCTACTATAATTTATAAGTTTGGACATAAACTTGGTGCTTCCAAACATGAACTGGCCCCTGGGGTGGTAAGTCATGCTATAACGTTCTGTGTTGATTGCGATTCCAAGCTCATACCATTATATTAGGAGTATATGCCTTAAATCTGCAGGTTTAGAAGTTTAGGTAATGTTACTCCCCTAGATATGTCTAAGTTTTCAGTTATCATCCCGAACAAGCGAAAATTAACACTTCGCTTACCTAAAGTTTCCTGGTCGGGTGGTTGTATTGGCATTTTAGCTAAAATGTTAAGGTACTGTAACTCATTACAAAATAGACATCACCCATAGTTTTTACTTTTTATTCAGTTTACATGTATGCATGTCTGTATGCGTGTATATATGTATGTATGTATGTATGTATGTACACACATATATATACATATAATATAAAAATACATACATACATACGTAAACACATATATACACAGTACATTACATATATATATATATATATATATATATATATATATATATATATATATATATATATATATATATATATATATATATATATATATATTCCTTATCAACAGCGTTTTTTCTAAAGATGGCATTATAACCACAAACTGCCAAGTAAGTTAGTTTGTCAGAGGAGTGATATTCAGGGGAAAGGTACCAAAGCTGCTGTTAATATATGAAAGGTTAATAACAAAACAACTGCTCTTTGCATCTCTCACCTTACCAGTCTGATCTATCGAACGTCCGGCGATTTCTAATCTCTAAAACTAGGCACAGGCGGGTGCGCAAGCCATTCACTAAATAAAGAATAAAGGTCACATAAAACCGAGTGATTTCAGACATTCCGTTCAAAGATAAAAGGGCAGGAGCTATTTTTGTGTGCAAGCAGCTCCGCGGGGAATTCGTGATGCCTCACGACAGCTTTTTACTAATGTGGTGTCGCCACGGTGTTTTCAAGATAAAAATACAATTAGTCTCAGATGTAGATCTTACGTGAAAGATAACAAAAGCTTCGCATCAATTTCAAAATAAAAATATTGCTCAGGTTAAAAGAAGAGCAAATTTAGTAGTTAATAGAATAGAATATTGAATTTGGGCCAATGTATGTATACCTTAGTTTTACCAGACCACTGAGCTGATTAACAGCTCTCCTAGAGCTGGCCCGAAGGATTAGACTTATTTTACGTGGCTAAGAACCACATGGTTACTTAGCAACGGGACCTACAGCTTATTGTGGAATCCGAACCACATTATAGAGAGAAATGAATTTCTATCACCAGAAATAAATTCCTCTAACTCTTCATCAGCCGGCCGGGGAATCGAACTCCGGCCAAGCGAGTGCCAGTCCACAGCTCTACAGACTCACCCAACGAAGAGCCAAGCGCTAGGACCTGTGATGTCATTCAGCGCTGAAACGGAAATTGACAGTAAAAAGGTCTGAAAGGCACAACACGAGGAAAACTTCGCAGTTGCACTGAGTCAATTGTTAGGAAGGGTGGAAGTAAGATGGGAGAAAGAGAATACGAACGGAGATACAGTAAAGGGAATGAAAGGGGTTGCAGCCAGGGGCCTAAGGGACGCTGCAAAGAACCTTAAGTAATGCCTACAGTGAATTTATTAGTTAATGGTACCATATATCAATGTTCCTCTTACATCTTACAGGAAAACACGGATCTTATTCGTCGTCTGTCTAGCCACTGAAACTGGAGCACACGCACATTATAATGCACCCAAGAACAGGAATATATCGTAACTGTTTCGCAGGCGTTATTACCTGGCATTCAATGAAGCTGACCTATATTCTGACATTTTGATGCCGTTCGGGACCTCACCGCACTGCCGTGTTTTGAAAGATAATTGATTCCAAGATTCAGTTCACTTCACTTTCCAACAATGCCACTACGTACACTGAAGGATGGTTTCGATGCTTTGACTCGCCCAAACACTTCCCTCTTCTTCTGACGCTCTCGCCTTTCGCTGAGAGAGAGAGAGAGAGAGAGAGAGAGAGAGAGAGAGAGAGAGAGAGAGAGAGAGAGAGAGAGAGAGTAATACAATAAAGGCCACAATCTGCGAGAGAAAGTAAAACAACAAAGGTCACAACCTGAGAGAGAGAGAGAGAGAGAGAGAGAGAGAGAGAGAGAGAGAGAGAGTAATACAATAAAGGCCACAATCTGCGAGAGAAAGTAAAACAACAAAGGTCACAACCTGAGAGAGAGAGAGAGAGAGAGGGAGAGAGAGAGAAACAGAGAGAGAGCAACCTGAGAGAGAGAGAGAGAGAGAGAGAGAGAGAGAGAGAGAGAGAGAGAGAGAGAGAGTCAAACAGCAAAGGTCACAACCTTACCCACAGCATTGTTCGCCACAGCTCCCAACCAAAGCAAGCAACAACTGCTTCAGTAAATTGAGAGAATAAATAATTCACGGCAGTTTCCAAATAATTAATGAAACAATATATGAAACAGCAAGACAGGCTAAGAAGACGTTCGCGAAAGCAAATAACTCGGAAGGGAGCAAGAACCTATTGCCACAAATTATTATCTCGATTTTAACCTTTCCCCTTCTGAATTGCAACGTTGCATTCAACAGCCTCATCAATCAGACGTTTGAATCGCAAAACGCTTCTGGCAATATGATTCTATGAACAAACAATAGGCAGTCAAGATTTGGCCTTCCTACAATTTAATATGTATAATTTGCATCATAACTCATAATTACAGAAGTGGCACTATCTCTGGGTAATTCCGGGCCCTGGGGCGTTACATCCCGAAGCTTAGATTAAGGCACCGTCTTTCTGAATAATGTACTTGCATGGAGGCCAGTGGTGTGAGAGGCTAAGTACCGGATACACCTTAAGAGTTGCTACAGGAGCAAGAGCCCGTGCTGGCATAAAAGCCAGAGCAATTTAAAACAACAGCGGCTGGATGAAGGGACATCTAAGCAAAGAGTTGATTGGCCGTATTATCATTATATACCGTTGATTAAATAAACATAAGGACAAACATTACATTTTATTACACAGAGACTGCAACGATAAAGAGACTAAATTGACAACATGGGGCTCCTTCTGTACATCCGTATTTCATCACTGGACTGAAACAATGGCACAAACATTTATATGTTTTGCTCTTCTTTCTCTTCATTTCCTCCCCCTTTCCGCGCCTTCGAGACCTGAGTAAAAGAAACCATTTGTTGTGGGAAGGAAACACACACAGGGAGATTAGCGAACTGCGTCTCGGCTCATCTTGTCGGCCAGATGAAGAGCCATGCTGCCGGAAGAGAACGTAAACACACACACACACACACAACACACACACACACACACACGCACGCACGCACTGGCAGGATGATGTCTCCATCGATTTGGAAAAAGAAGAAATGTGAGTTCTCACACAAATTCATCTCCGCTTTACTGGAGACGGTCCATGCTCTGGATAATATACTTTTAACCGGAAGCGAGAACAATCTCAAAGAAAAACAGGCGTAAGTCAAAGGGAAAACTTTGTTTTCAAGTAAAGACACTGAACTGTGTATCGTGAATGATCCATACTCGACGATAATTAATTGCTAATGTGGTCGAACATTCATAAATGTTCTTACAACGGTTCGCAAAAAAATTTCCCTGCAAGTCTGTTACCAAAACTTTCTTTGGATGCAATAATTATTTGTAATAAGCTGAAATCTGTATATTCAACATATCACGGAACCAAAATGAACGCTAATAGTAATAGGAGCAATATGTACGACAATGAGAGAGAGAGAGAGAGAGAGAGAGAGAGAGAGAGAGAGAGAGAGAGAGAGAGAGAGAGAGAGAGAGCTAATCCTAATATCCTAAAATACAAAGCAACAAAACCCTCTCTGATGCCTTCAACTCTCTCTCTCTCTCTCTCTCTCTCTCTCTCTCTCTCTCTCTCTCTTTCTTTAAAATCTGCCGACGAGAGCTTTTGATGGATATCATCCGCTCTCTAGATACAAATTCCTCTTGAGAGCGAACCCGTGGAGACGAAAGCCTTTATTTGCAGAGTCTCAATTTGAGAAAGGGGGAGAGAGAGCGAGCTCTCCTTTCAACCGGTGATTAAGCAGAAAATGCGAGATAGAGAGAGAGAGAGAGAGAGAGAGAGAGAGAGAGAGAGAGAGAGAGAGAGAGAATGTGGTGGCAGCTATACAAAGCAGAAAATGCAAAAGAGGACAGGTTACTGCATATGAATTTCCTTGCTGATATCTAAGATCTAAAAAAACGGACTCCGCTGTGTCTTGAATTTGTAACGAGGTTTAATCAATGCAATGAAATAAAGGCTGGACCTTGGGCTGGATAATTCGTGACAGATAACTCGGTTTTCACATTCTGGAACAGCCTCCCTGAGGACGTTGTGCAACTGGAACTAAAGAAGTTCAAGAGAAGATGCAATGCATCACTATCCTAATACAACTGTTCTTGTATTTTAACAATTTACGTACGATTTTCCATAGATTTATTAATTTGTTAATTTATTTTTCTTTATCAATTAGTGATCTCTTCTTTCTGCACTTCCCATCACCTTCTGTTACTTCTTTCTAATGAACATCTTATTCTTTGGAGGCTTGAATTACAAGTCAATTTTCCCTGTGGGCTTGTTCCATATGAATAGGGTTCATGTTCTGAATAATATTAATAAAAATAATTTTGGAAAAAACTCAACACGATCAGATAATCTTATCATTGCCACAGATATGACTTTAGGATTTGTGTCATGATTTTATCACTGTACTGAAAGAGAAATCAAATATCTGCCAACTGACACGTGAAATATAGTTGATTATAAAAATAAAAAAAAAAAAAAAAACAGTTCTTCCGACAAATCCAAGCAGACAATAACCTCATAATGTTGCAAGGACGAACAGAAAAAAAGAGAAAAATACGAAGACCTTTGAATGACATTCTGGAAATCCAAAAGCAAAAGGCGACGATGGAAATGACCTTTGCGGTTTCCCGGAACTGAGCTACAAAAATAACGCAGCGGCAACAATGGGTACGGAATAACCTGAGATATACCTTCACTCTACCTGTCTTTGTTATACATTTTTTCGGTCAATTCGTCCCTGTTTTGACAAGCTCGAGTATTCCATTTTTTAAAGTCTCTGAGTTTTCCAGCCAAACTGTCGCATTTTTTGATACGCCATAAAATATCAAAACTTCGGCCGTTTGTGTTGCTACATTTTCAAACCAAATTCCCTCACAATATGAGCCACTTAGAAGCTCTGAATAATATCAAAATCTTTCAAGCCCATTTTCTCAAGGTGGGAACGAACTGTCTTTCCGTCTTGTTCCATATGTGTGTGTTTGGTTAATAATAACAAATTTAATGTATTGACTTGGGCCCTTTTCCTGAAAAAAACCACTGCGCTTCTCCGGATCTAATTATTATTATTATTATTATTATTATTATTATTATTATTATTATTATTATTATTAGTAGTAGTAGTAGTAGTAGTAGTAGTTGTAGTAGTAGTAGCAGTAGTAGTAGTAGTAGTAGTAGTAGTAGTAGTAGTAGAATATTTGAAGCCCAAGGGCCCCAATGATATTAATAGTGAAATACAATAAATATGACAAATTACAAATAAACTATGAAATGGGACTCGTGACAGCCTGCTCAGCCAAAATAAGCATTTACAATAAGTTTGAGCTTCCGAAGTTCCAGCGATTTAATTACAGGATTATAGGAAGACCATTCCAAATCTTGGTCACAGCAGGAATAAAACTTCTAGAAAACTTCGTGGTACTGAGCCCCACAGAACAGCAGCACCGATATGCAGATCGCTGTCGAACTTCTCAGTTCCAGAGGTCTTTTATTCCTCACACCGTTGGACTGTGGAACAGTCTCCCTACTGAGGATGTCTTGCAATTGGATCTTCAGATAGTCAAGCGAGGACGCAATGCATTACTACCCTTATACAATTCTCCTTGTATTTTAATAATTTATTCACATTTTTATACATTTATTTATCAATTTGTTTGTTCATTTTTCTCTTTTGAAAAGTGATCTCATCTTTCTGTATTTCCCTTTACCTTCTGTTACTTCTTTCTAATAAACACCATATTCTTTGGAGGCTTTAATTTCAAGTCAATGGCCCCTGTGGGTTTGTTCCATATGAATAGGGTTCATATTTTGGACAATAATAATAACAAAGATTGTTCCATATGAATAGGGTTCATATTCTGAACAGTAATAATAACAAAGAAAAATGGAAGAATGTTCATGTTAGATATAACTGCATATCTAATACTAAGTAGTAAGAGATGGATAGTATAAACTGAGAAGGTCTGAATGCAAATGATGATCAGTTATTAAAAATATCTTACACAGGATGCACAATAAGCTAATTGGACGACCAGTCATTTTGCTTAGAATGATCAAATCTAGAGAGGAGAATTCTGCAAATATGGGAGGTTATCTGAACATATGGAAGACTTGCAACTTTTGAGCCACTAGTCAAAGGATCACTAAAATTTACTATTCTATTCAGTTAAATAAATGTGTTCAGTATGTCACAACATCATATTTAATAACATAAAATTCTCAGGCTTAAAAGCACGCTAAAAAATAATATAAACTAATCTCCATTTGGCGACCTCATATTCTTGCGAAATAAAATCATTTTTTAAAAAGCAACACGGACGTAAATAGAGCGAGTTAATTTTCAGTTCCAACTTTATATCACGCAATATGCTCAAGTTAATTGCTGCATTCTTTATTTCTCCTGGCAAAAAAATAAAGGTCACACTTTTTCAAAATGTGAATTAGAAGCCGTGGCTTCGAGGCGCACTGCATTTGTCAACAAATAAAAACAATTAACGTCAAGAACATTAAAGCAATACTGTCGACAGCCGGCGGCCCACTTTCTGATTTTTTTTTGTATTTCTTTACTATAAAGAGAAGGGCTCATTAAACTGAACCATCACCAAACGGATTAATTTATTAGCAACCTAATTTAGCATCAAACGCGCAAAACACAAAAGAACGAAGCCCATATCAATTAGTTTTCATCAAAGGCGGCAGTACTCGGGGGAGGGGGGAAGGCGGGAGGAGGACGAGGAGGGGAAGGGGGAGGAGGTGGCAGGTATGGGGAGAGATACAGGCGTACAGAACACCGGAGCTGATTAATCTACAGTTAATTAGTGTGAAACTAATTAGCAAGAGTGACATTACACGGCCTCTCTTTCATCTCGTTCTGGAAGAATATGACGAAAGGTTTACAGGACTTATAAGAGAAAATGAATTTCAGATTTCAAAGAGTGATGCGCCACTTGAAAATGATTACGTAAGATATTCATTCATTTCTTGTCTTTCATTAATGTAAATTATATCTACCATGTCCATGTGACCATGTGAGGTAATTATTTGTCCAGAACAGTTGGTTTTGTTTAATAATCCATGGAAAATATTTACATAATGAATCATCATTTCTTACTCTGATAAACAAACAAAACCTTTTATGTTGTATCCAAAACAAAAAAACAAAACTACAAATGTTCCACTACCAACAATGTGGGAAAAATTTAGTCGGCAAAAGCAGATAAAAAAAAAATTATTTTTGCTTACACAAGCAGAAGATAGTCTCTCGTCATACGACAAAACCTATGAACCCTTCCCTCCCCAAAAAAAGACTACCAAAAAAAGTTGATAAAAAAAACTCAGGTATACACACAGATATGCAAATACCAAGAAACCCCGAGAAAACAAAGACGGCCAAAGAAAAGCAAAAGCCTCAATGCAGACAACTAAAGGCCGCTGTTGACCCATTCACGTGACCTTCACAGACCCGATGGGCAGATCTACCTGACCTCCGAAGCAAGGTTTTTTTTTTTTTTTTTATAGGTGGCACTCACCTCAATCAGGTGATGAAAGGCGGATGGGGACTCTCCTGTTTACACCTGAGGGCAGGTAAACATAACTCGGGATCGCTTCATATCATACACATACGCTTGCACACCGACTATGGTTTCCTTTCTATTGACTGAAGGTTTTCAAATCTAAAGGGAGGATTCTGGGTGTACCGTTCAAGCACATTTTGAAAAACAGTTCGTTTGCGTATATAAATATAAGCGTGTATATAAAACACAGAAACACAGATATATATCTATGAATGAATGTACGTCTATTCATGATACAATCCAAATGAATGGTCATAACTATGAGATTCCCCTTTAGTTAAGCATACCTTAGTTTAACCAGACCACTGAGCTGATGAACAGCTCTCCTAGGGCTGGCCCGAAGGATTAGACTTATTTTACGTGGCTACGAACCAACTGGTTACCTAGCAACGGGACCTACAGCTTATTGTGGAATCCGAACCACATTATACAGAGAAATGAATTTCTATCACCAGAAATAAATTCCTCTAATTTTTCACTGGCCGACCGGAGACTCGAACTCGGGCCTAGCAGAGTGCTATCCGAGAACTCTACCGATTCGTCCAACGAGGAACTATTCCCCTTTAGGAAACAGGATTTCTAGGACACCTATATTGCTTGTATTTCTTGATAATGCTTTCGGATTTAACTTGATGTAGATCTTTTATTTTTTGAGAAAATTGCAGATCTGTCGTTTGTTGCTCCAAAAACCAGCACTTTGGCCCATGGAAATCTGTAGTGAGCGGAAATGGGTCACAATAAGGCCCCAGAAGCCAAAAAAGAGTCAGAGTCGAAACCAAAAGAATCGAGAGTCGAAACCAGAAGAATCAAGAGTTGAATCCACCGGGTGGAAAACTTCAAAGCCGGTGAGTGGTTCTCAATTTTTTTGGTATCGTTACCCCCGGGGCAGTGGTGTGAGATATCACCATTACACCTACCCCATTCCTCCTCAGTTATGTGAAGTTACAATATAAAAGAAAGAAAATTATTGGAATGGTTAATTTCTAATGCATTTTATACGTAAGAAATGAATCTATTTACTTCTGTAGTATTTATTAATTTATTTATTTATTCATTCATTTATTTATTATTATTATTCATAAATTTACTGAATTTTATTCCAGAGAACTATCACTTTTAGGAAGTGCCTCGTTACCCCAAGAAACGGCTTCGTTACCCACTTGGGGATAATCACTCCGTTTAAGAACCACTGTTCTAAGCAATAATTGCCAGTACCGTCATTCCTTGGACTGTTCTTTCCATTACAAACGCTTGGTTAGTTTGGGTTAAGCTGGCTTATCCCAACAGGGATGATTGTCATTTGCGAGTAGGGGACCTGGTGTGGACCTCAGGACTATATAAACCAACAGAGACGACTCACTGTAATAGTAAATATTTATCTGAAAGAAAAAGCCGATCCTCATAAAAAAACAAGTAAAAAATGAGGCGAAGTTTCTTCGGCGCAATCGAGTTTTCTGTACAGCGTATAATGCTGTATGAAACGCTCAGCCACGAACCATAAAACTCTCAGCCGCGGCCCATGAAACTTGCAGCCACGGCCCGGTGGTGGCCTGTGTTCTTGGCACCTATATCGGTGCCAGATGCGCGATCATGGCTAACTTTAACTTTAAATAAAATAAAACCTACTGATGCTAGAGGGCTGCAATTTGGATGTTTGATGATTGGAAGGTGAATGATCAACATACCGATTTGCAGCCCTCTACCCTCAGCAGTTTTTAAGATCTGAGGACGGACAGAAAAAGTGCGGACGGACAGGCAAATAGCCATCTCAATAGTTTTCTTTTACAGGAAACTAATAAACGAAAACGTTTGGGGTTTGGTTAAACTGCGTGTCTCACGAATGTGTATACTTTCGTCATAATTTTCCACTGACACTCAAATACTGCGCTATCACCTCCCTGCTGATATCAAATGAATCCAAACAGCATGTACTCAGCTATTGAAAATGCAGTGAAAAGTATTCAATTTTCAAATGAATCCAAACAGCATGTACTCAGCCATTGAAAATGCAATGAAAAGTATTTTCAAATGAATCTAAACAGCATGTATTCAGCCACTGAAATGCAATGAAAAGTATTTTCAAATGAATCCAAACAGCATGTATTCAGCCATTGAAAATGCAATGAAAAGTATTTTCAAATGAATCCAAACAGCATTATTCAGCCATTGAAAATGCAATGAAAAGTATTTTCAAATGAATCCAAACAGCATGTATTCAGCTATTGAAAATGCAATGAAAAGTATTTTCAAATGAATCCAAACAGCATGTATTCAGCTATTGAAAATATTTTTCACTGCAAGGGTATTATTTAAAAGTAAAATAAAAATACCAGTGAAGACAGGCAAAACTAGTGTGAGAGAGAGAGAGAGAGAGAGAGAGAGAGAGAGAGAGAGAGAGAGAGAGAGAGAGAGAGAGAGAGAGAGAGAGCCTTCACTGTGAAGTTACATGGAATTAGGAAATTAAATCACTTCGGAAGGGGAGCCGCATTCTGCTTATTATTATGGTTCACTTGTTTCAAGGACTCTCTCTCTCTCTCTCTCTCTCTCTAGCACACACACATACACTTGTTTTGCCTGTCTTCGTTGGAATTTTTATTTTACCGTCAAATAATACCCTTGAAATGAAACGTATATTCATTCAGTAACTGAATTTTATTGTATGGATTCTTTTTGTATCAGCAGGAGGGTGATTGCACAGTATACGAGTGTGTCAATGAACTACATCGAAACATTACTAAGTTTCGTGATACCCTTTTCATATAAAATGTGATCATAAAAATGAAAGAAAAAAACATGAATTCGATTCTCAAATTTAAATACTTTAAAACTATGTTGCTATTTAATTTCCTCCAGTCAAAAGTTGGGAAAACTGAACCAAAATCAAAATGATTTCAAATTCTAATTTTCTTGGTTGATATTTACGGCTAAATCACAGCTTCAGGTATATGACCTATTCAGTAACTGTTAAAAGTACATTCTCTTCATAGCTGTTATCTAGAATCTCACATAAGATTAAAGCGAAGTTTTCTTTTAAACAGTAATGTTGTCAGGTAAAAGATGAAAGAAAGAAAGAAGCCTTTGCTTCTCCTTTCCCAAATAAAAGGATTTTGGAAATAAAAAGCTGACAAAGAAAGGGATAAGAGTCTTCTCATGGTAAACAAAGCACCTTCATTATACTATAATCATGCTGAAAGAAAATTTATAAAAGTTCAATGTCATTCAAGGACGGAAAACCTCTTACATGTGAGAGAGCGGGATTTCAAATCCTCATCCCTGTTAATAAGGCGAAGGAGATCTCTCCAGACTTTAATCATAAGGGCTCTGAATGTAGGCATTCGTACTAGTTTATAGTACAAAATTACAAATTCATACCTGGCCGTTTAGTTTCTATCAACTGATTGGAAGGAAATACAGTGGCTTGGTGTACAAAATACGCTCAGTCACACACACACACACACACAAAATCGCAAAAGTGAAACAAGTATTTTGTGTGTATTATATATCAGTATATATATTGTATATATACTGTATATACACAAAATACTGACCTTTTACATACTTATGTGCGTAAATAAATTCCAATTTCCGTAGGTGGAATCTCCAGATACCAACCAACTCGTGACAATCCTATTTCTTGGAAGCCTTCCTTAAGTCCTAATATCGAACTTACCAACCTGGGTCCTCTCTGGAGAATAACCGGCGCCCCCTTCCACCTCCGAAAAAAGGAACCACCGCAACTGCCAACTGCTTTTGTCGTTCATTTTTCCTGTTTATTTAAGGACGCGTGTTTCACTTGTTTAGTTACAACGACGAATTCAGTGGTCTTTGGTGAGTATCCTGAAATACTTAACTAGTTTCTTTAAGTGTCTATTCTGGCTTCCTCTTTCTCAAGATTACGATTCGAGCTGATTTCAATTATTTAGGGAGGAGGCCCTCTCGGTAACGCGTTTCATTAAAACTTATGGCTGCATCAGCAGAGTTTAATTTATAATAAAGTTTCCGTCTTTTTCTAACAATTAATTTTTCTTTAAGAGAAAGACCGCATAAATCTTACGTGATCTTCCACTCTATAAAGAAGGGAATCTTTGGAAAAATAACAGAAAATCATAAATTAAACTCTGCTGATGCAGCCATGCTATTTAAAATAAGCGTTTGTATCACAACATCAAAGAAACGAATTACGTCACAACGAGACATTAATCTTCCAAAAGCTTTATAGCGGCCTGAACAAAAACGATACAACTTGCTGCTGAAGTAAAAAGTATACATGGACCAGTTTTGTACTGTACCATTTCATTGCCGTACTGTATTTTCCCTACCAGCCACATGGGAGTCGAAGAAAAATGAATGACATAATTCCGAAATGAAAAGTATTCCCAGGGTCTCGTGTTAGATTACCAACATTCCTACTTGCTCAAATAGCCCGTTCTGAAGTCAAATATACGGGAGGGCTAACAAAAATTCAGGTAATTTTCATTTTTGTTGAATCCTAACAACCGTTTCATTTTGGAATGGCTGGGAATTTTAATCTGTTTATTACGTATTACATATATTGTAGAAAAACTCACTCCATTTATAATGAAAGAAAGCCTCAGTCCATTTACAAAGTATTATATGGAAGAAAAACTCACTCCATTTATAACAGAGTATATGAAAGTAACACTCACTCCATTTATAATGAAATATATTTAAATAGAAACTCACTCCATTTATAATGGAGTATATGGAAGAAAAAAAATCACTCCATTTATAATGAACGAAAACCTCACTCCATTTATAAAGTATTATATGGAAGAAAAACTCACTCCATTTATAACAGAATATATGAAAGTAAAACTCACTCCGTTTATAATGAAATATATTAAGATAAAAACTCGCTCCATTTATAATGGAATATATGGAAGAAAAACTCACTCCCTTTATAATGGACGAGCCTTACACTGTCCCCTGGACTACATGACGTAAAACCAGAAGACCGCAGACTTGCAAAACACTAAACTCTGCTCATACTAACGTCGCAAAACCAAACTAAAATAACAACGTAATAAGAAAAAAGGGCCTCAAGAACCAGAAGGTTGTAAACGCCACCCCCACTTTACCAGTAGATGTGGCAAAGTTTCCTCTGTCTATTCGTGGCAAACGTTTCTGTAAGGTCGAAATCCCTGATGGAACAGTAGGAATTATCGATTTTAGCTATATGAATGAACGTGATGTCGCGCGGAGCTTACAGCCTCATAAGAGCTCAACAACCAGAAACAGCTCAGAGCGAGCCAAAGCGCGCGTCACTAAACGGGTAAGTTCTAGGCCAATCAGCATTTTAATAATCACCGCGCAGTTTACAAATTGTTTTACAAACGCGGCGAAAAAATGTCCGTAGTGTCGTGATTTGTTTTTTTATTATTATCCCTTATTTAGCGCCATTATGTCTTCCTCTGATAGTGAGAGTGATCACTGTGATGTTAGGAATGAAACGTCATGGAAAAAAATAGTTACTGCCCGAAAGAATATGTTTCTCGGTGGACAGACAAATGCCTGCAAAAGGCCAAACGTTTTAATGGTTAAACATTATGATGAAAATCATGTCATCATTATTACAATTATTATTATTATTATTATTATTATTATTATTATTATAATCCATTGTTGTTATACCAAGAATATAATAACACTTTATTATCATTTTACACATTTAATTATGGTTTAAGTGCTGGTTATGACCAGAATATTATGTGAGGGTTCATTTTGAAAAAAAAATTTTTTTTTTTTAAAACAAAAAGTTCTAAAGAGTAGGCTTTCATATGAAACTTAGTTTAAATCAATATCTTTCTTAGAAGCAAAGTAATGAATGCTAGACTTTGAGGCAATTTACTCATTTTTAAAAAGTGGCGTTTACAACCTTCTGGTTCTGAGGCCCTCAAATGTTAAAACATTAAAAAAAAAAATAATGCATCTTAAAGACGTGATAAAAGGGCCATATCCAAAAACACAAAACTGCAATTTATAAAAAAAAAAAACGTACCCAAAACCATTTGTTTTCAAAAAAAAAATTAAACAACAAAAGCACAACATGAGGAAAAAGAACATCATTCTTTGACCCACCCCTTGATCTAAAAAAATAAATAAAAAAAAAGCTCGTAAAGGAATATCAATGAAAGAGAAAAGGGCCCTTTGCATCAGCTGCACAATCTAATATAAACATGTTTACCTTCGCTCGTTCCACAGCCTCCTGCATCCCCACAAAAATAACAAATATTCCTTTGGTTGGAAATGTGAATTTTCATGAAGTTTTTCATTTTCTCTTTTCGAATTGACAGCTGTTTCCCTAAGGCTTACGAAAAGAATTGCTACCCTGCAGTGTATTGGTAATTTACAACCTCATGACGAGACAAAAGAAAAGCTTTGAATGAAAAGACTATTCTATAACTCGTTTGCTTACGCACAGAAAGAACGCATGCGTACACTCACAAAAGGATACGTCGATATAACAAATACGTTAGATATCACTCTGGGCAGTTGAATCTATACAGAGAGAGAGAGAGAGAGAGAGAGAGAGAGAAGAGAGAGAGAGAGAGAGAGAGAGAGAGAGAGAGAGAGAGAGAGAGAGAGAGGGGGTGTTTTGACGTAAACGCGAGTGTTTTGACCTAAGCTGCCCTTTCTTTGAAAGCTTTGCTTACCACGTGTACATCGTTGTATCTACAGCTTTCCCTTAACCATAAAGTGAAGCTAAATTTCCTGAGGATATTAGGTAATTAGAATTTATGCCTAGAGCGTATTGTTTAAGACCTCATTACGCATGTTCTCAAAAACTGCAAGAATCATTTGCAGCGTACAGAAGAATATTAATGAGAACCGAAGTCATTTGAGAGAGAGAGAGAGAGAGAGAGAGAGAGAGAGAGAGAGAGAGAGAGAGAGAGAGAGAGAGAGAGAGAGAGAGAGAGGAGGTTTTAGTCCGTTATGGGTGTATTATAGATTCACAATGCAAGATATCAAACAATCCTCCTATTTTCACAATCACATCTCCACTTGAAAAGAAATGTATTCACGTATAAAATGAATTGATAAACTCTATAATATGGTAAACTTACTATTACATTAGTATACATCCTCATAACCAGTATTAGTCAATATAACTATTTTCATCACTTCGTATAACGCAACAATAGAAAGAGTCTTATAGCAAGGTATAAAAGACCACTTCCACACAAAAGCAACTATATATATATATATATATATATAAAAAAATGTATATATATATATATATATATATATATATATATATATATATATATATATATATTTCAGCATGGAAATTTCCGAAGGTTAAAACGATAACAAAGCCATCCCCATCCCCCCAAAAAAAAAAAAATTCCCAGACAGGATTCGACCCTTAACCAGATAGCTTTAATGACCTTCCATTTCCTTGAAATTTTCTCTGTGGTTTTAGGATACGATTTCATCCCATCCCATCCCCATTTCTCCTCTACCCAGCCACCCCCCTCCCTTTCTCCTTTACCCAGTCACCCCCTTGTCCCACCTCCTAACCCCCAATTCCTTGCCCCAGCCACAAAGAGCCAAATCTTCACTAAAAGAAGACCAGTATGCATGAGCAATCTATCCTACTGGATTGTCTCACGAGAAACGGAGACTTTACGGAGACAGGCAGACAGAGAGAGAGAGAGAGAGAGAGAGAGAGAGAGAGAGAGAGAGAGAGAGAGAGAGAGAGAGAGAGAGAGACTCGGGACGAACTGAAGCGTGATCTCTATTAGTCATCTAATCTCATTAATCAACCATAATGATGCAGCGCCGAGATCGGCGTCAGGAGGGAATTATTCCTCTTTGCAATTTGACGTAATCGCGTATTCGTTAACTTTCAGACGGAGAGCCATAATGAAGTACTGCCGAACTTTCCTTTTTTTCGAAATGTTTCTCTGTAATGTTCAGTTTGCATTAGATTTTTTTTTTCTCTTGTTCTAGAGCTTAGAAAGGATTATGGTTGTCTTTTGTTTTACAGATCAGAAATGATTTTATTTGTCTTTTGTTTTAGCGATTAGAAGTAAGTCTCTTTTGTTTTACAGATTAGAAATAATTCTGTCTATTGTTTTAGCGACTGGAAATTATTCTATTTGTCTGTTTTAGCGATTAGAAATTTTTCTATTTGTCTTTTGTTCTAGCGATTATAAATTATTCTACTTGTCTTTTGTTCTAGTGATTAGAAGAGATTCTATTTGCCTTTTGTTTTAGCTGTTAGAAATAATTCTATTTGTCTTTTGTTCCAGCGATTAGAAATTATTCTACTTGTCTTTTGTTCTACCGATTCGAAATAATCAAACGCTAAATATAATTCGATGAACATAAAATGCCACTTACCAGAATTCAAAAATATACGAAAAACACTCATCTCATAATTATTGTAATTTCCAGAAAAGTTACCTAACATACGCGAAATAATTTCCAAATCATATCAGTGGATATAAAAATTAAAATTCGGAACAAAACAAAAAGTTAAAAAAAACTTTAGAGGAAAACAAAAGGCCGAAGGGGCTGCTTATAGAAAAATGTCATTGTAGCTCGCAAAAACTAACCAAACGAATCATGACAAAGAAGGTCTTTGGTTTTGATCCCCTGAAGTCCTGAAATGCCCTGAAAAGCCCTGAAACGGAAAACACCCAAGCCTCGTTGGGACGGGAGCTGTTACGTAAGCCTACAGGCACCTGACGCGAGGGCACACACATATAATATCGTTACCGAAAATTAGAAACGATGGCTACAATTTAGGAAAACAATGCTGTAATTTAAAAACAAGTAGAAATTACCCTTCATTTCATTTCATTTCTCTGGTATTTTTTTTTATTTTTTGTCAATATCTTGCGCACACATTCGTTTATGAAATACTGTTACCGAAATTTAAAAACGATGGCTATAATTTAGGAAAACAATACTGTAATTTAGAAACAAGTAGAAATTAACTTTCACCTCATTTCATTTCAATTCTCTGGTTTTTGCTTTTCATTTTTTGGCAATATCTTCTTTTCTGTAAATAAGAAATTAACTATATCATTCATTCCGATACCATCAAGGGTGGTTGCCCCGAGACCAGAGCACCAGACCAGGCCTCGCATTCACGTCAACACTGGATTAAGCTATAACAACCAATCGTCCAACCATTCCGATATACGCGTGTGATCTAGATTTTCTTAGTAAAAGAAAAGGAAATATGTGATTATTCAACTTACCCAAAAAGAAAGAGGGCGCTATGACAGATTCACAGCCGTGACGTCAAGGGTTCCTGAGGAAAGGAGAAAGATGGCATTTGATAAAAGGAAAGATAACAGTTTTCAGACACCGAAAACTTTAGAACAATTCCCACTGTTGGTTCGAAATGACAGACGTAAAATTAAATATAATAAGGATGACTTTAATAACATTAAATATTATTCAATTCTACCATTAGAACAACTCCCATTGCTGGTTAGAAATAACAATTTAAAATAAAATATAATAAAGATGACCTTCATGACAGAAAATATTATTAAAAAATGCGTAGTGCCAGTAAAAATATATATATATATATATATATATATATATATATATATTATATATATACATATTTATATTATATATATATATATATATATATGATATATATAAATTAAATATATATATTTATAATATATATAATATATAATTCATATGATATATAAATTAAATACATACATATATAATATGTATCTATATAAATATACACACACACACATATGTATATATATATATATATACAATATATATATATATATATATATATATATATATATATATATATATAGAGAGAGAGAGAGAGAGAGAGAGAGAGAGAGAGAGAGAGAGAGAGAGAGAGAGAGAGAGAGAGAGAGAGAGAGAGGCCTATATGCATATCCACATTATATAGTGTACATAGAAAGATACAAGGAAAAAATACTGTACAAAAGAAGGTACTAAAAAATACCTTCGATGATTATAAGAAACACTCTGTAAACTCATTCAAGATATAGAAATTATTAATGTTATTTAAGAAAGGCAACAAACTGTTCACTACGTACTAAAGGCATTGTTTATTTTAGGAATAGTATTCATTTTATACCTATGGTGTACAATAAAACATAAAAATATGGTAACCTATTATTGTAATTGAATTTCCCTACAACATGATCAATAAACCTTACACATCCCTATTAGCTATATCAATGAAATTGCTTCTTTTGTATTTCTCAAAATAATAAAAATGAAACTAGGTGAAGGGATCACTCCCTTTTCTCCTCGTGTCAAAATATATATGAAGATTAGCGGGAATTAGCAAGTTTCAGTTCTCCAACGCCACTGCTTATTTTGTTTTTAAATTCTCTCTTGTACTTGATAAGAAGGTGGGGAGGTAAACAATATAACTTACAGAAAGAAAAATGGAAGGAAGCACGAGGGAACGATTCGGGAAAAGATTTCTATACACATGAAGGAATTGGAACTGGAATACAAAATTTAGGCCAAACGCCAAGCGCTGGGACGTATGAGGTCATGCAGCGCTGAAAGGCATACCAACAGCAAGAAGGTCTGAAAGGTGTGACAGGAAGAAAACCTCGCAGTTGCACTATGAAACAATTGTTAGAGAGGGTGAAACGTCAGATGGAAGAAAAGTTAAGTATATCGTAGTTTAACCAGACCACTGAGCTGATTAACAGCTGTTCTAGGGCTGGCCCGAAGGATTAGACTTATTTACGTGGCTAAGAACCAATTGCTTACTTAGCAACGGGACCTACAGCTTATTGTGGAATCCGAACCACATTATAGCGAGAAATGAATTTCTATCACCAGAAATAAATTCCTCTAGTTCTTCATTAGCCGGCCGGAGACTCGAACTCGGGCCTAGCGAGTGCTAGCCCACAACTCTACCGACTCGCCCAACGAGGAACTCAGATGGAAGAAAGAGAATATGAACGGAGGTACAGTAAAAGGAATGAAAGAAGTTGCAGATACAATGCTTCACATACTTTATTTAAAGAGAGATAAAACAGCTTCATCAAGGCTTGTAAATACCAAAAAAAAAATCACAAATAAAAAAAAGACAGAAAAGCGAAAGAACGAACAATGCCTTCCACAGTGAACACCAAATTAGGCTCCCGGTGAGACCAGGCGTTAACGAAAGCAATAAATCGATAATAATTCCCAATTTATGTGGCTCGAGGCATTTCCAGAGGAAGTAATGCGGGTACAGCAAGGGCCCGGGTATCCGGGAGCACAATAAATACCAATCAGGAGGAGAATAAATATCCAGACGGAATCTTTCTGACGCCCACACAGAGCTTTCCCGAAGCCAGCGGCCAGGGGCACGTTGCTATGGATCCGGACGAAGTCATCGTGAGAGATAAAGACAGAAAGGCTGAGAAACGGGTAATAAAGAACAAGAGTAATAAATCAGGAGGCAGTGCAAAATGAAGATTTAGTCAGGCCACGGAAAGGGTAATGATGACGGAAAAAGGAGAATAAATTAACTTTGGGCAGCATTACGCTTCTTGAAAGTGACCCCGATCCGCATGATAACATTATTAGCATTGGAGAAACAATAAATAATAATAATAATGCTTCGCTTTATTAAAACATTCCTGGCTTCTCTGGTACGACCATCTCATTAATGAAGGTATTAGCGAAAAACTAGATATTAACAAAATCTCATTAGTGAAGGTTTCTGCATTTTTGTGCTTTTTAATCGTACGTAATTGCCTAATGCATATATTTATACACAGGTGATTACGCAGGGCATTGCAAATTTGAGGTGAAGCTTAATGCACACAAAAACAAATAATTAAAAACTACTCTTAGTAGCATGAGTCTTGCAATGGAGAAACAAATCCACAGTTATGTATGGCGACAAGTATATTTGAAAATAAGTATATACAGAGAGAGCTTTCTGGAATCTGTTCGATTCCCCTTTTCAACCTCTCTGAAAAGGGGAATCGAAAAGATTCCCGAAAGTTCTCTGTAGAGATTTATTTTTAAATATATTTGTACCCAAACGTAACTGTGGATTTGTTTCTCCATCGCAAGACTCATGTTACTAAGATTAATTTTTAATTATTAGTTTTTGTGTTCATTAAGCTTCACCCCAAATTACAATGCCCTGCGTAATTACCTGTATAAATAGCCTATATGCTATTAGGAAATTATGGACGGTTAGAAAGCACAAAAATGCAGAAACCTTCACTAATGAGATTTTATTAATATCCAGTTTACCGCTAATACCTCCATTAATGAGATGGTCTTACCAGACAGGCCAGGAATGTTTTAATAAAGCGAAGCATTATTATTATTATTATTTATTGTTTATTATTCATACTAAGCATATATTCTCATTTGCAACAACCCAAAGGCCTAGAAGTTGCCCAAGAAACTTCCAAAAAACAGAAAGCCCTGATGTATAAATAAGAATGAAGCAAAAAGAACGTTTGAAGTATCAGAATAACAGAAAATCTGATATTAACGTATGGAAGTTTTGACATTATATATATATATATATATATATATATATATATATATATATATATATATATATATATATATATATATATATATATATATATATATGTGAAATATTTTCTGTAAAACATAATCCATCTAATAAAAGGAGCCCATAACGCCAAAATGTAGTTTTTATGGGCTCCTTATTATATATATATATATATATATATATATATATATATATATATATATATTTCTATATATAAATAATATATATATATAATTATAAAAGGAGCCATTCAAACTGATGGTGTCTAATAAACCATCCAGTTTGAATGAGGTCCTGTTAGTAATTCTACTATTGCACAGAACAATTGTGTATGTGATAAAGTTAATATATATATATATATATATATATATATATATATATATATATATATATATATATATATATATATATATATATATATATATATATATATATCACACATTATTACAGGTGAAAAAAATAAGAGACGGGTGTAGTTCTGATTGTTTTCGACTTTACTTCAAGCCATTTATGAAGGACTGATACAGAGTATTAGAAGTCACAAGTATACATACTACAGGAACAGTACTGACGAACATACACAACCGTTAGACTACATATCCACCCACAGGCCGGTGGGCGGATATGTAGTCTCTAACGGTTGTGTATGTTCGTCAGTACTGTTCCTGTAGTATATATACTTGTGAATTCTAATACTATGTATCAGTCCTTTGTCAATGGCTTGGAAGTAAAGTCGAAACTGATCAGGACCTACATTCCCGGTCTCTTATTTTTCACCTGTGGTAATGTGTGATAAATGAATTACGTAAAAAAGTTATTATAATCATATATATATATATATATATATATATATATATATATAAATATATATATATATATATATATATTATATATATGAATATATATATACATATATATATATATATATATATATATATATATATATATATATATAATGTGTGTGTGCCCATGCAAGCATGTGTGATTCAGGTACATGTGTGTGTGAGAGAGAGAGAGAGAGAAAGATAAAGGGAGGGAGAGAGTTAGAGACAAAGAAGGAAATACTACTTATTAAGCCCAAGAAAAGGATGCATTCTTTTTCCATCTTCCATCTCATTTCCCGTTTGTTATTCTTTTATCTACTTTCATCTGATTTCATTTGCCCTAATCTTCAAATTACCCAGAGGCGAAACCCTTCCTCTTTTTATTTTCTGTGCATTTATCATATTTAGTTTTTTCGTATTCTTCTCGTCTAATTCATTACCTTATTTCTGCTTCATTCTGTATTTCATCCTATTTATCGTTTTTCTAACAAGGATTTGTCCAGTTCTGCCTCACTACCTTGTCTGTCCTTTTGTACTTTATCTCATACTTAAATCTACTGTATACTCCATTTATTGATTTGTTAATATATCTGTTTTGCTAGTAACTAATCTCCTCTTTCTGTACTTTCCATTACCTTATGTTACTTCTTTCTCATGAACACCATAATCTTTGGAAGCTTGAATTTAAAGTCAATGGCCCCTTTGGTGGGCTTGTTCCATATGAATAGGGTTCATCTTTTGAATAATAATAATAATAATAATAATAATAATAATAATAATAATAATAATAATCTATTCTTCCCATTTGCCTCCACACTGTCTCCCATACATTTTTTTTTTTTTTTTTTTTTGCTTGGATTTGTTTTTTTAAAGCTTGGATCCAATTTCTCTCGGACCTCTTTTTCTTGTGGGTCCCCATCCCTGACCCCATTTCAACCCTCACCCTTTCATTTCGGAAAAAAAAAAAGACTTCCGTCAGTTGTCCCCAGGTCCAGATTCAATTAACAGCATTCCCCTTTTATTCGCGTTGTTTATGCTGCTTTTCTGTCTACCAGTTCTACCTGTACAAGGGTAAGGTTCTTGTAGCGTTCGCTCTCTATGAAACGTTTCCCTCATTAAAAAAAACTCATGTTAGCAAAACATTTCCCCTAAAAATATGTTTCCTTTCTTTCTAGAACGTTTCCCACAACTTTACAGCCAATTTGCCTCATACAAAAGCTTTCATGTTAGAAAAACATTTCCCCTAAATGTTTCCTTTCTTTCTAGAACGTTTCCCACAAGTTTACAACCAATTTGCCTCATACAAATGCTTTCTTGTTAGAAAAACATTTCCCCTAAATGTTTCCTTTCTTTCTAGAACGTTTCCCACAACTTTGCAGCCAATTTTCCACATAAGAAAACTTTCATGTTAGAAAAACATTTCCCCTAAATGTTTCCTTTCTTTCTAGAACGTTTCCCACATTGCAGCCCTTTTCCTCTAAACGTTACAGAGATTAAACATTCCCTGAATGTTCCCCCTAGTAATGCTTCATGACGGCAGAATGTTTTCTTCCAAAACACTTCATCTTTGTAGGCCATTTCCCCTGGCAACGTTTCATGACTGCAGAACATTTTCTCACCAAGCACTTCATCTTTGTAGACTATTTCCTCTTGAACGCTTAAATCATTCATCGCATAATAATTCCATCTGAATGTTTCAATGTTTCATCTTTGCAGAACAAATTTCCGTTTAGCGTTTCGTCTTTTCATCTCTTTAAAACGTTTCATCTCAAAACATTTCAACTTTGCAGGGCGTTTTCCTCAACCATTTTATCCACAAGAAACGTTTTCCTCCACCATTTTATCCACAAGAAACGTTTTCCTCAACCATTTTATCTACAAGAAACGTTTTCCTCAACCATTTTATCCACAAGAAACGTTTTTCCAGAAAGGCTCCCGCTAACGTTTCATCATTGCATAACGCGCCCATTATAGCGTCTCCCACTTGCGGAAAGTTCCCATCAAACGTTTAAATAATTCTCTATGGTCCTTCACACTGAAGGTGTGTGCTTTTACCAAACATTTTCTTATTTGATATTATTTATTTATTTATTATTCTTTTTTGTGCGTGAGGTTTTATTACACTTGCTATTTGGCGTGCACAGAGT
>NC_089745.1:43005489-43007989 GCF_040412425.1 Macrobrachium rosenbergii
AATGTGGTTCGGATTCCACAATAAGCTGTAGGTCCCGTTGCTAGGTAACCAGTTGGTTCTTAACCACGTAAAATAAATCTGATCTTTCGGGCCATTGAGCTGTTAATCAGCTCAGTGGTCTGGTTAAACTAAGATATACTTAACTTTGGGCTGATAAGTGGCGTGTTGAAATGACACTGATTGCAGTTTAGCTTTAATTTAAAGGATTAAGAAACTAAAGAACAGTTTAATCGTAGACCTTGGAGTCTGGCAAAATGCCTCTCTCGTTTAGGTGATTTTAAAATGAAAGTGTCATCAGAATTCTGAATCACTTCCAAATGCAGCTAACTCTTGAACACTACAAACTTTTACAAAGCACTTCTGTTAACTCTTTTTACAGCTTTCCAATGTGTTTTCCATGGTACGCCTAACTTTCTTTGAACTTGGGTTACGTAGGGTCATCAGGTGACACGTCCCTTTGACCTCTGCGTTTAAGAATTTGGTACTTCGGTGAATATCGTGTCTTTAACAACTAAACAAGAAATTTACCCAGATCTGACAAACTTAATCCGGCGATCTGCAGCCAAATAATTGTATTCAGACAAAACATCTAAAGACTCGCAGGAACACAAAACATCACATATTATTGATAAGGTCCATCACATGATGGCCTGAGGGTACACAAAGAATCAGATGATGGCATGCACGTACATAAAGCATCACATGATGTCAAGCAGATACAAAAAGCATCACATGATAATCGCACGTAAGCACATAAAGTACTGCGTGATAGTGACATGCAAATACACAAAACATCACATGACGGCATGCAGGTACACAAAGTATCATATGATGACACGTAAATACATAGAGAATTGAAAGTTTTAATCGATCAGGTGAGTTTTCAGTTTTGCAACAAACACACAAACAAACATACAAAACTCCATATTTAAACTCCGTGATTTTTAGACCATCTGCTCTAGTTGACCGTACTCGCAATACGTGTAACACCATCCCATTGCAAACATACAAACATTTTGCAATATACAGCAGTTCCGCATCTACACCAGAAATGGGCAACCATAAAAATCCCATAAAAACCACTTAGGAAAAATGTCACGGCCCAAACGGGCAGACATAGGTAAAGTGATGTGAGTTTTTATTGATAGTTATCTATTTATCAATTTATTTTTGAAGCGCCTGCAATTCCTTTATGCTGCAATCCATTTCCTGTGAACAACCTACATTCTTCCGTCTCGAAAGCATCATGGTTTGTATACAAAAATACAAAATCAAAGCTCTGATCTCTTCCGCCATAATTCAGTTGAGTTGAATATAGAATTGAGGCCAAAGGCCAAAGGCTGGGACCTATGATGTCATCCAGCGCTGAAATGGAAATTGACAGTAAAAGGTTTGAAAGGTGTAACAGGGGGACAACCTCGCAGTTGCACCATGAATCAATTATTAGGAGAGGGTGGAAAGTAAGATGGAAGAAAGAAAATATGTATGAACGGAGGTACAATAAAAGGAGCGCTAGGGGCCGAAGGCACGAAGCAAAGAACCTTAAGTAATGCCTACAGTGCACCGCATGAGGTGCGCTGACGGCACCACCCCCCTACAGGGCTTCCGCCATAATTCCTTCCAAGCCAGTACCGCAATATCTTTTCCCTAACACGGCTCATATTCTGACTTGAAGTATTCACGTCACCTCTTCCTAACTGATAACAAAACGAACGGCCTTCATTCAGCATTTTCCGATTATCCCACTACAAAAGAACCGTGCAAGGTAAATAGGGCGGATGTTATTTATTGGGCGAATGTAAAGAGCTTCTTCCCAAAGGCACATCATTAGCGGACGTCAAAACAAGAATCGGGGAAAGAGATGTCTTTTATCAGCATATATTTGCCGGTAATGAAGAGCTGTTGTTATCAGGGGCCTGCTAAACATTCCATGAAGACTATGGATTTGTTTTCTATGCCATTTAATTATAGATTGGGGGACTTGAGCTATTCCACGTCACATTGGAAATCTCATTTTCTCCTTTATCCTCTTTCCTTGTTATATTTCAGTGTCCCCGTGTACTCTATTAATCCTGGTAGGAGGTAGAGTCGTCAGTGCACCTCACGCGGTGCAAAGTAGGCGTTGCTATAAGGTGTTTGAGGCGTCCCTTCGGCCCTCAGTTTCATAATCAATCATATTTCAATATCCCCTCTTGTTTCTCGTTCCACAGGTACCATGTGAGAAAAAAAAAACTGTCACAGTCATCATTACGAAAACGTTGTCATAATTCGCATTCTTGATCCAATACTAACTGTAAGTAATATTAAACCTTCGTTTCCCGTCATGAAATTCGTCCAGGGAATCTACTGAACTGGAAATTTTGTTTGGAGTTAAAAGTTCTTTATTGATAGTTGGTTTACTCCATGTATTAAGGTCTATTTATCGTAAAAGTAGGCAATGCATCCTGCATGTTTAATCATTGTGTCTCTTGATAGCAGAATGTTCGAGTCGACCGTCTAT
>NC_089745.1:43010489-43025489 GCF_040412425.1 Macrobrachium rosenbergii
TCTAAAGTGCAGTAAATACGGAAGGAGCGGAATGAGGACCTGTAGGAAGGCTAAGAAAATCATGGAAAATGGGGATAGATGAATTGGAACTAGAATATAAAACTTAGCCCAAAAACCAAGCGCTGGGACCTATGAGGTCATTCAGTGCTGAAAGGGAAATTGAGAGCAAAGGAGGTTTTAAAGGTTTAACAGAAGGAAAACCTCGCAGTTGCACTGTGAATCAATTCTTAGGAGAGGTTGGAGAGTAAGATGGAAGAAAGATAATATGAATGGGGGTACAGTAAAAGGAATGAAAGGGGTTGCAGCTAGGGGCCGAAGGAACGCTGTAAAGAACCTCAGGTAATGGCACTACCTCCTTGCAGAAAGGGAACAGGATAGAATATTGGCAAGAACTCATTTCTTGACTAAGTCCTTCAAGGGAAGAGCTGGAGTAAGAAAGCTTCTTGAAAATAACTTTGTTACTGCACCTGAAAGTAGCCTTTGAATTTCAATATTCCAGCTCAGTAACTTAAGAGTCTAAGTAACTATCAACTTATTTTATTTCCTTTTGGGGGGGTGGTTCTTACTAATTTAGAATAACAGGTCCCATTTACGATATAAATGAAGGTGCTTGGACAAGAAGACACAATGAAAAAATAAGAGATTTAACCAGAAAACAGCTAGTAACTGGTTATATAAGATTGCAGAGAATACTTTGGGCAGGATATGTGGTTAGAATGGAAGAGGACAGAATGCCTAAAGTGGTGATGGAAGGATCAGTAGAAGGGAGAGGACCAGTGGGAAGACCGAGGATGATACGGAAAGATAGTGTTAAGAGATCTAAGAGAACTGGGAGTGGAGGATCCTGAGAATAACTGGAGAGATGTAGTGCTCAATAAGGGAACGTGGAGAGAGGTCCGGTGCAAGCGGCCATGGGCCACCAAGAGGCCGGAGAGCCACCAGAGTGAGAGAGTGAATGGTCTTACTAATTCCCAGAATTCCTCAGTCCTTTGGGAGGGAGGGGGTTGAGGGGGGATACGAAGAGCCTTAGGATAATCCGAAAAATCAGGTTCTGTAGGATGCTAACAAATTGAAGTTTAAAGTTTTGGGGAGAGATTCCCTACCACTACAACACGCTGCAGATTGATTTCCCAGAGGACAGTACCTCTATCGCTCTGAAAACCCACGATCAAGAAAAGTATCTGCTATTTCATCACGAAACATCGGGAGCCACATAACCTGCTTCTACTGACCGAACAAGTTCCATAATTTATGTTCACGGTAATAAATTCTGAGACACCAATACTCTGGAAATTGTTATTTTCGCAGACTTTTAATGATAATAAATTTTAAATTGTACACATATGCAATATGTGCATGTATAGATAGTATATGTGAATAGATATGATTAAACAGTATATATATATATATATATATATATATATATATATATATGTGTGTGTGTGTGTGTGTGTGTATGTGTATACACACACACATATATTTATATATATATATATATATATATATATATATATATATATATATATATATATATATATATATTGTTTTAAGTTATTTATTTATCTATTTATTAATTTCCTTTTTTATTTATTACGGCGTCAATAACCTAGGTGTTGTGCCGCCAGTTTCAGTAGCTATAATCAATCAATCATTCAACAGAGACATCGGTGTTTGAGTACAAACTCCAGTGCTTTCAAGTAATATATGTATCCCTTGTCAGTTGAATGACATTCTCAAGAAGGGTAAAAGACTGATCTTTTCAAGTTAAAGTACAGTAGTTCATAAGCTGGATCGATAACAGATCCAAAACCCTCTTTTGTAATAATCATGGGTTTGGCATTTATCTCTCTTATCTGAACCAGTTTCTGTATGAAACACCCGGCTAAGTTTACTGCTATTTGGGAAATAAACTGAAGAAATTAAAATTTAATATGAACTAACTTTTTCGAAATATCATGACCTTCGTTTTTAAAACGATCATGTAATATAATCTAGTGCCCAAACCATACCTTCATATAGTTTTATAGATACAAAATCTACAGCTTTATGACCTACAGCAACAATTAGTCCAGTCAAATTAGGAAAAAAAAATGAAAAAATTCATAACAAGCTGAAAATTGGAGAATGTTTTCTACAGACAATTAGAAATAACATATCAAAAGTCCCCATCCGTCCACCCTGAGCTTCGTCCGCCATCTTGGAAAATGGCCGCCAAATTTAAGTTTTTCGCTATTTCCATGGAAACCATTGATCTTAGGAAAATAACTGCCTTATACATTATTGTTCACCATAATATTTTCTACAAAAGATGTTCAATGCATATTTTTGCTATGAATGATAGTTTTAATGATATTCTCGGTTTTGTAACCATATTAAATTGTGTGAGCATGCCCATGTGAATTTAGGCTATTCACTTGCTTTTGATCTGATACTTGGCTATTTTTTTTTTTTTTTTTTTTTTTTTTGCACTATAGTATTTTCTAAATGGTTATCTTTTTTGTTTTGTTTTCATTTCAGAATATACTTTAAAAATGGAAGGAACCACAGATCAAAGTGAATTATGTGTACTTTGAAGAACGCTTAATAGAAAGTGAAAATGTTTGTGTTAAGAAAGGTATGTCGACACTTGTTGAAGCAAGTAAGAAAAGAGGAGATGATAAGTGGCAAAAGTGGGTTAATTTATCAACTATTCAAGTACACATAAAATGCAGAAAAGACTATACTAGAGAAAAGAGTATAAAAGCAGCTTATAAAAAAGATACAACTGACCAGGAGGAAACAGGGTCACCTATTAAACAGAAAATTAGATCAAAAGAACCTGTGTTTGATTTCAAGAAAAAGTGTATATTTTGTTTTCAAGAGTGCTGTGAAAAAGAGGAAAAGAAAAACCTCTCCATAGACGGCAAGTAGTTAGTAGAGTAATGACCTTAGACTTTGGAAAAAAATATGCTGGATAAATGCATCAATCGTAATGATGACTGGGACAAAAAGTAAAAGCAATTATAGTTGGTGTTCATTGTTTGGTTGCAGAAGAAGCAAGATACCATAGGTCATGTAGCTCCAAGTTTTTTCGAAGCAACACTTAAATCCGTCAAGTAAACGTGGACGACCCGATGATGAAGATACAGAAACTGGCTTAGAGAAAGTTTGCTCATATATGGAAGACAGTGATGACTGTCAATTTACTTTGCAGGAATTGTTAGATGTGATGCATCAGAACCAATCTTGCAGGACAAGTGGAAGCTATCTGAAAACCAAATTACAAGAAAAGTATGGAAATGATGTTATCATAACTACCCTCCAAAGAAAGATTCCCATTGTATGTTTCCGCAAATCAGGAGATAAATTGCTATGTAATTCTTGGTATAATGAAAAACTCCATAGTGAGAAAGAAGAGCGAATGAGGATTGTTAGAACTGCAGCAGCTATTATTAAAGAGGACATCAAGTCAAAGGTGTGACTCCAGCAACTATCCTTCTCCTGAGGGACTCTTTAATAATGTTGAAAACAACATACCTGATTCTCTTCAAGTTTTATTACATGAAATAATTGAAAAAGGAGGAAAGGGAGATACAGACAACAAACAGAGGGTATGCTCTGCTATAGCTCATTCAATCCTACAAGCAGTCCGTCCAAGAACATCTGTCTCTCCGATCCTACTCGGAGTAGCTGTTTACGTACACAGGAAATTTGGATCAAGACTCCTGGTACATATTTTACATAAACTGGGATTCTCTACTGGATATAATGAAGCACAACTCTTTGAAGCATCTTGTATGAAAACTACCCCTCCTAATATTTTGCCTGATAGTTTCATGCAGTTTGTTTTGATAATGCAGATTTTGATGTGCACACAATAGATGGGTTTCACACATTTCACTGCATGGGAGGCATTGAATGTGTAACACCAGCAGGCTCAATGATCAAACCAGAAGTAATTGAAAGACTGAAAAAATGCCATCTACTAGAGAAATTTCTTCGTGTTCATCTATAACAGTGAAACCCTTCACAAGTTATAGTGAAAGTGGACTGAAAAGGATTGAAATTGAGGATCTAAAGAAACTTACATCAAATCCTAGTGAAAAAATTACAGCGTCATCTTGTCATTTGCTATGGTTGAGTGGGAAGTGGATGAAATTTAAGGATATTCCACACTGGAATGGATTTATGGATGCTATCAATAATAGCGAGGACTTTGATACGACGTCCATTCGCTTCTTGCCTTTCCTTGATTTAAAGGCTACCTCTTCTGATGCAATAAACAGCGTGTTACATTTTGCATCTGATTCATGTAGAAAAGCGAGTAAGAGTGTGACATGTGTTACTTTTGACAGTTTGAATTTAGGTAATGTTTTCGTGCGACTAGGTGGTTTTCATCTCTTAATGTCATTTATGGGTTCTATTGGGTACATCATGGCCGGTAGTGGATTAAAGAAGTGTGGGAGACAGTTTATGCACCTAAATCTACAGACAAAATGATGACAGGACACAGCTTTGCCAGAGCCCTTCGAGCACATCTGTTAACATATGCTGCATTGGGCCACCTTCTTTTAGATGGTGCAACCATTTCTGATGAGGATAAACAAGAGGTTCAGTCCATGCTTCAGCAGTATGATAACAAAACATTGACTGCAACATCAGTAAAGAAATCGGCTATCATAAATAGCATTGTAAAGAAATTTAACACTCATGTGCAAGAAGTTGCCTTAAGGGGCAAAACAGCAATGCTTTGGATACAATATTTCCAGATGGTGACTGTGATGCTACACTATATAGAGGCTGAAAGACTAGGAAATTGGGAATTACACCTACTGTGTGTTCAAGAGTTTATACCTTACTTTCATGCAGCTGGTCACTTAGTTTATGCAAAATCGTGCCACCTATACTTGCAAGATATGCATGATTTACACCAGCATATGCCTGATGAAGATTTTGTCAAGTTTACAAAGAAAGGATTTTTTACAATCAGCGCTCAAACAAGAATTGGGCTGGTCTATGGTCAGATCTTACTGTTGAACAAACGCTAATGAGGACCATGAAGACCTCAGGAGGGCTGACACATGGGCGAGGGATAACCGATAGTGTATTGAGTCGGTGGATTCTTGGCATGCCAGATACATGTGAAATGTGCACCAAAGTTGAGGAGTTTTGTGGATTGAGAAGTTCGTATAGTGAACAGCACATTGAACTACGACCTTTAAGGATTGTGAGAGATAATGAAGATACAGAAAAGATTTTGCAGTGGTTTCTGTCTCATCCACCCTTTCCAGACAATAAGGAGATTATGTCACTTGCAACTGGGATAACTGGTGATAATAAAATAAACTGCTACAAAAGCTATGAAATTGGATTGAGTCTATGAATGCCATAACTGGACAAGCTTTCGGTGAGGTAAAATTGAAGCGCAAGAACCGTGTGTTACCTCTGGCAACAATAAACTCAAGTGTCACAATACGAGAAGATATTGTTCCTGTTGATACAACTCTTCTGTTTCAAAGAATAATACATACATTAGACACTAGTACTGCTGATCTGCAAGATTATTTTCAGTACGAGCTTGCCCCCAATGCCACCTGCATTATTTACTGAACAGGGCATGAGAAAGACCAACAAAGCTGCAATGTATAGTGTGTTCAATGATAAGAGTACTAGTACATTTCAGTATCTGGATGAAGCAGTTTTCATTGTAGATGGAGGTTTTCTACTTCATCGTGTTGTGTGGCCATCACACATTCAAGGACTCACTTATGATGAGGTCTATGAGGCATACATCCCATACATCAAACAGTATTACCACACAAAGGCAGTCATTGTGTTTGATGGATACGGTGACTCAAAATCTAGTACAAAGTATGCAGAGAGACAACGCAGATCATGCACATTGCAAACTACTGATACGATTTTTTACCCCAACACCAAAGTATGCATTAGTCAAGAAAAATTCCTATCAAATGAGCATAACAAATCTCGATTTATCAGCCAGTTGTCCAGAAAACTAGCTGAAAATGGTATCTTGGTGAAACAAGCACCTGATGACGCAGATTTATTAATTATACAGACAGCTATACGAGAGTGTTTGAACTCTGAGAGCACCATCGCTGTTGTTGGAGAAGATGTTGACCTTCTTATACTTCTGACTGCACTGACACCAGAAAGCAGAAATATTACTTTCTTGAAACCTGGTCGTGGAAAAGTGCCTGCCCGACACTACAATTCTTCTGATCTACAAGCTTCACTTGGTTCACTAAAGGATTACATTCTTTTCATTCATGCTGCCAGTGGGTGTGACACAGTTTCGTCTCTCTTCGGACAAGGGAAGCTTAAACTATTCAGACTTTTACAGAACAAAGAAAGACTAAGAAAGCATGTAGATGTATTTAATAGCAAGACATCAACACAGAGATCAGTGGCTGATGCAGGAGAGAAGTTACTTATTGCCCTATATGGAGGTCCTGATGAAGAATTTGAGCTAAATTCATTTCGATTGAAGTGCTTTAGGAGAGCAACAGTACGTTGTAAAAGGCAAGTAAAACCTGAAAGACTTCCCCCAACAGCAGAAGCATCAAAACAACATTTTCTTCGTGTGTACCATCAGGTTCAACTATGGCAGAGCAATCCACTACCCCCTGAGCAGTGGGGATGGATAAAAGGCACTGATGGCTTGGTTCCTGTCACCACAGAATTACCACCCGCACCTGAGAAGTTGCTACATTTGATATCGTGCACATGCACAAAGAACTGTGTACGGAACTGCAGCTGTGTAAAAGGGGTCTAAAATGTTCCATCGTATGTGTATGTTGTCGAGGGTTTCTTGCTCAAACTCTATAATCCAATCCGAGGAAGAACTAATGGATGAACTGAAGACTCCCTCACGTGATACTGATGAAAGTGACAATGAAGATCATGAAGAATCTGTTGAACCAGAAGAAATATGTCATGCAAACCAACAGGAAATTAGCTGTGAAGAACCAGTCAATAATTCAGGTACGGCAAAATCAAGTGTTTTACCATCTACTTCTACTTCAGTGGAGCCGCTAGAGCGTCCAAGGAAATCGTTAAGATCACAGATTTAGTGTAAGAAATTGTATATGTGACAAGGAGAGTATCAAGATAGTTATGGATTAGGCCTAAAGGGGAAACCACATTAAAAAAAAACGCGCCTACGTACTTTACCTCATGGGTGGTGTGGAAAAAAGTACGAATTTAAAATATTGTGCTCGCAAAAGCTTGATATAGCTTGCAAACTATCACTTGTAGAGTACATATGCATGAAACCTCTTTTGTAGAGAATTTGGTGAGCTTTAATAATGTACTGAATAGTCATTTTCGTCAGACTAACCGTTTTCATGAAAAAAGCAAAAAAAGGAAATTTGGCGGCCATTTTCCAAGATGGCGGACAAAGCTCAAGGTGGATCAATGGGGACTTTTGATATGTTATTTCTAAGTGTCTAAAGAAGTCATGTGCAAAATTTTAGCTTGTTATGATTTTTTTCATTTATTTCACTAAAATATGACTAAAATGACTGGACTAAATACAAATTTTCAAGAGATTACTTTAACCATACAAAGTGCAGAAGAAATGTTCTGTAAGACTTTCCGTAACATAAAAATAGCTCCTAGTATAAGTTTGACTTAACTTTTTGTTTTTGCAGTTTCTTGGCCAACCTTTCACTTTTCAATTTCTGTTTTTTTTTTTTTTTTTTTCATCCTGTCTCTTTCAGGAGTAACTGATATTGTAACTATACACAACAGCGTCCCAATAATCAATTTTTTTTTTGTTTCTTGTTCAAAATAGGTTCTATATAACTTCAAACTTTAGATACTCGTCGTTGCTTTTACAATTTAAAGGGGATAAACTTTCAAATTTCATGCCTAAAAATATCAACCATCTTCTTCTTCATCATATTTCCGAAATAAATCTGGTGAAACAACTCACTATTCCGATAATTCCAAATGAGTTCAATTACCTCTCTCCCTCTGATTCACATTATACCATCAAGTCACCGACACATCAAGTCACGTCACCGTCCTATCAGCCGTGCCTGCTATTCACACTATCCATCACGATCCCGTTCAGTTCGTCCCTAACCTCCCAGTGGTCATGGCGCCTCACAGATTTAGCGTTAAGAAATTTGCATAAGCACCGTCACGTCAAATCAAAATATTCTTTCCAAGAAAAGTGACGGTGGATACCGTGTGCTTGATGATGACGTGACGTGATGGTGTGAATAAGTCTATTTGATTACATGTAAGAAATTCTCACGTACTTTGACGTGACGTGATGTGTTGGTGACGTGATGTTATAATGTGAATCAGCCTAATATTCTGCATCCACACATGAGCCTTGGTAATAACACAAAAAAATCACCACGCTTCCATTTAAGAGATTCCTAGAAAACCGCCAAACTTTGAACCCAAACTTGACGGAAACGGAAAAGCTTTTCAATCATGACTCAACAACATCATTACCGACACATTTTTTTTAACACGACTCAGTCAACATAATGACTAAAGTCTTCTGCTCATTAAGGGATAAACATTAACACATAAACGTTTACTGACCATGTTCAATAACAGTTTTATACAGAAACGTTTCTAGGCAATGAATCATACAACATCAAGCGAAAGAGATGTTTATTGTCCTTGTGGTTAAACGCAGAAAAAACCTTAAATGTAGATGCACATTGCATTTTATACTGTAGGATAAAATAAAAACATGTCTACCTGCTCAGACATGGTGATGAAGTTTTATTATTATTATTATTATTATTATTATTATTATTATTATTATTATTATTATTATTATTATTATTCAAAAGATGAACCCTATTCCTATGGAACAAGATCACAGGGGCCACCGACATGAAAGCTTCCAAAGAACATGGTTTTCATTAGAAAGAAATAATAAAGTTCATCACCATTTTTCTACGAGGGTAGACATGTTTTTAATTGATCCTATTGTATGAAATGCACTGTGCATTCACGCCTTAATTTTTTTGTGCATAATTTAACCGCGTGAGACTTTATACACTCAAGCCGGTATAACAAAGTCAATATCCCTCTAAATCAAGAAATATAATTACTTCTTATGACAGGTAACACCACCGAAATCGTTTATATGTCCCCCTAGTTAATCCGATTATGAAGAATTAGTTTTGTGATTTCTTAAACAGATTAAATATAAAACCATCTGCTTTTCTTATTCACCGTCTGTTAGCCTGCAAAATGTTATGAAAGCTTTCGTCATATTCGGAAACACTAAAACATTTTTGCGTATTATCTATACTAATAGTAATATCCACAAAGCAGAGAGAGAGAGAGAGAGAGAGAGAGAGAGAGAGAGAGAGAGAGAGAGAGAGAGAGAGAGAATTTTATCATTTTCAAAAACAGAAAATCATTTACGCATTATTTACATTCATCATAGTCATATCCACAAAACATAGAGAGAAAGAGAGAGAGAGAGAGAGAGAGAGAGAGAGAGAGAGAGAGAGAGAGAGAGAGAGAGAGAGAGAGAATAAAATGACTCAGGAAAAAATAAAAAAATAACTTAGCTGTAAACAAACGAATTTCTCCTGGTATGTAAAGTCTGAATATTATTTCCCTGAAACGAAAAACGTCGACTTTTCTTTTCCCAGCAAAAACAAACAGGATACTTCTTTTACCAACAAAGGAAAAAAAATAAGGTCGATCCTTTCAAACTTTGACAAATGTTTCTTTTCAACACTGGAAAACATTTACGATTATTTTCCAATTATGAGCAAAAAACAAAGAAAAAATTCAAGAAAATTTCTCTTCCAACTACGAAAAAAAGATAAACAATTCTTTTCTAGCCAGGCAAAACATTAATGATATCCCAAGAAAGAAATAAACTCCGGAAACTATTAAAAGTAAGTGATTCTAAGATTGTTTTCAAATTATGAGGAAAAAACACGGAAAATTCTCTTCCAACTAAAAAAAAAATACATGGACGATTCTCTTCCAGCATGGACGAATTATATCCCGGGGAACAAAATACATTCCGGAAACTAATAAAAGAGAGAGATTCTCAGCAAGTGATCCCAACCAGACTCAGCTATTAAAAGAGAGAGATTCTCAGCGAATGATTCCAACCAGAATCAACCAAGAGTGAGATTCTCAACAAATGATACCAACCAGAATCAACATGTATTAACTATTAAAAGAGAGAGATTCTCAGCGAGTGATCCCAACCAGAATCAACTAGCATTAACTATTAAAAGGAGAGATTCTCAGCGAGTGATCCCAACCACAATCAACTATTAAAAGAGAGAGATTCTCAGCAAGTGATCCCAACCAGAATCAACTATTAAAAGAGAGATTCTCAGCGAATGATCCCAACCAGAATCAACCAGAATTAACTATTAAAAAAGAGCGATTCTCAGCGAGTGACCCCAACCAGAATCAACTAGCATTAACTATTAAAAGAGAGAGATTCTCAGCGAGTGATCCCAACCAGAATCAACTAGCATTAACTATCAAAAGAGAGAGATTCTCAGCGAGTGATCCCAACCAGAATCAACTATTAAAAGAGAGAGATTCTCAGCAAGTGATCCTAACCAGAATCAGTTATTAAAAGAGAGAGATTCTCAGTGAGTGATCCTAACCAGAATCAACAATTAAAAGAGAGAGAGTCTCAGCGAGTGATTCCCAACCAGAATCAACTAATAAGAGATAGGGATTCTCAGCGAGTGATCCCAACCAGAATCAACTATTAAAAGAGAGAGATTCTCAGCGAGTGATCCCAACCAGAGTCAACTACAATCAACTGCTAAAAGAGAGAGATCCTCAGCGAGTGATCCCAAACAGAATCAACTAGAATCAACTATTAAAAGAAGAGAGATTCTCGGCGAGTGATCCCAACCAGAATCAACTAGAATCAACAATTAAAAGAGAGAGATTCTCAGTGAGTGATCCCAAACAAAATCAACCAGAATCAATTATTAAAAGAGAGAGATTCTCAGCGAGCGATCCCAACCAGAACCATTCAGAAGTGGTATCGCTAATCGCGCCGGGCATGTTTACGTGCCTGGAACCGCCTTTCAATGCCGTCGGTTCAACTGGAGGGCTGCATGATAAATAATTAAAACTGAAAGGCGCCGAGGCCTTTCGCAATAAGGGATTGAGTAACGGAGCAAGCAGAGAGAGAGAGAGAGAGAGAGAGAGGTGTAAGATTTTAGATGACAAACGACGGTGCGAAAGCAAGAGAAAAAGAGAGAGACTGAGGGGGAAAGAGAGAGGAGCAAAATCTTATATGAGAAACGGTGAGAAGCAAGGGGGAGAGAGAGAGAGAGAGAGAGAGAGAGAGAGAGAGAGAGAGAGAGAGAGAGAGAATGGGCAAAATTTCAGATGAGAAATGGTGACAAAAAAACGAGGGAAAGTAATATTTTCGATGAGAAACGGAGACGAGAGAGAGAGAGAGAGAGAGAGAGAGAGAGAGAGAGAGAGAGAGAGAGAGAGAGAGAGAGAAATCCATCTGAGCCGAGGCCTGCACAAACAAACCCTCGTGCTGGTAACATCCAGAGAAAAAAAAAAAAGGACCGAATCGAGTTACTTATTCGGAGAGCGGTGTTATCATTCCGTGAATCAGACCCAAAAATGAAATTTTATGAGAGAAAGGGAGACTTCTGCCTCTGAGGGAAAATGCAGGGCCTACAGAGGGAGGGAGAATATCTAGGCCTAGAATATGTCGAATAATGTAAAGGTGATACACAAGTATTAGCACGGGTATGGGACTTACACGCAGATTCATTATAGTTACTTAACACAGATATAAGACTTACACACAGACTCCTTATAGTTACTTAGAACAGGTATAGGACTTAGACCCAGACTCCTTATAGTTACTTAGAACAGGTACAGGACTTATACCCAGACTCCTTATAGTTACTTAGAACAGGTATAGGACTTAGACCCAGACTCCTTATAGTTACTTAGCATAGATATAAGACTTAGACCCAGACTCCTTATAGTTACTTATAACAGGTATAGGACTTACACGCAGACTCCTTATAGTTAGCTCAGAACAGGTATAGGACTTAGACGCAGGCTCCTAGACTTACCACCTTGATAACTGCTACAGATAACGGAATCAACATGACAAGGCAGTGAGCAAAAGGAATTAATGCAAAGCAAGCGAAATACTGGAGAAAATGCAGAGTAGGAAGTGTGAAGAGAAATCTTGAGAAGATGATAAGAGACATATATGGACAGGAAGGCTTTTAAAGTCAGCTATTACTCCCACCCCACTTCCCTTCCTTTCCTTTCTGGTTAAGGGAAGAAAGTTAAGTGGGTGGTAAGATATCCTTCCTTTGTTGGGAAGATGGAAAGGTTGAGTGGGCAGGATGATAAATTTCGGGAAAATGATAAGACGAAGACTACGACAAGCACAGTTTTAATGAAGTCTATGAAAATAAAACTGTGTTCTTATGTTGGTTAAAAGCATCATATTTCAAAACATAAAGAAGACAGGAGATGCTTTAGACGCAAATTAAATATTTAGGTCATGCCATATCCGCTTAACTTACAGTCCTAAAGCAAAACTATGATGTTCCTAAACTTTAATATTTGCTGAATAAGTTTGTCCTAAATCCAGGTTGGCAACAATATTTTCTCTAACCTGCATAGATATTATAAACTGACCAAACTCCTATGGAAACTAAACTAAGAATAATAACGAGGTAACATATAAGATAAAATGCAGGGGCAAGTTCACGGACTAACTACATCAACAACAAGTAAAAAATGCGCCGAAAGTCGAGTATTCTGTATAGTGTATAATGCTGTATGAAACTCTCGATGTGCTGCAGTATGAAACTCTCAGCCACGAACGGGCAGCGCTCCGTTGTTCCCCAGATGCGTTCAAGTGAAGGTACGTCGGCGACACCTCCGGAATTGGACTCTAGCGGTGCCAGACGCGCGATCATGGTTAACCTTAACCTTAAACAAAATAAAAACTACTGAGGCTAGAGGGTTGCAATCTGGCATGTTTGATGATTGGAGGGTGGATGATCAACGTACCAATTTGCAGCCCTCTAGCCTTAGTAGTTTTTAAGATCTGAGGGCGGACGGACAGACAAAGCCATCTCAAGAGTTTTCTTTTACAGAAAACTAAAAGTAAGTACTGCCATTTGATAAAAACTCTTCGCTTTCTTAACCTAAATTTCAATAAACGCTCACAAACGCTCTTAGCTTTGTTCTTCTGAATATAATAACAAAATTGGGATAATGAGAGTCAGGCTGATGCTACAACAACAGCACTAATAATAATAATAATAATAATAATAATAATAATAATAATAATAATAATAATAATAATAATAATAATAAAGCATCGTAATTATGCCTTGGAGGAATCGTGACAAAATATTATTCTATATTGGTGGTATGTAAAAAAAAAATTAAAATACATGAAGGCAACAACGAATAAGAAAGTAAAAAAATCAACAAAGTAAATGTACATATATAAATATTAATAAAGGTCAGAAAAACAGAGGTAATGATACATGAAAGTGAAAACAAGAAAAAAAATGGTGGATTGTAATTGGCTCCTTCCATCAAAAACTGCATGGAATTTTAATGACGGGATAATTAAACCACGCATTGAACCAAGTGACTAAACGCCCACGTTTTGGTTCAGTTGATTCCTTACCGCTTCTGAAATATAACCGGACCTTACAGCATTAGTTTCAGCATTATTATTGCATCCTCGGTAAGTGTATTTATAAAAAAAAAAAAGTAAAAAATGCGTCTTAGTTTCTTCGGCACAATCGAGTTTTCTGTACAGCGTAAAATCAAGGCCACCGAAAATAGATCTATCTTTCGGTGGTCTTGGTATAATGCTGTATGAGCCGCGGCCCTTGAAACTCTCAGCCGGCCGTGGTTGCCTGTCCTATATCATTGCCAGAAGCACGATTATGGTTAACTTTAACCTTAAATAAAATAAAAATTACTGAGGCTAGAGAGCTTCAATTCGGTATGTTTGATGACTGGAGGGTGGATGATCAACATAGCAATTTGCAGCCCTCTAGCCTTCGTAGTTTTTAAGAACTGAGGGCGGACAGAAAACGTGCGGACAGATGAAAGTGCGGACGGACAGACAAAGCCGGCACAAAAGTTTCCTTTTCAGAAAACTAAAGCATTCTACATACATGAATAAATATTAAACTTCGCTCATCGCATTACGTCATATGACCTCGGAATGTCACGAAACCTTTGCCTCATAAGAAATCACTTGCCTTTGATGTTTTTCCATTGGAAGCGTTGAAACTTTGCAGCTAGATTGGCCGACTCTGGTAACCATCAACTATTGCAACCACTATAATTTCATTAAAAATATTTGAGTCTTTTGGTGGGGCAGTTTGGAAATAATACTAACCACTCAACTGATACCTTAGAAAGACGAGTGCAGTTGTTATTTAGTTCTATTTAAGTCAAGAATAATTAAAGCACTACAACAGTGGTTCTCAACCAGGGGGTGGGAATCCCCCCTATGGGGGAATTTCAGTTTCGGGAGGGGAGTGGGTATTGTGACCAAGGAATTTTAGTATTATTTGCATATCATTTGGAATGCACCTTTTGAGGCAGACAATTTTGGAAAGGGGGGTTGGGGGGATAACATTCTGCCCACAGCACGTGAGGTGAACCAGGCTTTTATAGAAAACAGAATACAGAATTTAGGCCAAAGGCCAAGCGTTAGAATCTATGAGGTCATTCAGCGCTGAAACGGAAATTGACAGTATGAAGATTTGAAAGGTGTAACAGTACGAAAACCTCACAGTTGCACTACGAATATCATAAAATTCTGATTCTATATCCATTGAGGAAGCAAGTGGTAGCACTAGCACACGAATCTGGACATATGGGAATCAGGAAGACTGTTGAGAAGATTATGAAGTATTTTTTCTGGCCTGGACTTCAAAAGGATACTAGCATGTTCTGCCGAGAATGTCACACCTGCCAGATAGCTGGAAAACCGAATGAAAC
>NC_089745.1:43030489-43045489 GCF_040412425.1 Macrobrachium rosenbergii
AACACATTAGATGCTAACTAGTGCATTCTTGCTAACATGCAAATATAGTAATAGATACTACTAACTTTATCAAACGGCTTAAAGGCGGTGTTCTAGGGCAACTTGAATTGCACCGAAATAAGGAATATTTCTTTAATTAATAATAAAAATATAATTTTGATATATTGCCACTGTTGCAGTTCTACCAGTAAAACTATTTGGCTTATAGCTGACAGCAGATACCGTTATTTGTTCATAAATGGCTACACGTTTATAACAGGGTATTCTGTTATAAACAACCAGATTTACCAACCCGAATTCCGGGACATACAACCAAATTTACCAACTCGAATTCCATGACATACAACCAGATTTACCAACCCGAACTCCATGACATACAACCAGATTTACCAACCAGAATTCCAGGACATACAACCAGATTTACCAACCCGAATTCCGTGATATACAACCAGAATTACCAACCCGTATTCCGTGACATACAACCAGATTTACCAACCCGAATTCCGTGACATACAACCAGATTTAGTAACCAGAATTCTATGACATACAACCAGAGTATATTGTTACCATCTTTTCTGCAATGAAGACTATTTGAACAGAATCAACTTTCACCATAATTTCATGTAGCCTATCTGATTTATTTAATGAGAAAAATAGGAATATTATAAGTTCCTTAAGAAGTAATCCATTTCAAAGGAGAGACCCCACACATACCTGGATCAATCTAAAAATGTTCAGATTCAAATAAGAACTGGAATAAACTGAAAGGAAAACCTTGTGTATTGTACATCATAATGAATACTGATAATTATAGGTATACATTCTAATGCTACCTAACCTAGGATACTGCATCCTTACTGGAAGGGGTTTGGGGGGATTTGCCCCGTTGATCTTTCCAAAAGTGCACTATACGGTAAATGTTATAATTACAAAAAAAAAGTAAAAGATGCGCCGAAGTGTCTTCGGCGCAATCGAGTTTTCTATACAGCGTATAATGCTGTATGAAACTCTCAGCCACGGCCCGTGAAACTCTCAGCGGCTGCCCGGTGGTGGCCTATGTTGCAGGACCTACAGCGGTGCCACACGCACGATCATGGCTAACTTTAACCTTAAATAAAATAAAAACTACTGAGGCTAGAGGGCTGCAATTTGGTATGTTTGGTGATTGGAGGGTGGATGATCAACATACCAACTTGCAGCCCTCTATCCTCAGTAGTTTTTTAAGATCTGAGGGCGGACAGAAAATGTTCGGGCGGACAGACAAATAGCCATCTAAATATTTTTCTTTTACAGAAAACTAAAAGACATGTAGATGGCAGCACAGGCTTGATAGCACTTACAGTGAACAGTTATAAATAAAGACAATGAACAAACAAGAGAAAGCTGTCATTTCTGAATGATTCCTGCGTCTCGGTAACGGTGTATTTCTGATGGACTCCACGCAAAATGAAACTTGATACTGACAAGGCAGAAAATACAACACAGAAATAATGTTAGTAAATACGGGAAACTTCTAAAATGATACCCAACTTCAGTATATCCCTTATGACATTACCAACAACTTCAGTCCATCTTCCATGACCTATCAACAACTTCATTTCATTCTCCACGACCTTACCAGCAATTTCAGTAAATTTTCAACAACTTCATTAACACTGCTATCTAAACCTCAACCATCCTACACCACTAACAATTTCAGTCCATCCCTCAAGACCTTACGTGTAACTCTATTCCTTCTTTCGCAAAACTCTCAGCCAAATCAATCTATCCTTCTCAATCCTACAAACATTTCAATGAATCCTCTACTTTTCCAGAAACTTCTATTAAGTTTCCAAGGTCAACCAACAACTTCAGTACATCCTGCAAGATCGAACCAAGAACTTCAATCCAACTTCCATGACCCTTACAACACTAATCCATCCTACTCGTGCAGTTGGAACTTCAGAAGTTCATGTAAAAATGCAATGCATTGCTACCCTAATACTATTCTTCTTGAATTTTAATACATTTTTATTTATTTATCTACTTATTAATTTATTTTTTCTTTTTAATAAGTGGGATCTCTTCTTTCTGTATTTCCCTTTACCTCCTCTTACTTCTTCCTAATGAACACCATATTCTTTGGAAGCTTGAATTCCAAGTCAATGGCCCCAGTGGGCTTGTTCCATATGAATAGGTTTCAACTAATAATAATAATAATAATAATAATAATAATAATAATAATAATAATAATAATAATAATTTATATTCATCAAATGAATAAAAATTATTATTTCATCTAATGAATAATAATAATAATAATAATAATAATTTATATTCATCAAATGAATATAAATTATTATTTCATCTAATGAATAATAATAATAATAATAATAATAAATAATAATAATAATAATAATAATCATTTATATTCATCAGAAATAGAGAGAGAGAGAGAGAGAGAGAGAGAGAGAGAGAGAGAGAGAGAGAGAGAGAGAGAGAGAGGGGGCGGGGGAGAGGAGCGAGGATCAGGCGGACTACAACAGGGCACAATCAAAATTGTTCCATACGAAAATTCACAAACTTCCCGCGCCCAAGTTCTCAAGCAAGTTAACTCCGCCTGCATCCCTGACACCGCTTTCCTCATCACCGCGAGTTATATCTCCCGTCAGGAGATGGTGGCCGGAAGTTTCTTAATTTAATACCTGGGGTCACTCGCGTCCTCCGGGGCGAAAGCATATGTAAAGTGGAAACAGTCTCTCTCTCTCTCTCACTCCGGATGACACAACTACACAATGCGGTCTCGGGTTCTCGACCTTTGCCCTTTGAGGCAATTCATCACTCTTTCATGGCGTTCGTTTGTGTTGCAGCTCAATTGCCAGGCCTTACTTCCGCTGTGATGTCTCCGCTAAAGATCTGACTGAAAGAGTTATTGGTTGATTGGTAGGAAAACTCGATACTGTGATTTTTCGATCAGCTAGTGCTCTTGTGTGTTGTATGTTCGTGTATCAATAATTCCTGTATAGAATAGAAACACGGATACAATAACTTACGTTTGAATCTAGCATTGAAACAAAGAATAAAAATATAAGAAAAAGAAGAGAAGACAGAATAAAAATAGATGAACAAAAAGAGAAGATAACTGTACATTACTTGAGGTGAATGTATGGGTAAATGGTAACTGTTTAGACGCTTACATTGACAAATGACAATTATCTATAAATGATACAAACAAACTCCAGTGAGCAAGAAGGGGTAATAACGCATTGCTTCAAATATGTCATTTCTAAAATGCATCTAAAATCACTGGGCAATAACCCAACAGGAATACTGAAAAAAGATCCTACAAATATTCCCATGCCGTTCCCCTTTCAGGCAAAGGAAGATGAACAGCAACGGTGGCAAAAATTTTATTCAGTTTTATAAAGAGGGACACTGAAGTGCATCAACAAATGAAGAACCTTCACTCCATAAACATAGTAGTCACTTCAATCGATCGGAGAGAGAGAGAGAGAGAGAGAGAGAGAGAGAGAGAGAGAGAGAGAGAGAGAGAGAGAGAGAGAGAGAGAGAGAATTTTTAACCCGCACCTCACCTACCAACGAAAGGACCTTGGAGATTTGTCCGTCCTCGACCAGGCCGGATGAGAACAGTCTGGTAAAACTCAATGAGCTTATGTCCGTTGTTTAGACGACTGCAGTGGTCGTAATCAGTCTTTAAAATGACATGTGGCTAACAACTTCATCCTAAGAGACTTACTGAGAACCAGAAGGTTATATTATATATATATATATATATATATATATATATATATATATATATATATATATATATATATATATATATATATATATATATGATAAGTGGGTAAAATCACATCAGCAATCTAATTCATTCATTACTTTTTAACGTCTTTATCGAATTATTTCTCCTTCCAGGACGTTCCGAAATATAGTTTCTGAACCAACCAAGTACCGTATTTTGAAGTATTTCATATTAGACCTGAAATTCTAAACTGCTTCAGCAACTGAAACTAAAAGAAAAAACCAAGGTTACAAGGAACCTAGAAAAAAAAATTACAAACTGAATCTAACTTGAAACGGACAAAAATAGCAACCCGTCATTAGTATCCTGTACTATATCACCTTGAAACATTTCCGATAACTCCACGCTTTTAAATAGGTAATGTACTGCAAAATTAACTCCAGATAAAACAGCGCTGAGCACAGGTTATCGATCCCGTGGGGGGGTAGTGTCGTCAGTGCACATCATGCGGTGCACTGCCGGCATTACTTTAAAGTTCTTTGCAGCGTGCCTTCGGCCCATAGCTGCAACCCCTTTCGTTCCTTTTATTGTACCTCATTTCATATTCTTTTTCTTCCATCTTACTTTCCACCCTCTCCTAACAACTGATTCATGGTGCAAGTGCGAGGTTTTCCTCCTGTTACCCCTTTCAAACTTTTACTGTCAATTTCTTTTTCAGCGCTGAATGGCCTCATTGGCCCTAGTGCATGTCTTTTGGCCTAAATTCTATATTAAATTCACTTCAATTCACAGGGTATCGCCTATGCTTTGCATAAAATATCAAGCGCTTCTGGTGCTTGATACCCGTCAAAGCAATCTCCAGCAAGCGGTGATGGGTCACAGTGAGGGCCGAGAGCTCAAAGATTTGAAATAAAGGACTAGTCTTTCGTTACTTTATTATGTTACAATGATTTATATCCCATTCTCGTCCGGGTGGCTGAGTTGATTTAGGTTCCATACGCTTGGCCGCACGAATTATCATATGGCTTCCACTACTCATTCTTATGTCTGCGGGACGTATTTTAAACTGCTTACTATTGCTGACATGGAAATACTTAGGATTAGATTGGCCACCGAAATTCCGCCTTTTGTGTCTTTCTTATTCTGCTTCGCATCTTTATGCATAGCCTTTCCTCATTACTCCTGTTTCTCTTAGTTCTGTCGTTAGAATATAAAATTTAGGCCGAAGGCAAAGCGTTGTGATCTATGAGGTCATTCAGCGCCGAAAGGAAAATTGAGAGCAAGGGGTTCACAAGGTGCAACAGAAGGAAAATCTCGCAGTTGCACTGGGAAACAATTGTTAGAAGAGGGTGGAAAGTAAGAAGGAAGAGAGAATATGAATGGAGGTGCAGTAAAAGGAATGAAAGGGATTACAGCTAGGGGCCGAAGGGACGCTGCAAAGAACCATCAGTAATGACTGCTGTGCACCTCATGAGGTGCACTGACGGCACTACCCCTCTACACAAGTCGACGATCGTAAATGGAAAATGAACCTTTGGCAATTGCTGGATAATTGTTTGAAGCACTGGTTAGCTGCCATTCAATCGTTGTCTTATACGCACCCTGTTTGTGATGTCTTTGCGATGAGTTACCGATGTGTTTAAGACATGTTGGACCAACATCTAGGCGCCGTCTCTCTAGGTATATTATGTATTTAATTAAGAAAAGTTTCTAGATCTTGCGTTGATTTGCTGTTTAAAACAACATTTCCGTAATCTACAGCTGTTAAATTTCTTTGGTTACTCCAGTCTAAGAATCTTTGAACACTTTTTAATTTTAAATCCCTCAGGGGAACTAGCAAAGGTAATATCACATTACCCAGTATCGAGCCGCCCCCTCCCACCACCAATATTTACTGAAAACTTTCAAGCGTCATAACAAAATACTCTTCTAAAACCTGATTTAGCAACCAGAATTCCAAGACATGCAACCAGATTCAGCAACCCGTATTCCATGACACAATCAGATTTAGCAACCCGAATTCCATGACGTACAACCAGATTTACCAACCTGAATTCCATGACACAACCAGATTTACCAACCTGAATTCCATGACAACCAGATTTACCAACCCGAATTCCATGACACACAACCAGATTTAGCACCCAGAATTCCGTGACATACAACCAGATTTAGCAACCAGAATTCCGTGAGACACAACCAGATTTAGCAACCCGAATTCCATGACACACAACCAGATTTAGCAACCAGAATTCCGTGACATACAACCAGATTTAGCAACCAGAATTCCGTGACGTACAACTAGATTTAGCAACCAGAATTCCATGACATACAATAAGATTTACCAACCCGAATTCCATGGCGTACAACCAGATTCACCAAAACGAATTCCATGACATACAACCAGATTTAGTGACCCGAATTCCGTGACATACACCCAGATTTAGCAACCAAAACGCCATGATCTCTTAAAGACAAGTCTGAAGCACTCCGAATTTAGCCACGAAGCCTTTGACATTAGAAGATGCGTTAATTGCAAAATGTTCCTAACATTAACTTGAATGTTCCTAACATTAAGCCAAATGTCCTTAACATTAAGCCTAATGACTCTGAGGGCCATTATGACTTACGCGGACTTGGTACAACAACGCAGTTAATCTCCGGTTTGTCTCTCTTCCTAAATCTCTTATGCATCCCTTTCATAGCCTAGCAACGGATAAGCTTAAAGGAGAGAGAGAGAGAGAGAGAGATCGGGTGTGTGGGTGTGGGGGGAGGGGGATGGCGGTTAAGCAGGCAATGAACATCATACATTACAATTGTCATTTTTTTACCTCCGATAAATCTTACGAATTCTCGTCAAACTTGAACCATGGATGATTTGAGAGAGAGAGAGAGAGAGAGAGAGAGAGAGAGAGAGAGAGAGAGAGAGAGAGAGAGAGAGAGAGAGAAATTATTCACCATTTTTTTTATTCCACTAACTCTATATATGGTTAAATACGTTAGGAATCAACATATTTATTTCAAATTCGTCTAACAGGTCACTAATCCTGGTAGTTGCAACGCCAAATAATATACAATCAGTTACTCAAATCCAATTGAGATTTTACTGAAGTTTATTTCAAATTCGTTTTAGGAACTTACTTCATTACGATGTATGTCTCCAATCCTCAGTATTTCTAGGAAGGCAACAATTAACTCTCATTCACGATTAAAACAATACATCCAAACTTTCCTGAACTGTTGACAAGAGAATAAAAGACTTCGGTTTTTCTTTGTACGGCGATATGGAAAATCATTTGCCACTATGTAAAGTAAAAATTACGTAACTATGTAGAGTGAAAAATGAAATCCACAACGTATACCTTTCACATATGGTCGAAAATTCAGCAATATGAATAAACTCTAAAACGCAATGTAACCGAATCGATAATCAATAACCATCAAAACGCGAGGCTTCCAATTTGCCCGAACAACGAGTATTAGTTTTCTGAAAAGAAAACTACTGTGTCGGCTTTGTCTGTCCGTCCGCACTTTTTTCTGTCCGCCCTCAGATCTAAAAAACTACTGAGGCTAGAGGGCTGCAAATTGGTATGTTGGTCATCCACCCTCCAATCATCAAACATAACAAATTGCAGCCCTCTGGCCTCAGTTGTTTTTATTTTATTTAAGGTTCAAGTTAGCCATAATCTTGTGTTTGGCAACGATATAGGCTAGGCCACCACCGGGCCGTGGTTAAAGTTTCATAGGCCGCGGTTCATACAGCATTATACCGAGAACACCGAAAGATAGATCTATTTTCAGTGACCTCGATTATACGATGTACAGAAAATCGACTGCGCCGAAGAAACTTTAGCGTATTTTTTACTTGTTTTTTATAGGCGATAAGCAAATAAGCCATAAGCATTCGTTTTTCTTTAGAAGAAAGGAAAACACCTTCTCCCAAAGATAAACGATGCTTGTCTTACCCGCTTCTTCTTTTTCTTTTAACGTGCTTTTATCCCCATTTTTGTATAAACGATGCCTTCTTTTGAAGGACTTTTGATTTGGCTTTGGGGTAGACCTGTGGTCTCGATCGGCTGCCCTGCCTGACAAGACCCCGGTACGTATGTTTCAAATCATACCAGACCCAACGCCGTTCTTCCCAGCAGCGAGAAGTTATTGCGCGGGTATGGCGAGCGTTCGAGATTGTTTGTTATGTTTTTAGAAGGTGTTTAGTGGCTTTTTTGTGTGTGTATTTAGTCTGTAACATCCATTTGCTTTTAAGCAACCTATCCGTTGATTACATATATAATATCAAAGTGTCTGCCTCTCTGATCAGCCGGCTTGCGGATTGAACCCGCGCTACAGACCTCTACGAAGTCCGAATTGCTGTAACCGACTGAGCCATCGAGGTTTGTCTTACCCGCTTATCACATATAAAACAAAATACTCCTTCAGACAAATCAGAAATCTTGCGTTCTTCTCGTCAGTGAATTGATAGTTTGGTTAATACCACGCTGATGGTTATCAAAATCGGTTGCAATGTATTTTGGAGTTTATTCACTTTGCTGAATTTTCGACCATATGTGATTGTACATAGTTGCGTAATTTTTTTTTTTCATAGTCGGAGAGGATTTTTCATATCGCGGTACAAAGCAAAAATCTAGTTTTTTTTTATTTTAACAAACAGTTAGGAAAATATGAATATATTGTTTTTTTTTATCGTGAATGCAAGTTGATTGCATTTAAATTTTTATACTCTTATTTATCTTCCATTTTGGTAGCAAGAACATAGAAGAGAGACTATAGAATTTAGGCCAAAGGACAAGAGCTGGAACCTATGAGGTCATTCAGCGTTGAAACGGAAATGTGAGAGTAGAAAGGTTTGAAAGGTGTAACAGGAGAAGAACCTCGCAGTTGCACCATTAAACAATAGTTAGAAGGGGTGGCTAGCAAGGTGGAAGAAAGAGAATATGAACGGAGGTAGTAAAAAGATTGAAGGGGTTGCAGCTGGGGGCCGAAGGGACGCTGCAATGACAAACTACCTTGAAAGGCCTTCTTGTAACTACAGCAAGGTTTCTTCCTCGTGGATGCGGTCTAGATACCTACTGATGACGCTACGCCAGATTCGAATCTCCGAGCGGCCAATGAAGAATTAGAGGAATTTATTTCTGATGATAGAAATTCATTTCTCGGTATAATGTAGTTCGGATTCCACAATAAGCTGTAGGTCCCGTTGCTAGGTAACCAGTTGGTTCTTAGCCTCGTAAAATAAGTCTAATCCTTCGGGCCAGCCCTAGGAGAGCTGTTAATCAGCTCAGTGGTCTGGTTAAACTAAGGTATACTTTTTTAGCTAAGCCAGATAATTAGTTCATTTTTCTTCAAGGGACTTTGGGCAAAAGCTGGTAATGACAAAGCGACACATCACTGCCTACGTAATTCGGCTTTTTCTATATAATTTATTTTAAAGGGATATGCTGATGAAGATTCATTAATACACGAGGGAAGGAGAAAGAGAATTTTGCAAATGTTTCAGTATGATTAGCCTTGCCTCCTTTGCACATATCATCTCTGGCAGAGTGTGTGTTCTTTTCATCCAGAATACAAACAGAAATAAATAAACTTTTGACAAATGGTTTTAAGGCTGAATTTTAAAGGGATAATCAAATACAATGTTTTCCTATGGTATGATATTAACATGTGAGAGCAGTGAAAAACAACTATTATACATATATATCCATACATATATACAAACCTTAATGTATTTTATATATATATATACATACATACGTACATACATACAAAGTATACGTAATGAGGATTTTTTTTTTTTTTTTGAGAGAGAGAGAGAGAGAGAGAGAGAGAGAGAGAGAGAGAGAGAGAGAGAGAGAGAGAGAGAGAGAGAGGATCAAACATAAATTTTATGAACCTGATGGTAAAATGCTCGTCAAATGTAATACTATTATATAGTGGGGAAAGCTTCATTACAAAGTCTGAATGAAACTTGAACCTGGGAAACTACTAACAATATGCGTTTTAAAATACAATACAATGGCTGCTTTCCACATAATGAGTTAATATGGCCTGATTTTGTCATGATTTCATTTTTGAATAATTCTTGAACAATAATCTAAAAGCTAGTAAATAGTGCAAGAATACAACTCTTTTCAACAACAATTCAGTAACATATTGATAACAATATGCATGAAGGGAGAAGACCCTCTTTCAAGCAGCCTCAGTGTAATTGATTTTAAACAGTGTCTTCTCAATTCTTCTCACTATTCTCTTTCCTTCAAGCAGTGGCGTAGCTGGCATTCCATCAGTTTGGGGGGAGCCTAAGTGGGGCCAAAATATTTTGGGGGGGCCAAAGAAAATTACACAAAACTAATGTACCAATTCTGTAAATAGTAAAATATACTTTTTTTAATGTATATATCCATGTGAATGAAGAAAAATAATAGTATTAGTAATTAGTAAACCTGTATTTGAAATTATAAAGCTCAATTTTCAACTAATTTTCAGCTCCAAAGGGAATTTCAACTAGGGGGAGGCCAGTGGTGGGGGGGGAGGCCAAGCATCTGACTGGGGGGGCCAGGACCCCCCATGGCGCCCCCATAGGGACGCCACTGCCTTCAAGGCTGATATCTGCTAACAGCTGGCCGATGTACATAATCTGGATAAGGAGAAAGGCAATAGTTCTGAATAATAATATACCTCATACAACAACAGACATACCCATAGTAAGTCAACCAACCATACTAATTACGTTACGGGAAATTACTCCTAAAATTACGGATGAACTTCCTACTCAAATTAGGCTATATCTGCAGTGGTCTTGTATTATTAGCTGAATTAATGAAGTTCTTGTCCTCGGGAGAAGTTGGCTAAATGAAGCAGTTACAGAAGTCTACGCTGCATTCCCACCACGTTTTGATATCCTGCACATTACAGTATACATCTACAGCTGTCATCGAGTCTTAATTGTTTGTAGTTTCTAGTCAGTGTACCTTAGATATGAGACCTTTGGCCAATACCTCTATTTATCTTACATTAATATCGAATGGCTACATAAAAAAAATTAAATGACATACCCCTGCCGTCTTCGTTTTTCGTGGCAAAGAAATAAAAAAGATAATTCAGTAAAAAGTAATAGTAATCTGGGCATGAAAGATTTAAGTTGTAATGATTTCAATTCCGGTTAATATTATTATTGTAATCTCTCTCTCTCTCTCTCAGCAGCCCTAAATGGACAATTAAATCATCATCATGCACCTGCGATTCCCTTGGAAACAAGTAGCAAGCCTCTAAACTTTAAGAACACCTGTACTACAGCTTTTTAACACGAGCTGTATAAATAGATCTGAAGCTACCCAAATCCTGATTTGTATTCCCACGCTTCATTTTTTCGTTTTCTGTAAAAGAAAACTACTGAGATGGCCATCTGTCTATCCGTCCGCACTTTTTCTTTCTGCCCTAAGATCTTAAAAACTACTGAGGCTAGAGGGCTGCAAATTGGTATGTTGATCATCCACCCTCCAATCATCAAGCATACCAAATTGCAGCCCTCTAGCCTCATTAGGTTATATTTTATTTAAGGTTAAGGTTAGCCAAGATCGTGCGTCTGGCATCGATATAGGTGCAAAAACACAGGCCACCACGGTCCATTTCTGAAAGTTTCGTGGGCCGCGGCTGGAAGTTTCATGGGCCGTGGCTGAAGTTTCATACATCATTATACGCTGTACAGAAAACTCGATTACATCGAAGAAACTTCGATGCATTTTTTACTAGTTTTTTGTGCAGCTAAGCACTATGATAACTATGATAACTGAAAAAATCCCAACGGACAAAAAAGGAAAAATAGAGAAAAATGTACAAAAGCTCGATACCTACTCTACTTAACTGGTAAATACAAGGAAAGGCTTACTTTATATCTTAACCTTATATTGTAGAACAATGGAATATAGCATTTAGGCCAAAGGCCAAGCGCTGGAACCTATAAAGTTCAGCGCTGAAACGGAAATTGAGAGTAAAAAAGTTTTAAAGGTGTAACAGGAAGAAAACCTCGCAGTTACACTATGAAACAATTGTTAGGAGAGGGTGGAAAGTAAGATGGAAGAAAGAGAATATGTACGGAGGTACAGTAAAAAGAACGAAAGGGGTTGCAGCTAGTGGCAGAAGGGACGCTGCAAAGAACTTAAAGTAAAGCCTGACGACGCTATCCCCCTACGTAGGGGAAACCTTATACTGTAGGAAAAGTAAGACTTTATACGGTTAAACTCATGCACACATTAACAGTAACGTTAAAATAACTCACTGAAAGTTCACCCGCGTATGGGGGTAGTGCCGTCAGTGCAGCCCATGCGGTGCAATGTAGGCATTACTTGAGGTTCTTTGCAGCGTGCCTTCGGCCCCTAGCCGCAACCCCTTTCGTTCCTTTTACCGTACCTCCTTTCACATTCCCTTTCTTCCATCTTACTTTCCACCCTCTCCTAACAACTGACTCATTTTGCAACTGCGAGGTTTTCCTCCTGCTACACCTTTCAAACCTTAACCTGTCAATTTCCGTTTCAGCGCTGAATGACCTCATAGGTCCCAGTGCTTGGCTTTGGCATAAATTCTATTCAATTCAATTCAACTAAGAGTTCACGCATCTCATGCCTCATGAACTTCCGATTCCGATGACAACTATCTCCTTACTAACAACATTGACTTAATCAGGTCAACTGTCAACAGGAACAAACAAATGAGACCACGAGGGGGATCCCTCCATCTACCCCAACCATAAATATTATTCTCGATTACTGGAGTCAACATAAGAACCGTTAACGCGTACAGAACGGGTATCACTTTACGGGTCCTGTATAAGTGTGACGGTGTATATGATTATTAAACTGATTTGTTGGTTTTTGAGTCTTTTATGCCTTGTGTATCCATAAGACTAAGCGATGGTTTGACTTATGAGAATATAGTTAAGGAAAAATTGGAAAAATAATGACAGTGCCAATAAGTGGCACTTGGGTTTAGATAAACACAAAGATATATACGACCAACACAAGCACACAAACACATACATACACATATATATATATATATATATATATATATATATATATATATATATATATATATATATATATATAGAGAGAGAGAGAGAGAGAGAGAGAGAGAGAGAGAGAGAGAGAGAGAGAGAGAGAGAGAGAGAGAGAGAGGACAAATATTTGAGATCAAGAACTGCGAGAACAATAGAAGTTTCAATAAATGGCGTCTGATTTAGATCAAAAGATACAAACTACATACGAATACATATGCATATATATATATATACATAGAGAGAGAGAGAGAGAGAGAGAGAGAGAGAGAGAGAGAGAGAGAGAGGACAGTCGGTCGCAAACTGACACTCCGTAATCAACAGGGTTTCCTAGACGTCGGTACAATATCGACCTAATTATACGCATCTCCCGTGAACATAATTACCAACTTCATCATCAGGCATATGATTAGCAACTTTGGTATTGCAGTTACACAAACTTCCCGATTCCAATTCCGCTGTTTGCCCGACTCCTTTTCAAACGCCGAAATATCATCAGGGAAGGTAATGGTACCTAATTACTAATATAATGACGATGGTTATGATGGTAATCGTGATGAACAAAAAAAAAAAAAGGAAACGTATTTATTTTTCTTCAAAAATTTTCTAATATATTTCCCCAGCCTCCATGGTCACAGTGTTATCTAATTATTAATATAATGACGATGGTTGTGATAATCGTGATGAACAAAAAAAAAGGAAAATTGTATTTATTTTTCTTCAAAAATTTTCTGCTAAATCTCTCCAGCCTCCATAGTCACAGTATTATCTAAGTATTAATATAATGACGATGGTTATGATGATGATAATCATGATGAACAAAAAAAGGATAATTTTATTTATTTTTCATAAAATTTTTTCTAATATATTTCTCCAGCTTCCATGGTTATAGTATTATCTAATTACTAATATAATGACGATGGTTATGATGATAACTGTGATGAAAAAAAAAAGGAAAACTATTTATTTTTCTGCAAAATTTTTCTAATATATTTCTCAGGCGTCCATGGTCACATTATTATCTAATTACTAATATAATGACAATGGTTATGATGATAATCATGATGAACAAAAAATTTTGTCGAATGTGTTTCTCCAGCCTCCAGGCCACAGTATTTTTAGACTTGAATGAACATCAGATAAATGAACTAGTCTAACAGACCAGCTGAAGCAAGGAGGTTCTAGTCCTTCTGTTATTTAAGTAAATGTCCTTTGGACTTATTTCATGAGCATTATGATGCTACGTGAACAATAGAGTTCCAATTTTGAGAATTTAGTAACCCATTTTTTCTTTGAAGGAAATTAAATAACTTAGTGTTCGCATACGAATTAGGACAATTACTATGTCATTTTAGATGGGTACCTTGAGTGGAGCGTATGCGTGTGTCCATTTAATTTATTTTTAAACACACACACAAACGCGCACGAGCGCGCACACACACACACAAACACACACATTATATATATATATATATATATATATATATATATATATATATATATATATATATATATATATAATTTTTATTATATATGTATATGTTTATATATTATATAAATATATATATACACATATAATAGATTCCTTAACTTCCCAATTTTCTTATACCTCTTCAGGGCACATTTCCCACTGAAAACCTTAGAATCTGAAATACGAAACAAATGGGGAAACTCTTCCTTCCTGGGTGGAATTTGAACATACATATTAACTAACCTACAAAGCTAAAAAATAAAAAAAAAACGATAAGGTTTTAATTCAGCTTACGTTACACACCTTGGCCTAAATTCAGAAAACGTTCTATTAGGGCAGAAATATACCTATCTACGATATAGCACGCTGGAAGTGGCTAGGCCATGTGTATAGAAAACAGGGAATGGTACGAGGTGCACCGGGGTAGGTTGCCCTTGGTAGAGAAGAGGAGGTAGGCCAAAGGAGACGTGGTTAAGGACAATGAGGCGGGAAGCAGGAGACGAGTGTTGGGAAGATCTTGAGGAGTTAGCCCAGGAAAGAATGTGGTGGCGTGAGTTCATCGAGACCCTGTGCATCCCCGTGGGTGCAACAGAAAGTGATTGATTGATTGATTGACACTATCGTAAAGCAATGCTGAAATATACTGTTTTCTTATTCTTTATTGCATGGTATTTCAGTGGGATTTTCACCATCCTGACAAGTGTACATGTTCGATTCCCT
>NC_089745.1:43047989-43067989 GCF_040412425.1 Macrobrachium rosenbergii
AAGTGCGCCGAAGTTTCTTCGGCGCAATCAAGTTTTCTATACAGCGTATAATGCTCGATGAAACTCAGCCACGGCCAGGTGGTAGCCTGTGTTCTTGGCACCTATAGCGGTGCCAGACGCACGATTATGGCTAACCTCGACCTTAAATAAAATAAAAACTACTAAGGCTAGAGGGCTGCAATTTGGTATGTTTGATGATTGGAGTGTGGATGATCAACATACCAGTTTGCAGCCCTCTAGCCTCAGTAGTTTTCAAGATCTGAGGGCGGACAGAAAAAGTGCGGACGGACAGACAAATAGCCATTTCAGTAGTTTTATAGAAAACTCAAAATTCTTGTCTCTTAGAATGCAGATACCTGGTGATTTCATATTCTGAATTATATCCGGATCAAGTCTGAGTTCAGGTAATAAGATTATTACGTTCCTGAAAGCTTATGACATCCTTCTTCATCTCTAATACAATGTCATATGTCAAAAGACATGAAATAATAATAATAATAATAATAATAATAATAATAATAATAATAATAATAATAATAATAATAATTAATGACACAACGTTCGTGGCCTAAACATCATTGTTTAACTAAATTTTCTTATCAAAAAAGAGAATATTAAGAAGAAAAGAAACAATCATGAACAAATAAAAATAAGAGTGCATCCTTATACGGTAACATTCAAGAAAAATCAAATTTTAATATACTCTCTACAGTAGCTATTAAAAATTATCAATAAATAATTGATAAACAAATAACATCAAAATTAAAAATCCCAGACATGCGTCAAGGAAGCAAACTAAAAACACAAGACCGCCGAGGACACGGGTACAGTGGCTTTGGCACACCCAATGATTTAATAGCAAAAGTAATATGGTCACTATCCAGCTACAAATAGAGGCACAGATACTCAATTCATTTTCGCAAAAAATCAACTAATAGGATCGGGGACAGTATGTACCTCACCCCACCCCACACCAAACGTCCTAACTACGGTCATTAACTCATTCTCTTCATTATAAAACTAAACGTTGGCAAGGAACCATCCAAAATCTGGTCCACCAACCTCGGCAAACGTACCCCAGAATTTCACATCTGACCTTTGAACGAATAAAGACACACGACGTATGAGTAATAACGCCGAGAACAGGACGCACAATAACGAGCAGAGAATGTTTGCATTCAGGCAATCAAATGCTGACCTATTACAGCGCAGTGAGTAATCCGATTTTGGACAATAAGATAATCTTCATCCAACTAAGCGGTGACCTCATCTCTCCTTTAATACAGTTGCTACAACAATTGCACAATCAAATCACATGGGTCTCTGTCTTGGGTCGCGGATGAATGTAGATTAGTGAAAATCTTAAATTTGCACGATCTTCCTATTTTGATTTTTCTATTTCTCCATGACTTACAGGAATCTTTCCCTCAATTTTGTTCATATTTCCAAGACTGCTAATGTCACACGTTGAAAACTTTTCAATTTAGTTTCCACACCTTTCAAAAGTTCTGTTCCATTTCTTTCACAAGTTTAAAATTTTCAATTTAGTCGCCACACCTTTCAAAAGTTCTGTTCCATTTCTTTCACACGTTGAAAATTTTCAATTTTCAATTTCAAAAGTTCTGTTCCATTTCTTTCACGTTGAAAAGTTCTGTTCCACCTTTTTCTTTCCATTTCACGTTTAAAATTTTCAATTTAGTCGCCACACCTTTCAAAAGTTCTGTTCCATTTCTTTCACACGTTGAAAATTTTTCAATTTAGTTCACACCTTCAAAACGTTACGTTTTATCTTCAGCACGACAAGAAACCTTATGTACAATTTTGTTCAAAAATAGGATCATTGGAATTTTGGCCTGAAAAACATAATACTCTCGAGAATAAGGCAGCAAGCCGTTAGGGCTTTCGTCTCATGATAAAGTAGACGAACCCTTAATGAAAAATAACTCGTAATACTTTTAGCAAACCATATGTACCACAATCTTAGCATGAATGAGTACCGATGCTCATGAAACAATAAGAGAACAACAATATTTCTACACTCTGCAGTCTGACTGTCAGCCAAATGATTAAAATACAAGAATTCTACTGTCTAGAAACAAAGGACAGGAAGGCCTGATCCCGATTTCTTTACAGTATCAGTGAGACAGAAAAACCTGGCTTGACAACAAGAACGTTCCCAAAAGGCAAGACCCACAACAATAACTAAATTACGGCAAAATTTGCGACCCAACCTCTGAACTGGAGAGACTTCAGGAGCGACGTAAGATCTGGGTCATTTATTAGACTAAAAACTTTTAAATCCATTCTACCTGTGAGAGGAAAACGAGGTGAAACAATAAGGTTTGAGAATAAAAGCGAATGAGTCCCTTATAAATGTGGAATCCTCAAACAAGTACATATGTGGCACATAATCAGCGCATTGTTTACTAGAGGCGGACTTAGCCAGGCCCATGATGAGATCTTTACAGAAAAGATATTGCTTACTCCTAAGCTCAAAATACTGAGTGAAATAAGTGCGTTTCATTATCATAAGTCTTAAACGTTATTGCACAGGTACGGGTATGAAGTAGAGATGGGAAGATAATAGGAAGATTACACTCAGATCCGAATTTACAGCATTACACAACATTTAGCAAAACTGCAGACGAACTCCTCAAGCGGACTGACAGGGAAATGAGGAGGACTTGTCTAGAGCAGAACCAGAGTTGGGGTGCCGAAAATTTGAAGAAAGTCACTAATAGAGAAATGGGTAAAAGAGAAAGAACAGACACCTGAGAAACACTACTAGAGACAGGGTTAAGGGAAATGTGTCTCTGTCAACCACAACAGAAACAGACCAGTCCGAAAAACTTGAAATAAGTGTACGGAGACGAGTGACGTCACAAGCAGGATCTACACAGGATTCCACAAACTACCTGAAGAGGATCATTATGCATAAGGTAGGAGACATCACACGTTATCCTTGCTTTAGGGATTCCATACTGATGATCGGAAAAAAACTTTGAGATTTCTGAGGTCTTAATAAATTAGCACTAAGAACAATAGAAGTAATCTCTCGTACACTAAGTAACTGAATCACGACTGACAAATATCACAGTTTAATCCAGAATTTTCCATGTAGTCGTCACTGTATATTTTCCTTTCCTGTATGTTGTATTTTATTTACCTTATGAGATGGGCAAAGGTACTAAAAATAAAAAATAAAAAAATCCGGCTTCTTAAACAAAACCCGGTTATAAAATCAAGGAAAGCGTAGGTAGGGACATGCCTATATCACCAGTGAGGTGTTATTATATGAAGATAAAGGTACCAAGCGTTAACGAAACTAACATCATACTTTAATGATCTGGTGCTACCGGCTATTGGTCATAATGACAGGAAGATTCAGTATGGGATACACCAAGGCCAAGAACAACAAGGTCTGCCCAGTTAGGTGGAGTCGCCTCCCACCTGGGGTAACTACGTAGGCGATGACGTATCTTAGAGGTACTACCTGCTCATTACGGCAATTCGCCTGCTGACGCAATAAGGAGGTTAACAACGCTCCGTCTACATGGGAGATTTTGGGGGAAGTGAGCAGACCTTCTCTTTCTCTTGGCCTTGGGATACACAGTTTTCCGTTTTAGTGGGAGCCGGGTAGAATTCCTCCGATTATAATCTATCTCCCGACATTGAACCAGATTAGGCTACTCATCAATTTATTGTCTTCAAAATGTCATTAAAATCTGCACAGCTCAGTGAAAATTTATTTGCACAGAAAATATTAAGAAAATGTCTCTGACAAACGAAAATATTAGAAGAAGAAGAAGAAGAAGAAGAAGAAGAAGAAGAAGAAGAAGAAGAAGAAGAAGAAGAAGAAGAGAGAGGTAGGGGACGTGTTACAGAACTTCTCCCAGAAACCTCAAAGGGAGTATGTAATTACCAATGGGAAATGATGGAACCATATCAGTAATATATATGTTCTAGGTATTAAGACTCCCTTCACCTGTCCTAATCTTCTGTAGACTTACGACTGAGAAGTCATTTTCCCTCACACGAAGTCCCTGAGGTGGTATTCATCTCTCTCTCTCTCTCTCTCTCTCTCTCTCTCTCTCTCTCTCTCTCTCTCTCTCTCTCTCTTGGTAAGACTGATAAAGAGTAACCCTAACATTTATTTGTATTTGTTAGTTGATGGGTGATACTATTAAACTTCGAAAAACAATTTTTATTTACATTGTCTTTGGATGGTGTTATTAAAATGCGAAAACAAATTTTTAATGGTCTTATTTCGTATAACCAATTCCTTTTTTTCGTCTTTTTCAACCACTACTCCCAAACTGACGATATATCTCAATTATTATTCTACATCAATGTTAGTATGAGGACTAACATTGATGCAGAATAATAATTGAGACATATCGTCAGTTTAGGAGTAGTGGTTGAAAACCGTCATCAATTCTCAAATCATTGTGCCTTGTGCCAGCTCTCATAGCATCACACTCAGTCAAGGCCAATTTTCAAGTCATCATACTAAACTGAAGTTAGTTCTCAAATCATGACTAAGTTGACTGTAGTTATCACAACATTAAAATGATGACTAGCTTTAAGGCCATCGCAGTACTGAAGGCTGTTCTCACGTCATCAAAATGTAATGATAATGGGCAGATCCTGACTTCTCTAAATTTTGATTGTCGTATTTTTATCAAGAGACAATGGCTTTGGGACGAAGGGATGCTAAATATTCTAAAAGTATTCTTGTGTTCATAAGGTGTCCGTCTTTTTTATATATGAGGATCCAGATTGGCAGGAACCGAGAGAAATATGACAGCCGTAATAACTTTGCTATTTCAACACTACTCTGATCTATGAAGTTAAGAAACCCAGAGTTTGGTCAGTCTTTAAATGGATGTCCTCCAATACCAGACAGTGCGGTATTTCCTAAATCACTGGCGATGTAAGCTCGGAGTTTCACTGCCGAACCCAGGTTTAGCTACCAGGCTCAGCAGCCAATCAGAGAGCACCCTAGGCAAGTGCATATACGTCATTCGCGTCACCTTACATAGAGCTAAATTGCCACCAGCATAGTATATAAAACAGGTCAGATCACGGCAATAAATCCGTTGACTCCAGATTCCTGTGAGTGCTTAACATTACACTGGTAAACCTGCGTTCGGCAGTGAAGCTCAGAGCTCATAGTCTCTGGATCAGTGAATTTAAGCAAAACGGAGCTTGCAAAACCATTGATAAGATGCATATGAATGAGGCTCTACAATTACACCACAGGAATTATGCTCAAAAACTTGCAATGACCTTAGGAAACCGGTTTAGGCAGCGATAAACCCACTGTGACACGAGTAGCCAACAACAACAGAACTGACATACTGATCCATGATGGATTCAGGAACCCCTAACGGGAATGCAATTCCTGAAAACTTGCAGGAGCAAATGCACTTGTTATTTGAAGATCTTTAATAATTTTCGAAAATTATTCTAGAAAATCACTGAACTCTACTATTGAAGCGCAACTGAGAGAGAAAGCTCCCTACTGGGCACATAAGCAAGGAAGTGTAACGGTAAATAACAAGGGATACTACTTCAATAGGCATCCTGGTAAGTAAGAATACCAAAAGACATTCAGGTAAAGAACCATTATCGACTAACTGAAACGTCCATACGAGGATCCACCCCCGATTATTCAAGCAGCAAAGAATACCAGTGCATATCTCTTAGAAGATGGATACACCAGAAATATATCTACAGTATACTAAGAAAGAGTCAGGCAAGTATGCACGTACAAAAAAGCAACTAGACAAATTTTCTTTCAGACTATGAAAAAATTTTAGTAATATATTTGATGAGTACTTTTACAGAAAATTACGAGATCTTATTTCTAATTATGCCCCTGCCATTAAAATGAGTATCATTCCCATTAATCCAGTTACAATCAGAAGTCTCTTCAAATTTCAAGACAGCCTAAGTCCCTTGATGACCTCAGGTGTCGTATATAAATTCGACTGCCCTAGACGTAGTCTGCAGACTTACGTGGGATCAACACTGAGGTTGTTAAAGGTGCGAATCGATTGTCATAGGGGCGTCAGTTATCGAACTGGTGTCAAGTTAAAAAAATCCTGAGTTCTCTAATATCCGAGACCATACAAAAAATTGCAAACATAATACCAAGGACAAAGATTTTAAAATTCTGGGCTGGGCGACAAACCACCAAATGTTGACAATTTTAGTCATTATTCATAAAACGGGCAGTTACCCACTTAAATGCCCAGTCTTCTTCGCCATCTTTGTACCTCTCGTGAGTTCTGTATGTCTGGCTGTGCTCCCATCTTGCCATTCTGTTCCTTTCTTCCTTTCTGGTGATGGTTTGTTTCCTTTCTTTTAGATTTCTGTAACTTTTACAACTATTTTTTTAATCAAATAATAATTGTGTTAATTTTATGTTGGTTACTTTTTAACCTGAGAATGAGACGCTAGTCCTGAAACGTCGCGCCATATGTTTTTAATAAAACATCTTAAAGACGTCTGGGATATGTCTTCTCCTACCCTGATTTGGATATTCGTTCAAGTTTTCAGAAAAAGACAACCACCTATATATATATATATATATATATATATATATATATATATATATATATATATATATATATATATATATATATATATATATATATATATACGTTACAGTAAGATTAAGATTGTGAAACCAGGATTTCATGAAATTTGAAATTTTCGGGAATTCGTGAAATCACCAATTCAGGAACATTAGATCCCCGAGGCTAGTACTAAACACGGCGAAACAGTGTAGATGAATCACTGTTTGGCCGTGTTTAGTACTAGCCCCTATGGATCAAATGTCCCTAAGTGAATTGGTGATTTCACGAATTGCCTGAAAATTTCAGGGATTTCGTGAAATCCTCGTTTCACAGCCTTACTGTAACATATATATATATATATATATATATATATATATATATATATATATATATATATACATATATATATATATATATATATATATATATATATATATATACAGTATATATAAAAGTTTTTACAAATAAACTCATATAAGCTACACGTACAGCCACAGGCTTTATTACGTCTTATCTCCACAATTACTCAAGTCAGCTGCTCATTTAATAAGCCTTTCCGTCGTATTCCATAGTATTAACGTTGACTTACTGATAAGCCTATAAGCCAAGTAATGTTATCACAAAACTAATCTTATCGTTGTCAGAAACACATTCATTTAGTACCTCCACATGCCATTCTGGAGGTTTTTTTTTTTTTTTTTACCGGTCGCTTGCGCACTTTGTCAGTCAAAGAATATGACTACTGTGACAAAAACGCAATAAAATGCAATTCTTTGAATCAGGATAATCTGGCTTCCTCGCTTCTCAGTTCACGAACTGACAAGCTGACCACAGTTTTAAAAAACATGGGGAATGGTACCTGTCGTGATATAATCAAGAGCTTCTGACCAATAGAGTTCACTGGCAGCAAGAATAACTCTCAAGACATAATAAGAACCCTTTAGGAATTGGAATATAGAATTTAGGCCAAAGGCTAATCGCTGAGACCCATGAGGTCATTCAGCGCTGAAAGGGAAACTGAGAGTAAGACGGTTTGAAAGGTGTAACGGAAGGAAAACCTCACAGTTGCACTATGACACAATTGTTATAGAGGGTGGAAAGTCAGACCGAAGAAAGAGAATATGAAGTGCGATACAGTAAAAGGGATGGAATAGGTTGCAGTTAGGGGCCGAAGGGACGCTGCAAAGAACCTTAAGTAATGTCTACAGTGCACCACGTGAGGTGCACTGGCGGCACTAACCCCCCTAGGGGAAGAACCATTTTGGTGTGGCTTACAATCACTGACTAGTTGTTACGATCCAACGTTAAGTCTTAGCTCCCAAAATGTGATTAATAACCAGCTGATAAAATTACGGGTTCTAGTTGTATGATAATCATATCTCACCTTTCAAAATAATACGTAATACGTGAAATACGTCCCAACTTTATATATATCGCTCATTTGCCAGAAGAGTGACACAACTCAAAAAAATTGTTTTTTGAGTTATTGATGCCGGAAGATAGCCCGTTCTTTGTTCCATATTGTGGTAAAAACGTCTTATTTGTATTTGTAATACTAACCGCTAAAGGGCATGAAATGTCCATATTACACTATAGAGAGAATAGAGAATTTTAAACTTTAAATTGCTTCCCCTGAAAAATAGCAATTTCTGCGTCATGTCACTCTTCTGGCAAATGAGCGATATATCAGCCTCTGATAGATTTAACTAGACTGTGAAATAAATCATCATTTAGCGAATCACCATAACGGTTTTGGGTAGATTCACTCCTTCCAACAAATGTTAAGACATGATAGAGTAGCAGTTATACTGTACGAAAAGGTAAACCAAAGGTAGAATCAACCATTTACGAAAGTCTTGCATATGAAAAATGAAAGTAATACATAAAAAAGCAGAGATGACAATAAAGAAATAACGCCGACGTACAGTTAAGGTGAAGGAACGACATCTTTCATCTTGCCAACCAATAAAAAAAATGAATTAAAAATGTGAATGAGAAAACTATGAATTCAATAAAACTCCGGACAGCAGCCGCGAAAGATCAAAGGGAAGATGCAAAAATAAAAAAATGTGATTTCAATCAGATAAGAGATGAAAACAAATCCCAGCTTTTCATTTTCCAGTTTATTTGCTTTGCATTCAGGACACTTCAAAGAAGTATTGACCTCGGAATTCAACTTTGTAGTTACATAAAGAGTGAGAGACGGAGTTCATTTGCATTTTATATAACTGTAATAGATATCTCATTTCAATTATCTTCGCAATTATTCTCGTAGTGTTTAGTTAAAACATCTCGGAATATGAGATATGGGATGCGTATTCTCTCTCTCTCTCTCTCTCTCTCTCTCTCTCTCTCTCTCTCTCTCTCTCTCTCTCTCTCTCTAGCTTTGAACTATAATTTAATTAATATGACTCGGATGCCAAAGTTATAAGGAGAGTCGGGGAGCTAATGAGAAGGGGGACAGAAGAGTGTGTGAGAAAAAAATTCAGCTGAAGGACGAAGTATTAAAGAGAGGCAGACTCTCTTGACATTTTTTCCATTTGTGTTATTCTTTAGGTAAATAGTGCCTGAGAACTGGATATTGATCAACTGAGATTTTTACTTACTTTACCGTCATCATAATTCTGGATTCATTATTAGCGTCTACTCCGAATCTCAGGTCCTGGACAATTCCCTAGTTTAATGACTGATTACACACCAGTTGTACTTAATTACTGCCTACCACTGTATCTGGGTTTAGGTTCTACCTATCAAAAAATATTCCAGATACCCTAATATAAATGGATCTGTTTTTGATTTCTTCGTCAGACAAGCTCCTCTTTTAACGGCAATGCTCTTATATCCAGAGCCTCCATAAATTCTGCCTCATGCAGTACTACAACTGTTGTGGAATATAGCATCATTTCCCCATAAGCTTATCTATAACTTATTTTAGTGTCAGCATTCTCAGATGCACAGACTTGCTGAAAACCAACATGGATATTGATGGGTATAGTCGATGCAAACCTTAAATGCTATTGGTGGACAAAAGCAGGTTAGGACGTGTGTGTGTGTGGTAGAAAGTCACTTTGGTTACAAGGCAACAATCGTTGGCCGATCGTGAATATTTTCGGTTAGGCAATGGAGATCGTACTCCAGTCACGGGTTGGGTGTCTGCAACCTGAATTATCCCCTTTACGCTTTGCATAAAGCTCTTGACAGTAATAAAACATAAATACCCTGCCTAGTCGGTGAATTATCTTTAAAAATGTCTGTGAAACAACTATTAATGTTCTGACAAGAATTAAACATTAAACTTCAAACAGTAATGTGCTCTATAATTCCGTACTTGCTTAGTTTGGATACAGAGGTGAGCAATACTTCAAAAGTATTAAAAAATAGTTCATTATTACTGCTCCATCTGAAATATCCACACAGCACTCCTAAGCTTGGTCAGGTAATTCTTAGATTATCCTCTTGTTGGCTGGGGTCGGTCATGAATTAATCAGTCCAGCTGACCGATTCCAAGGCTGGGAAACTTTAACTTATATTTTCATTCAGGTGTTATTTCTCTCTCAAAGTATGTGGGAAACTGTTAGTTTTGCTCCTCTGACACCCGAAAGTTGCATGAATCTAGTTTCCTTTTCTAAATCACTATCCTTCTTTCCTGATGCTTTTACTGTCAAGCACCCAAATGATAAGGCCCAAGAGATTTACTGATTCGTGGTCAGCTGCTTGAATGCAAATGTTGTTAAAAAGCCTGCAACTTTCTTCTTGAAACACTTCTGTAATTTTTTCGACGTGTTTCTACGTGTTCTCACTCATTCCTATCAAAGTGTTCCTGCAATCGTTGGTAACAACACTACTGGTGTAAAAGACTGCTTGAATGCAAATTTTGTTTAAAAACCTACAAATTTCTTCTTGAAATACTTCTTTCATTTTTAGATGCCTTTCTTCAATACATGTCCCCATTCATTTCTATCAAAGGGCCCTCGCAATTTTTGGTAACAACATTGCTGGTGAATGAGACTGTCTGAGTTCCTTGGACGGGGCAGAATGTAGGATGCTTTCAAGATGGTGTTCTCACTGGTTTCATTGAAGTTGCAAAACTATTCATGCACCACGCATTCACATAGACAATATGAACTCAAATTTTACATTTGAAATATATACTATAAATATACGTCATACCAGAATTTCCAAACCCTACATTACATTCCAGCAATAATAAAATGGTAACAGCAAAAACAATGTAATTCAAGAAGATTACTCCTTGCATGCTAACTGAGCTAACTCAGCTGATAACTGGTAACATACTGAGTTCACCCAATCTTATTATGAATTTTTAAACCCTCACTCAATTCTTTGGCACTTAGATCCTTATCATGAACCAATGCTGCTTTCACTAGATTTAAAGTTTGTTCCTAATTTCAGGAGCATCGGGATAGGTAGGAATTGAATTGAATTAAATATAGAATTTAGGCCAAAGGCCAAGCACTGGGACCTGCAAAGTCATTCAGCGCCGAAACGGAAATTGACAGTAAAAGGTCTGAAAGGTGTAACAGGAGGAAAACCTCCCAGTTGCACTATGAATCAACTTTTGGGAGAGGGTGGAAAGTAAGATGGAAGAAAGAGAATATGATAGGAGGTACAGTAAACGGAACGAAAGGGGTTGCAGCCAGGGGCCGAAGGCGTGCTGCAAAGAACCTTACGTAATGACCGCAGTGCACCGCATGAGGTGCACTGACGGCACTAGCCCCCTACGAGGAGGAAAGGTTTTTTTTTATCTTTTATTAGTGAGGAGGAAATATAGGGGATTTGAACTTAACTCATCTGGCTTCTTAATCGGGCGGGGGAACGGCATGAGGTAATGGATCCCTTCTTGCTCCCACATAAGAAAGGCAACCTCATAATGGCGTCTTCTGATACTGGAATACACCACGCTGCCTACTTAGCCACAGGACGGCTATAAAGAGTAAAATCCGCATTACATTTCAGGCCATACGGTCATTATTTTTAGTGTTCTTCGCAAATTAATTCACTGACTGACCCATCAAAAGTAGAAACATCAAGTAAATAAAATAATTAAAACTTACTAACTTAAACTGTTTGCTGGATATAGTACTGAATTTCTCATATTTAATGTCATTATCGTTATTGTTAGTGTTCTTCGCAAATCGATTCACCGACTGCCCCATCAAAAGTACAAACAAGTAAATTAAATAACTAACACTCCTGTACTTGAACTACCTGCTGGATAATATGACTGAATTTCTCAAAATTATAAATTTCATATTCATCTCGCAAATATCAAGAGCCGAGGCCTTAATTCGAGTTGTAGTCATAATTCCAATAACGGGGATTCTGATAAGTCGCACAAAAAATTCAATTGGAGGCCACGACCGAGAATTGCTACAAAATTGTAATTAAGGTTCACCATCGCCACTAGAGGAATTCGAAAAAAATATCTACCCAATATTCAATACGAATTAGGGACCGGAATTTACGGCGAGGGCTAAATTTTGGCTTTTCGTAAGTTTATATACATACATACATACATATGTACAGTATGTATATGTATATATATATATATATATATATATATATATATATATATATATATATATATATATTTAAAATTGTAATATTCATGGATACGAAGAAATAATTATGTAAAATCAATCCACATGACTGAAGGTCTAAAGGGAAAAGAGCAAAGTTTAGATTACCCCGACTTCATCGTTTTTCTTATTTTACCCAACACATACATACATACATACATACATACATACATACATACATACATACATACATACATACATACATACATACATACATTCATTCATATATATAAATATACATATATATATACATGTATAATTTACATGACCATTTTCATATGGACAGACGTGTACGCAAAAGAAAAATGTTAATTTCCAAGTATTTGGAGTGTCCAATCATTACTAGTAACAGCTCTCCAATTTGGAGCAAAATCCAGGAAATAAAAATGCAAAGGTTAAAGGGTATAATTGGCATTAAACCATATCTATAACGAACTACCAGTGCCCATCTGCATTACAATTTGGAACTGCCAGACCCAAATTGTAAGCTTAACTTTCAAAAATCGTTCTCTAAAAGGATACTGTACAACACACAAATTGCTCATTCACTGTGACCAACAATTATGTGAATTAACTTCCGTTTAAAATGGGAAAATATATTAGTACCTAGAATTCAAAAGCTTCAGGTCTTAGTGACTCCCACCAATGAATGAAAACACATAAATCGGGCTTTTGTTTTTAGTTGTTTCTCGCAGACAACGTACTGTTATCAATGCATTATTGTTCTACAAGCTAACTTTGCAATAAATCTTCTTTGAATTCGCCTACGCTATTTACCCTGCCCAATCCTTATTAATACGTTATTTTTCTACTTTCTAACTTAACAAATCCTTTTTGAATTCGCCTAAACTATTTACTCTGCCCAAGCCATATTAATACGTTATTTTTCTACTTTCTAACTTAACAAATCCTTTTTCAATTCGCCTACGCTGCTTACTCTGCACAAGCCATATTAATGTGTTATTATTCTACTTTCTAACTTAACAAATCCTTTTCTAATTCGCCTACGCTATTTACTCTGCCCAAGCCATATTAATGCGTTATTTCTACTTTCTAACTTAACAAATCCTTTTCTAATTCGCCTACCCTATATTTACCCTGGCCAAGCCATATTAATACGTCATTATTCTACTTCCCTAACTTAACAAATCCTTTTTGAATTCGCCTACGCTCTTCTCCACCCTGCCCAAGCCATATTAATGCGTCATTATTCTACTTCTTAACTTCACAAATCCTTTTCGAATTCGCCAACGCTCTTCTTCACCCTGCACAAGCCAAGCCTGAGCCGAACCAAGCTCGGTGTCATCTCCCCGATATCCGGCAGCGAGTAAACTTGCTCCGCCTCGCGGGGAAAGCGCCTTTGCTAACTTCTTGATCGACTTGAGATCTGCTTAAGCGACCAATATGGTTGAGCAAAGAGGCAATCTCCACCCGCTATTCCCTCAACTTCAAGCCTGTACTACTCTCGGCAACTTTCATTTCGCCACCATGACAGGGACCACCTTTCCAGTTACCGCCCAAGATTCACCTGTTGCTATTCGGACCCCACCTGCCGTTGGAATAGTGTGAAGTAGTTTTGTTCTACCCTTTGTGTAGTGTACTGCGTTTTACGGTAAGTTAAGTCTTCATTTGGTAGCAATGAATTTGTGTTTGTACTCAATGGATTACTGGCTAAATGTGCTCTTTTTTTGGTGCCCGTCTGATTCGCTTGATTTTCAAAAGTGCTCTCTCTCTCTCTCTCTCTCTCTCTCTCTCTCTCTCTCTCTCTCTCTCTCTCTCGTTTATTCTATTCTATTCTGTGGAAGATTACTCAGCTGGTTAATTAATAGCATTTTAGGTTTGTTTCAAGTGTACATTTGACGTTTGAATTTATAAAAATTCAACAGGTAAAAAGAGCATACATAAAATCCATCTTTCTCTTCGCCATATATAACTATGCAGAAAAAGTATTCCTAAATCTACGCACCCTTTGTTAAACCTAAAAGCCAAATCAACAAAAGAATTACAGCAAAAAACAAGAGCAGATGTTTCACGGTTTATTTTGAGTATCGGCGGAACCCTGCCTTGTTTCGCGTAATACGTCACAGAAAACTCGGACATTTTATAGGAAAACCTATTGGAATCCGAGTCTGTTTTTGATCACAATAAAACGCACTGTTTTTACCTCGTAATAATTGGAGCTGGACCCATTTTACGTCAGGTACGATCAAATACTGACTTTGATATCCATATATAGATTGGGCTGTAGAGTCAAGGGTTTGCAATAAAAAGTTTCTCGGGAAGGACAACCCGATTCTTCTCGACAACCCGATTCTCCTAGACAACCTGATTCTTCTAGACAACCAGATTCTTCTCGACAACCCGATTCTCCTAGACAACTTGATTCTTCTCGACAACCCGATTCTCCTAGACAACCTGATTCTTCTAGACAACCCGATTCTTCTCGACAACCCGATTCTCCTAGACGACCTGATTCTTCTAGACAACCGGATTCTTCTTGACAACCCGATTCTCCTAGACAGCCTGATTCTTCTAGACAACCCGATTCTTCTATTAAAGCCCATGCTTTAAGGAAAAATGACATCAAGGCGAGATGGAAGAAGAATGAGCTGAATCCTGAAGAAGACTTACTCGCCTCATAAATGGTGTAAGAGTGAGAAAAACGGGAGCAAGAAATAAATTCCTAAGGCTAGATAGGGGACAGAGAGTGTCACTCCAGTTCAGAGAGGTCACTAGTGTTTCCATGCAATTAGTAAGTGGAATGAAATGGAACATATAATTTAGCCCAAAGTCCAAGCGCTAGGACTTATGAGGTCATTCTTAAGGTGCACTAACGACACCACCCCGCTACGGGCAATTAGTATTGAATGATCTATTGATTTTATACTGCTAAAACTGGCGTCACAACATGGGGAATTAGGAAGTGGAACTTATTAGGCGAAGTGCACTTCGCTAACTTCTCAGCACCCAAAGCTACTTTGAATGCTATAAAAGCAGCCAACGTGGATAAAAGTTCCATTATAGTGTCCTGGAAACCTGCCGCTGAGAAATCGGGTCCACCATGCTAATGAAGCCCGCGGACTCGCCGGCCATAACCATACCCGAATTCGAAGATTTGCACAAAACCGTCAGTATAACGGAGGAATAAAACAAACAAAAAATAAATTTGCATATGTCTGTGAGGAAGACAATAAGTAGCTGGAAAAAATTAAAGGATTTCATGGTACTTCATGAACCATATCTCACTTTAAGTGTTTGAGGTATACAAGAAACAAGTAAAAAATGAGCCAATGTTTCTTCGGAGCAATCAAGTTTTCTGTACAGCCGCTACAGCGTATAATCAAGGCCACCAACAACAGATCTATCTTTCGGTGGTCTCGGTATAATGTTGCATGAGCCGCGGCCCATTATACTCTCTGCCGGTCGTGGTGGTCTGTCCTATATCGTTGCCAGAAGCACTGTTATGGCTAACTTTAACCTTAAATAAAATAAAAATACTGAGGCTAGAAAGCTGCAATTTGGTATTTTTTGATGACTGGAGGGTAGATGATCAACACACCATAATGTGCAGCCCTCTAGCCTCAGTAGTTTTCAAGATCTGAGGGCGGAAAGAAAAAGTGCGGGCAGAATAAAGTGCTGACGGACAGACAAAGCCGGCACACTAGTTTTCTTTTACAGAAAACTAAAAGCAGAAAGGCTATGAAAGTCTATATGCAACAGATCTTATTTATACAAATTTCTATTCCTGCACTTAAAGATTAGCTTGCTGGGATGTAACATCGATTCCTAAATAAGCCCATAAACTGCCCATCTAAGATTAAAGGTTAACTTTGGACCCTGGGTCCATAGAGTAAAAGGAATTAGATCAAGGCAGCAAGGAGGGTTCCCGTCCCCAAGAAATGAGAGAGAGAGAGAGAGAGAGAGAGAGAGAGAGAGAGAGAGAGAGAGAGAGAGAGAGAGAGTAAAATAACCTAATGAAAATGGCTTAAGAGCCATTCCTTTACATAACAGTACAAAAGCAATTCAGTTGATCATAAAAATAAAACAAATGAAAACAGTAAAAGGTAATTTACCTATATAAGAGGGGATATTTATATGGACAGATCATTTAACTCATAAAATCTTTGCGAATTTATATAATTAATATGATTATCCATCTGAGAGAGGGGGGGAGAGTGTTCGTAATACCAACACCATTCTAGCTTTTTGTGGACATTCTCTCTCTCTCTCTCTCTCTCTCTCTCTCTCTCTCTCTCTCTCTCTCTCTCTCTCTCTCTCTCTCTCTCTCTCATTCTTAATAATGAAGGCTGGATACCTGTATTAGATTTGCCCATCTTTAAACTCATTAAACTGTATCCCACTGAGACGCATATCACAAGTACCAAGGACAAATACAGAATCTAGAAATGGACAAATAGTTTTTGAAAAATGAGTGGAAAAGGAGCAAAGTATATCTTAGTTTAACCAGACCACTCAGCTGATTAACAGCTCTCCTAGGGCTGGCCCGAAGGATTAGATTTATTTTATGTGGCTAAGAACCAACTGATTACCTAGCAACGAGACCTACAGCTCATTGTGGAATCCGAACCACATTATGACGAGAAATTAATTTCTATCACCAGAAATAAATTCCTCTAATTCTTCATTGGCCGATCGGAGAGTCGAACGCTGGGCCAACAGCGTGCTAGCCGAAAGCTCTACCCACCCCTCCAATGAAGAACTAAAGAACTAAGGCAAATTAAAAAAAAAAAGAAAGAAAGAGGCAAACATTCTTTCCCATACATGAAATAACGAATAAAGGAATGAATTGAATATTAAATTCATCCATTCATTTACGTTAAATTGTTGCCATAATAAAAATAACGATTGCATGATATTATCAATTATTATATGTTTAGAAATGTGAAATTCGCGACATCCTACCCTACTAACTTACTAACTGAACTTTATCATCACTCACAGACAGTATATGAAGACCATTGGGGTATCTTAATTCTCACAGCGATTTGTTTTCAGTGAAAGTTGGAGGAAAAAATTGAAGAAGCTGGACAGCTATGTAGAGAAAGTCAAAAGGGAACGGATGAAAAATGAAAGAGAGAGAAAGTAATGCCCTTGGGAACTCAAAGAACACATCACGGCGTAATACAGGGAGTAGAACAGAATAAAATGGAATATAGAATTTAGGCCAATGGCCAAGCGCTGGGATCCATGAGGTCATTCAGCGCTGAAAGGGAAACTGACAGTAAGAAGGTTTGAAAGGCGTTACAGGAGGAAAACTTCGCAGTTGCGCTATGAAAAAGTGTTAGAGAAGTTGGAAATTCAGAAAGAGAATATGAACGGGAGTACAGTAAAAGGAATGAAAGAGGTTGCAATTGGGGGTTGAAGGGACGCTGCATAGGTCCTTAAGTAATGCCTACAGTGCACCACATATGTGCACTGACGATACTACCTGCCTACTGGGTAATGTAGGGAGTATATCCTCCCTAATACACCCACCCACCGCGCTCAACCACAGGGTCAAATTGGGGCTAATTAGGGTGGAACCACTGTCATTAATAATGTCGATTTAAATCAGCAATAGCACCTGTAATTACACCATTGATGGGAGTGCCCTTGAATGCTTAAGATTAAGCCTGAACTACCACCAGCATTTTAAGAGCAATTACGAATAATTACAGGTCTGCAGATGCCGTTACTCACCCAGGGGTTTTCCGTGATGTCATTTGCTTAAAAGGCGGCTTGAGCGAGACCTGCTGGCAATTATATCACCCAGTATTTGTGGGGAGCCGCTGTACGCGGTAATGTTGCTTGCAAGTGACATTTCAGTTCCTCATCGACACTAACGAAAAACGGGAATTCGCTTGCTGAGAATAAAAACTGGTCGTTGTTACTTTTTTAATTAGTTATAAACAAGAAATTCCAGTTCCCAAGAAGCAAGTTCCTTCAATATACCTTTTCTAATTCGAAGACAATGACAACTGCCTAGTTCTGCCTTGCAAAAGCAAACTAGATCTCCACTGGCAGCAATAATAAAAAATCTGATGTGCATTTAATTTTCCGGAATCCAAACTGCCAGTTTCAAAGTCCTATCCTCTGGAACTGACCCAAACCTGGAATAAAGGGGCCAGTTCGAAAAAATGGTCCCACCCACGATATATCGTTATGTCATACCGCCACGGCTCACACACTATTTGCTTAAAATATTAACTCCAACCTCAGTCATGGCTTCTCTTCTCAACAGTAAAGACAGTCAAAAGAATGAGTTAGACAGGCTGACAGTAAGTTATAAACAAGCAAAGTAAATTAAATGGAATGCAAGGCTAGATGGTTGCACCATGAATAAAACTCTAGCAGTTGCACTACGGAATAATAATTGAAGAGGATGGAAACCAAGATGGGAGAAAGCTGGTGAAATATGAAAGTGGTTCAAGTAATAATGAGAAAGAGATAGAATACAGAGAGATATTTAGACTCAAACCAGGAGAAAAGACACCCCCTCCCCCTGCCTCCCCGTCCACCCAGTTCGTGAGCCCTCTCACCCTTCACACGGCTTCGGCACAGAATAAAAATACCCAAAGGTGAAACCATGTGACTTCAACAAGGCAATCTCTCGCTGAGAGGGCAGGAAATTGATAGCTTAATAAATTCAATTAAAGTTAAAGGATTAGCAGCAACTCGCTATAAGAAAGCAGCAGGCTCTTCTGCCTCTCTCTCTCTCTCTCTCTCTCTCTCTCTCTCTCTCTCTCTCTCTCTCTCTCTCTCTCTCCACACACACACATACACATTACTCCTTCTTATGATTTATCAAATTAACATTGGTATTTACTAAAATTTCATTATAAATCTTACAAATAACTAAAAGAGGAGCTTTAAGGCTTAAAAATTACTTTCAGAAAAATTGTCACCGAATTGAATTAGGTTTCCCTTTGATTATAGCGAAATGATATCTTCATTATGAATAGACTGACAGGACGGCTAGATGAAATACTCGTAACAGGCGAAAATAAGAAGAGTGGAGCATATCCACAAAGGAAGCTAAAGAAATCTTTTGAAATGTGGAATATAATAATCGATGAAAGCTAAGCAAAATTTAAATAGTAATGCGAATAAAGGGAAAATGAAAAGTGAAATGTTTTGAGCAACAGAAAAAACTGAAAGATTCAAATATTATTATAATCAGGAAGAAACTTTGAATGATAAAATATCGTGGGAAACAGAATCTTTTCAAGATCATATAATATGGTAACCAACCCCATCCCTCGAGCTTTCAACGGTGTTTATTCCACATGTACTAAACAAATCATTCATTTAAACAATTTCAGCTTTTTTTCGATAGTTTAACATTCACACTTCACTTCCATAAAGGAGAGTTGGCCTAATAATTCATTAATACGTTAAACTTTTGGCTTCCATAGACACCTCTATTCTCAAATGTGAATCCGCTGTTCCCATTCTACCATACCAATTAGGCTATTCTACCTTCTGGTTTCTATTTACCCTCATCACATTACTCTTGCTAATACTCTGTTTCACCCTTCTCATATGCTCTCAAACTCTTTCATTTGTCTTGGCAGGTTTTATTAATTTTCCTGTGTCAAAACTGCCTCCCGCAAACATCAGCCGTTCGTGGCCCCTTTTGCCTCAAAGTACCTCCCACACAATATATCCTGAATAACCTCTGTACCGTATCTTTATAAATTACCTTTTGCATTCAATTCCTGAAAAACTTTTTCTTCTCAAATTTTCTGCTCACGATTACCCCTGAAATTTTTAACATGACTTTGCGTTTTCCACATATTTTGTCCCTGATTACCCT
>NC_089745.1:43072989-43097989 GCF_040412425.1 Macrobrachium rosenbergii
AGTTTGAAATAATGGAAGATGAGAGAGAGATTACCAGGGAAGCAAGCTTGTAATAGTAACTGGAAAGCAGGAAGTTGAAATTATTAGTATGGATGATGGAAAATGACAGTAGTGCTTTATTTAAGTATTTTCGAATAAATATTATGGAAGAGAAGGGATCATGAAGGCAAAAATTAGAATTACACAGGGACGGTTGAGCTCGCTATTCTATTACAAGTAAAACGAGTCCATTAAATGCACATCACAGAAGAAAGGCAGAAGCTATTAAACGAACTGTATAGTGGAGTAACAAGAACTGCAAGGGTAAGAAGTGTAGATATGATGGTACTGATTTGACTTGATTTTATGAAATTTATGCTTTCTAGCCAAACACTGGGGCACTTTCTACACTTAAGACAGTGAAAAGATGGGGCTGGAGTGGTTAGACAGCAAGGTAAAGTGATTCAGAAAATAAAGGAGATGAAGTACAAAGAGCTAAAGGTGGAACTGGGAGAAAACCCCAAAGTTGCAATAAGAAGTAATAGTTACACAGCAACACTGAAGAAACGAAGAAGAGGGAATGGAGGTGACGTAAAACGTTAAAAAGTTGGTGCAGCTAGGGACCGCAGGGACGTTGCAGACATCCTTTCGTAATGCCTACAGTGCACCGCATGAGGTGCACTGACGGCATTACTCTTCTACGGGGTACGAAGATGTGCTGATAAAATTTAATTTGAGAAAATGAATTAGTGTTTTGAGATTGTTTGTGCAGACTAAAATTAGATATTTTGAACGCAAGGAATGCGTCCTTGACTCAGGAGACGGGGGATAAACATGGTAGTTCCTTTGTCTTGTTGTGCGATACAGTCTCTGTGGGATTTCCTAAGAAATCATCCAATATAACCGTTGTCATAATTATTGGGATCTGTGTTGGTGCACCACATCCGAAGAAATCTGTTGCATTTCAAATATATCTTTCCTCTCCCCATGAGTTAGAGTAATATAGAATATAGAATTTAGGCCAAAGTCCAAGCGCTAGGACCTATGAGGTCACTCAGCGCTGAAACGAAAATTGACAGTAAAGGGGTTCTAAAGGTGCAACTGAACTGAATTGTATTGAATACAGAAGTTGGGCCAAAGGCCAAGCACTGGGACCTATGAGATCATTCAGCGCTGAAACGGAAATTGACAGTGAAAGGTTTGAAAGGGGTAACAGGAGGAAAACTTCGTAGTTGCACTATGGATCAGTTGTTACGAGATGGTGGAAAGTAAGATGGACGAAAGAGGATATGAAAGGAGGAAGAGTAAAAGGAACGAAAGGGGTTGCAGCTAGGGACCGAACGCACGCTGCAAAGAACCAAGAGTAATACCTCGCAGTTGCACTATGAATCAGCTGTTAGGAGAGGGTGCAAAGTAAGTTTGAAGAAAGAGAATATGAACGGAAGTACAATAAAAGGAATGATAGCGGTTGCACCTAGGGGCTGAGGGGACGCTGCAAAGGACCTTAAGTAATGCCTACAGTGCACCGCATGAGGCACACTGACGGCACTAATCTCCCACGGGGTATCCCCACGAGTTTATCCATATCATGCATCTCCATAAAAATTTCTCTCAGACAAACTTTGAGGCGTAAAAAGAGGCTGTTTATATATAGTCCTTCTATATGCAGTTGTCAGCATTTAGTCAAGCGCTATTTATCAGTGAAGCAATCAACAATACAAGAGGATGGTCTGCTTTAAGTATGACATTTTTCCATGGCCTGTTATTCATCCGGAAGTCAGTGTCAATGACAAATAAATATTTCTTTTAGTTAAATCTCTTTTTTGGATTCGGTAACACTTGTAAAATATAGTTATAATTTTTTTTTTATTAAATGTGACAAATCACAATAAAACTTCTGCTGCGGTTCTCCAAGAAAAAATCCTAAAATAAGTTTTGCTGTATTCAAATAACTTGGATAGAACAGAATAGAATGTAGAATTTAAGCCAAATGCCAAGCGCTGGGACCTATGAGGTCTTTCAGCGCAGAAAGGGAAATTGACAGTAAGAAGGTCTGAAGGATGCAACAGGAGGAAAACCTCGCTGGTGCACTAAAAAACAATTGTTAAAGAGGGTGGAAAGTCAGATGGAAGAAAGAGAATATGAACGGAAGTACAGTAAAAGGAATGAAAGTGGCTGCAGCTAGGGGCCGGAGGGACGCTGCAAAGACTTTCCCCACGGTGCACCACGTGAGGTGTGCTGACGGCACTACACCCCGAAGGGGTAATTATGTAGCCATACCTGGTGATGCAAAGACTATGTCGTCGACACTGCCCCAGTATCTTCAAACACTCCCTGGGTCTTTCCTAGATAGTGACCCCCGCGGGCTTTAACCCGGTATGTATCCATCTTTGCGGCGTGTTTAGTACAAGCCCGTTGGGGATGACCGTAAAATCATAAACAAAACACTGTGCATACCATAAAGATAAGTGACCCACAAGAAATATTAGTCCTAGATAACGACCCCGAAAACCCTTGGGGGGTCACTATCTAGGAAAGATCCCACTCCCTTTCAACGTCTACCACATTCTCGACAAAAACCGCAATGGAAACTCAGGAAATCCGAAAACAGATCAGCTGTCTTCTTTTTGAAAAGAGTACAAAAACTTCTTTCGCTAAACTTTACGCAATGGGACCAGCGTCAACCAATACTTCGAACGAAAAATGTTACGATTCTATGGGAAAGGGGTAAAAAAAAAAAAATACTCTGTACCAAGGGAAATCACCACTAAAAAAAAAAAGTAACTCGCATCTGCTCTCCCCAGAATTCACCGTATAAAGCTAAAAATGGCGATACCGGGCCCTTTTGGGAGCCGAGAATGGAAGACGCGCATTTATGGAACAAACTAAAATAATCAAAAAAAAAAAAAAAAAAATTAATAATAATAATATGAAATCACAATCACAATCCACACTAAAAGAATCGTGACCGTTTGCGTAGTTAAATCCACATTTATCCTGCTGGATTCAAAAAAATCTTTAAAAATTATAATTTTTTGGTTGCACGAACTAATTACATTTCACCAATGTTTATAATCCCACCAAAGTGAACGGCTTGACGCCTAACAAAAATGTTCGGCATTTCGCATGGCTTCGATTATAAATCTATTTACTACAAAGGTCAGGAGTCCATATATATAATTAACCAGAAGATCCGAGTGACATGACTTTTCTGGCATACCTTTCGACATCAACTGGCAAACACAAGGTGGAATTCTAATCACTGGATGATTTCGGGCAAACTTAAGGCTATTAGGCCTTCAAGATAAATATATGCTTGTAACTGTCAAAACCTGTAACCTTGTACTTCAAGTAATAATAATAACACTTTCGAGTACTTGCATATACATTTCTTTATAATTGTGACCTGTCCTTATGGACAGTATAGCAAGAATTATCATCAGATTGCAACGAACTTACTGCTCTATCTTTAATCATTCTAAATGTTAAGAACAATAAACTTTTGAAGAATCGGGACAGTTGGTTGTCACGGCAGTCTGTAATCATCCCAGTACGATAAGAAAGTTTTTAGTCATGAACGCCTCCCATTGTTGATAACACCTCAGAGCATGTAAAATGAAAAAAGTCTACACCAAAGAAAGCTCTGAAGCTTTTCATTCAAGACAACAAACCTTTCCAGAACTTGGAACGTCTCATGAGAAGATACGTCAGGTGAGCTAAAAAAATAAATATATATATATATATATATATATATATATATATATATATATATATATATATATATATATACACACATTTTAGTTAAGTAAAAGTGAAACTGTGAACTGCGCTAATACTCTATGTTCAAGGTACTTGACTTGGAAGAGAGTGAATGGAATAGAATAGAATATAGAAGTTAGGTCAAAGGTCAAGCACTGAGACCTGTGTGGTCATTCAGCGCTGAAAGGGAAACAGAGTAAGTAGGCTTGTAAGGTGTAACAGGAGGAAAACTTCGTAGCTGCACCATGAAACAATTGTAGAGAGAGTGGAAAGTCAGATGAAACAAACAATACGAACAGAAGTACAGTAAAAGGAATGAAAGAGGTTGCAGCTAGGGGCCGAAGGGACGCTGCAAAGAACCTTAAGTAATGCCCACAGTGCACCGCATGAGGTGCACTGACGTCACTGCCTCCCTACGGAGAACAAGAGCGTAATGACGAGAAAGAATTGAATTGAATTGCATATAGAATTTACGCCAAAGGCCAAGCACTGGGACCTATGAGGTCATTCAGCGCTGAAAGGGAAACTGAGAGTAAGAAGGCTTGAAAGGTGTAACAGGAGGAAAACCTCATAGTTGCACCATGAAACAATTGTTAGAGAGTGGAAAGTCAGGTGAAACAAACAATATGAACGGAGCTACAGTAAAAGGAATGAAAGAGGTTGTAGCTAGGGGCCGAAGGGACGCTGCAAAGAGTCTTAAAGTAATGCCCACAGTGCACTGCGTGAGGTGCACTGACGGCAAACTACCTCCCTACGGGGAACAAAGGCGTGATGACGAGAAAGAGGGATAGCTCAGGATAGCATAACAACAACTGGAACAATAACTGCTGAAGACATAAGATAACGGGCATATGAGTCTGATAAGTATCTACCGCCAGATGAATTCTTGAATGAGTTGGATTCCCTTATACTAATTACCATCAACTAGCTCAGTGGTTCTCAACCAGGGGGGAATTCACCCCTACGGAGGAATTTCAGAGTTTCGGGGGGGCGAATTGTGACCAAGGATTTTTAGTATTATATGCATATTATTTAGATATGCACCTTTTGAGGCAGACAGTTTTGGAAAGGGGGGCGTGAGGAGGGGAATGACATTCTGACATACGGTGAAAGGGTGCAGGGGCCAAAAAAAGGTTGAGAACCACTTATACTTCTCCCATCAAAACTATTATATTGAAGAACAAAATGGAACATGAAGAACTGGGTATAGAATCTGTAAATGCTTCATAATTCTCTTACATCCTGCATTGCCTCACAGGTTGCAATCAGGCCACCTTTGTTCCTCACACCGTTGGACTGCGGAACAGTCTCCCTGAGGCTGTCGTGCAATTGGAACTTCAGAAATTCAAGCGAAGGTGCAATGCATTACTACCCTAATACAATTCTCCTTACGTTGTTATAATTTACTAACACTTTTATCAATTTATTAACTTGTTAATTTATTTTTTCTTTTTTAGTGAGATCTCTTCTTTCTGTATTTCCTTTTACCTCCTCTTACTTCTTTCTAATGAACACCATACTCTTTTGGAAGCTTGAATTTCAAGTCAATGGCCCCTGTGGGCCTGCTCCATATGAACAGGGTTCATTTTCTGAATAATAATAATAATAATAATAATAATAATAATAATAATAATAATAATAATAATAATAATAATAATAATAGAAAGGCTGGACCAAATGCTTTGTGATTTGCTTCATGCACGGAGTTAGAAGTTCAAACCTGACCCCTTGAATGAAACAGATCACTGAGCTTTTCAGTCCAGCCTTTCTTCAGTTACTGCAATTTTTGAGGCATTTACAGGATATAAGAGAATTTTATCAGGTTGCTATTTGTGAAGATCTCACCGATACAAAATCTGAATATTTTCTCTTATCGGCAGATGAATCATTTTTGTATGAAATAGAATAAGCTATTGTTTGCATGTTAAAAATGCCTAATACAGATGTAAAAGACTAGAAAATATGAAATTCAACAGACGAAGACCAATGTATGGAGAAGAATTCATCTGCACTTTGGGTTGACGGTTGGGTGCAAGGCTGGTAACTCCTCCAGTAAATATTTAGAAAAGGTCCTAAGCCAGAATAAAGAAACTGAGACGCCTAGGTACACATTCCTTATTCAATAGCACTTGATACGTCAGAAACAGGAAAAACATTGGCATTCGCTATGCAGTTAATGTCCAATTAAAACCTTTTCTTCTCACATCAACGCAGACTCCAGAAGTGGACGCAACAGCCTTACAATAAATGTTTTTCCCCATTAATATTTTCCATCTTTAATTCTACTTTAGAGAGAAGTGGGGATACTACAGCATACTGCCAGCATTTGCAATAAGGGAGAGAAAGAGGGGAATACTATACTACATAATACTGGTAGAACTTGCGTGACGGGAGAGAGACAAACAGAAATTGAGAAGGCCTACTACAGTATACTGCTAGTATCTGAACTACGCAAGAGAAAAGTGAGGGGAAACTACAGTATACTATTAGCACTTGCACTGAGAGAGAGAGAGAGAGAGAGAGAGAGAGAGAGAGAGAGAGAGAGAGAGAGAGAGAGAGAGAGAGAGTTGGGACGTGGGCGGGGATACCACAGACTTGCACTACGGGAGAGAAGTAGGGACGATACTACATTAGGCCTATACTGCTAGCACGTGCATTATAGGGAAACGCTATGTGGAAGGGAGAAGGGAAAACTACAGTAGGCTATACTCAATGTAAATCAAACGTGAGCTCACACTTCCAAAATAATTTTTTTCAGATAAATAAAAATTTAAAAGGTCATATAATGAGCAAAAAAAGAATTCCAATAAACGGACGGACCACAGGACCTCTTCCATTTTAACCATAGTACTCCACAGTGACCCCTCAATTCAAGCCCTGAACTAACACAACAATCTTGCCTTTTTCATCTCGTTTACCAACACAAAGCGCGCCAAGGATGATTGAATATTATTCGTAAAAATATTATTAAACGACTCCCACTTCTTAGAGGCAAGAGAAATTTAAGATCACGGTGGCTTTTTCACTACAGAGAGAGAGAGAGAGAGAGAGAGAGAGAGAGAGAGAGAGAGAGAGAGAGAGAGAGAGAGAGAGAGAGAGAGATTATCACAGCGACTGACTATCTGGTCAACAGAATATATGATAGGCTAGCCAGCTGAGTCAAGTCGACAAACCACAGACTTGAAAAGAGGATGAAATATTAAATCACATGAAACCTGCCAAATGGAAAGGCCGCTAAGGAGAACGATTGGATGTAAATATTAGATGATTTCACCTTGGCGCTCAGGTTTACCAACAAGTCAGCAACACAAGCCATCCACGCTTCAGATTAAATATCACGGAGTTATTTGAGACTTCCTTTATCAGTAATTAGGGAAGCACTACATCCAACAATGATTTTCTGTCTCTCTCTCTCGCTTTCTCTCATACACACATATATACATGCACATATACATATACATATATATATATTTAAATTGTATATATATACATACATACATTTAATATATTTACACATATGTATATATATATATATCTATATATTATATATATACATACATGAGAGAGAGAGAGAGAGAGAGAGAGAGAGAGAGAGAGAGAGAGAGAGAGAGAGAGAGAGAGAGAGAGAGAATGCAGCCAAAACTACCGCAAATATACTTCGAATAAAAGCTTGTAAGTCGATATCCGAATAAGAAGAGAATGGCAATAAATCCGAGATATAAAAAGTGCCGTTTATGAGAAGGCATTTTACAGCATCCACAGACCATTATGAACAGTCTTGAGTCTCTATAGTATTCCCGTTAAACATGTGAGGGTAGATGAATTCTAAATACTGGGGTACTACAGGGGAATTCCATGTCACCTATGTTGTTTGTCCTTCTCGTTGTTTTCATAATGAAATGGTTGGAGAAGGAAGGCATGTATACTGGAGCAAATAATGTCTGAAGCTTGATAAAACTTAATCAGCCAATACCACAATATTTACGAAACTTGTTTAACTGAATGCACCATATATCGAGAGATGGGGCTCAAAATAAATCTGAGGAAAACAGTAATAATAAGGACTGAATATGACAATGGGATGAAATAACACTAGATGGAAAGAGGACAAATGAGGTTGAATATTCCAAATATTTAGGAACAATGATGCCAATACAGTTCCTCTCGAGATGGCCATGTAGAATAGTTAATGATGACGTCACCTGGGTTCCTGAGGGCATAATGTGAGTGGGAAGACCTACAGTAGACTTACTTCAATGAGAGATATGAGGGTGCTACTTTGGCTTGTTATCTACGCGTCACGTACTACGAGGTGCTATATATATACAGTATGTTTATATATATATATATATATATATATATATATATATATATATATATATATATATATATATATATATATATATAATTTCTAAAAAAGGGAAGCTCCTTGGGACGCCGTGTTTAGTACTAGCCCCTCGGGGACCAAAGTATTATTTACATCCATTTCTACACTGTGTGGTTGACAAATTGTATTAATAAACGACATCTTCGTGCGGCTGTCCACTTTACATTTACCATACGATGTTTAGTACCAGCACCTAGGAGTAGGTGACGCGTAGATAACAAGCCAAAGTAGCGCCAATATGAGACGGTAGGCAAATGAGTCGAGATTTATGGAAGATCAAAAAGGAGTCATGAGTAGCGTTGAGGGCGATGATAATAATGATCGCACTGCTTCCTCTAAATGCAAGGGTGATTTATGAACCTTGTCCATCTCTTCATAAACATGAAGTGTGCCGCCCAGCCAAAAACACACATACACACACAAACAAACAAACTTACACACACACAAACACACACACACATGTATATATATATATATATATATATATATATATATATATATATATATATATATATATATATATATATATATATACTCAAACTCAAGTTGATTTATTGCGTGGACAGTAAACAATTTTACAGGTTATAAACCTAACAGATTTGGCTACTATCATCAACCACGTCTTGACATAGCAAATGAAATAAAAAGTTTTTCTTTTTCATATCAGTTGTTTTCTCATGACTTGGTAGATAATAGTTGTCAAAACCTATTAGGCCTATATTTTGTAAAATGTTTGTTGTCCATGCAATAAACCCACTTAGGTTTATGTGTTTATATATATATATATATATATATATATATATATATATATATATATATATATATATATCAATTAATACGACACTTCTGAATAGGTACATCCTTATTCTTAGTTATAATAATGGTCAAAACCATTTAAGCGTATAATCTGTAAAATGCTTAATGTCCATACAATAAACCCATCTGGGCTTTATACATATAGTATACATACATGAAACGACCAGTTAATTCATATTCTTTTTCATGCCAAACAAACCTTTGAATCTATATCAGTCTTCCCTCTCCTCTTGTGTGTCCTCCTTCCCCTACCGGTAGTTTACAAATTACATCTTCCCATAAACTATCTTAGAATCATATCTGTTGAATAAACAAATTTTAAAATATAAAAGTGAAAAGGCAACGAGAAAACAAATAAAAATAAGTATGAACACTCACCCTAGAAAACACTAAGTACTAAACTAGCGGCTTTACGAGCTGGGTTTCATAAACCACCTGTGGAGGCGATCAGCGGTTCACTTGAACACAGAACACAGCGATTTCTACGAGTCTTGTCTCTTGGTGCCTCAGAAACCTTGATATTTAACCTGGCGACGAACCGGTAGCTGATATAAACACAGACTTTCGCTTCAAAATTACTTTAAAATCTTATGCATGTAAAGTTTATAAAAAAATCACGCACGTAAACAAACCGAAATTGACTAAAGTACTATCAATATATTCACGACTTTATTTTAGCTCAGGGGCATGCATTAAGTCATTTTCATAATATAGGTCAATGCTTCATTTAATTATTTGTATGTGCGTACTCGTAAGTTAACTGGTAATCCAAACTTTGTCATTACAAAAAGTAAACAAGAATGCGTCTGTGGACTGCAAGGGGTGGCGAACTCCACGTCCTATCACGTCCCCGCCAAGAGGCAGACTGAAGTCTGAAACTCCAATGCACTAGACTGACTGAGAGGACGAGAGTGAGAGGGTGAGAGAGCAACTCAGACCCCCGAACACTGGCGCGTCTCATAGCATTTGATTTTTTACCGCATTTGAAAGCCGTGATACTATTGTTTATATTGACATAATATTCGCCGGAAATGTTACGTCATTAAAGCATGTTCACTGTCCCAAATTAATTCGTATCATATAGCAACAAAGGGTGCTCAAAATAGCCTGTTTAATAGTATTCGATAACATATAGAGCTGCAGCTCGGGTACAATAGAACTAATTTTCATTTTCAAAGCATAGATCGTGAAATCCACAGCAAAAATTTAACAAATTGAAGAGTACAAACTGCTTTCGAGGAATATTTGCGTTATTGTTATGTATTGCATTATTATTAAAGAGAGAGAGAGAGAGAGAGAGAGAGAGAGATGACTAATCCGCTGATTACTATCATATAAAGACAAGTATTTTCATGTTACCTAATAAACGAATAACTGATATGATAACCAGTTTTTTTACCCTTATATGTTTAATCAGCCAGTTCCCTGTCATCGAGAACGGTTTAATCAATATGACAGTCAAACTTTGTCCAGCAATTCAAATTTGAATTTAGCCTAAGTTCAAATGGTGTAGGCTCTAGATTCATGAGCAATAAACAAGTAACCAATTCATCGCGGAAAAATCCATTTACGAGAGTTTCTTCCTTGCTGTTTAATGCTGTGCACACAGCAGCAAACTCTTTGTTACCACTAAATCACTGATATTCTATCCGAGCCAGTTGGTCTAGGCCTCTACGGCATGATGGAAATTGAATATAAAATTTAGCCTAAAGGCGAAGCGCTGGGACCTATCAGGTTATTCAGCGCTGAGAATAATGTTGAAACAGTTGTTAGGAGAGGATGGAGAGTAAGATGGAAGAAAGTATATGAACGGAGGTACACCAGATGGAACGAAAGGGGTTGCAACTAGGGGCCGAAGGGACGCTGCAAAGATCCTTAAATATTGCCTTCAGTGTACCGTACGCTGACGGCGCTACCCGCCTCCCGAGAAGGCATGAAAGAGAAACAGGTAGAGGGGAACTTCCCTTCCAGGGGTTCACCAACAAGACGGCGGTTTTTTCTTCGCTCCTTTTATTGTGCGCAGAACACACACACAGATATATATATATATATATATATATATATATATATATATATATATATATATATATATATATATATATATATATATATATATCTATCAAGCATTTCCTAATCAGAAGGCTTATAAACAGAACTCTACACACACACACGCACACATTGCCATTCGTTACCCATCCTATTCCCTTCCACAAACTACGGATTATACACGTGTGTCACCAACTAACTGCCCCTCCCCCCCATCTCAAAACACTATGACCCATCTTTCCACCTACCATTGCCTTTTTTTACCACGTTTACATACCTCCACATTTCTCACCCTTCAGTTCTTCTCACGTATACTATGTAAATTACTACTTCAACGAGTCATCTAAACAGCTTCAACTTTCTTTTCTTATTTGCAATCATCATCTAAACTTTACTTCTTAAAAGAGATTGGCTTAACATTTCCTTTCCTACGTTCCAGCCTTGGCTTCCACAAACACTCCCATTTTCTTCTAAATCTTTTGCACACGCATATTCTGACCACCTCTTTCCTCATCATACCTTCATCCACTGGAAATTACAAGAAAAAAAAATTGCATACGGAAGTAAGATTGTGCCTTAGTACAGTGTGAACTGTATTTATGTTCGGACCTGACATGAATTAGTTTTGTTTAGTTTTCAGAAATTTAGGCTACTGAGCCAAGCACTGGCGGACTTTCCGCTTCGCCTGAGGCAGTGAAAAGCTGCATTGGACTGACTGGACAGCAAGATAAAGAAATCCAGAAAATATAGGAGATGAAATACAAGGATCTAAAAGTGAAACTGGTAGGGAACGCTGCAGTTGCACTAAGAAGTACGTCAGCGAGATTGAACAGCAATATGGAAGAAAGGAATCGGGAATGGAGGTAAAGTAAAAGGCTAAAAGGTGGGTGCAGCTAGGGACCGAAGGAACTCTGCAAACACCGTTTAGTAATACCTACAGTGCACCACGTGAGGTTCACTGATAACTCTTCATCTTACGGGGTTTTCTGCATTTTCAATAAAAAGCTTATCAATTATTATCCTTCCACGTATAGTAAGTAATGCTATGGTCCAATACTTATCTTAAAATCACCTTCTTTTCTGTATAAACAAACAATGATTATTCCTTTCACACATCCTTCTGATCCTTCCCCTAGCCTAAGTATAGTTATGCACATTGCTAAGCTCTTAAATACGCTGTCAAAACTGTACTGCAACAACTCAGTTGAAAGTCCGGCAGATCTTGACACTTTTTATTCAGCCTTTTAACAAATACTATTGTATCCTCAGCAAGCCATATCTACAATACTTTTAATTATTCTTTCTCAATCTCTTCAAAATGTTCACTCCAACGGCACGGAAACACCCATACACACACATATATAAATATATATATACATACATACATATATATACTGTATATATATATATATATATATATATATATATATATATATATATATATTTATATATATATATATATATAATATATATATATATATGTGTATACATATATATATATATATATATATATATATATATATATATATATATGTAGGCTACTGTATATACTATATACTATATAGGTATATATGTGTGTATTTATGTATAAATACACGTATGAATTATATATTTTTATACTTTCAATTAGCTGCACTACCTTGGAAAAGGATGAGTAGTGTGTTCTGATAATGTAAAAGATTACTGCCCTTTTCCATGCCAGTATCTGATAACTGACAGACGCGCCTATAACGACCTAACCAAAACTACCCTTCTGTGCACCAGAGAAAACGGCAAAAAAGGAATTACAAAGTTGAAAGACAGAGAAAGGGAGAGAATCTCTTAACCATACTTGAACATCATCGGTATTAGCAATTCTGAAATAAAATTTCAGCGTTAAAATCAAAATAACGATGAAAGGCTCCCAACGCATGACAAAAACGGAAGCGTCGAGATACCGTCGGAAGGGAGAAAATGGAATAGCAAGCAGGCCTTCCTTCGCAGGAAGCAAGGCTGATCATGCAAGAAATGAAGCGTTATCGCAGGAGATGACAGCTGATAGGGCAATCTTTGCTTTCTCTTTACTATAATCTTCTCTTAAAGGGGATTGGCTGCATGTTTCAACTTGTACTGTCATGAGAATTACATAGTTGAGGCAGCCCAATATAACACACGTATATACCTGTGTGTGTGTATATATGTATGTGTATATATATATATATATATATATATATATATATATATATATATATATATATATATATATATATATATATATAAAATCTACATCACTTACAAATATATTTATATATACATAAATATACATACATACAATATATATATATATATATGCTGCATATAATATATATATATATATATATATATATATATATATATATATATATATATATATATATATATATATATATATATATATGATAGTTTTAATTATTTAGGATGCACTGTCACAAGTGATGGAAAATGCGAAAAAGAGATCAGGAGGAGAATATCCATGGCAAAAGATGCATTTGGTAAGATAAAGAAATTAGTCACCAACTCAAAAATATTGATGAATCTTAGGAGGATATTTGTGAAATGTTTTGTTTGGTCTGTATGGCTGTGAAACTTGGACCTTGAGGAAGGCAGACGAGGAGAGGTTGCAGGCTGCAGAAATGTGGTTTTGGAGAAGGATGCTGAAAATATCATGGACAGAAAGGAAAACTAATGAGCAGGTATTAGAGAGAGTAGGCATTGAGAGAGAACTTTTGGCTTCAGTGAGAGGTAGACAAATGCGGTTTGTGGGTCACATAGTGAGAAGACAAGAACTAGAACATCTCTCTCTCACTGGTAAAATCATTGGAAGTCGGCCGAGAGGAAGACCTAGTCAAAAATATATGGATGGATTGGTGAGAATGACTGGAGGAAGAATGTCTGCAGCTCAGTTGCTGCAGAGAGCCTGAAATAGAGAGGAGTGGCGAACCATGATTGCCGACGTCCTTGGGGATATGGCACCTGGATGATGATATGTATATTCTTAACAGCCACAATGACCTTCTAACTTCCCGCGTGAGTGTCTGTATATGTGTACACTTTGTGTGGGCGTTTGTACATATCTTTGCAGCCAAGTGTGAAATTTCTGAAGGGAGACTGCTCAAGAAGCTTGATTACTGCGGTCGGGGAAATCGCTAAGTTGCGTTTTTCTTTTTGTTAATATAGGTAATAGGAAGATACAAGCAAGCCTTGGTAGATATTAAGAACACGTTACACAAACGCCAAAAGGAATAGGAACTATAAGCGTCAGAGAGAGAGAGAGAGAGAGAGAGAGAGAGAGAGAGAGAGAGAGAGAGAGAGAGAGAGAGAGAGAGAGAGAGAATTAGGTTCGGTTCCGGTGAGGTAGAGGATTACTTTGTCGAGTCTACCTGTTATGAGTGCTTCCTTTCCCAGGATCGAACCCGTGATTTCCCTGTTGAGACGAGCGTCACCACACATCCACCAATGAGAGAGAGAGAGAGAGAGAGAGAGAGAGAGAGAGAGAGAGAGAGAGGAAAGTATTAAGACTAAGCTCGTTTTCATCCTTCACGCACGACAGATCTCACTAAAAATGAGTATTTAATCTCCATAATACCTAACCGCTAAACAGTGGACTCTTCAGTTGTAATTAAGAAAGAATGGTCTCTCTCGCCTCCCGTGAATCACATAAGCTACTTAGCAGGATAAAAAAAAGAGCTTTAACATTTTGCTCACTTATTTTTATACCTATCTTAGCCATAATTCATTGTCATCCATCAGCAAAGCTGTAAACTTGATACGTATATATTTTTTGTATACACACACACACAATCTTTCAATGTGTTTTCAGTTATGTATACACTATTCTCTCTCTCAATTTCCATCATGCCCAAACTTATGAATTATACACGTTTATAGCCAACCTATTTTCACTATTTCTCCATATGGCCAAACCACTTCAAAACACACTGATCCGCCTTTGCCCGCCAAATGATGTATTCATATTAGTACATCTTTCATCTATTCAGTCCCTCTTGTTCTGTATAAAATATGTACACAATTTACCTAAGTATCTGCTTACTTCTTAGTCAGTCAAGTTTACTTTCCCATACTTCAGTTGTTCAAATGATGGTGTCCTAGATTCACCTGACAAATTATACCAAAAACTTAAAGTGAAGATGTAATTTAAGGGTGCCTAAAATACCTTAAAATATATACAGGAATTGAAATAAAAATGACAAAAAAATATATTTAAAAAAACGGGCGAAATTTCCTCAAGACTATTACACAACAATAATGGAATTGGAAATTGGCTGTATCTAGATGCCCTTGGTGAAGGAAATTAAAGAATCTATCCGAGACGTCCCTGTGCATTCAGTCATGAAATAGAAAAATTATAAAACGGAAACTGCCATCCCCTGGGTAAATAGCCTGGCCTTATAAGACTGAAGTCGCTTATATTGGAAGATTTTGTAGGTGTGTATGTGCGTCTGTCCGTGTGCGTGTGTGAGAGAGAGAGAGAGAGAGAGAGAGAGAGAGAGAGTTATCAAATCTTCAAAAGCCCTTATTAACAGTATCGTTACATATTTACGTTTTTCCTTATTTCTATCACAGTGACGTCACAATATCAAAAGTAAACAGTAACAATAATCTAAAGTAAACAATGACAATATCAAAAGTAAACAGTGACAACATCAAAAGTAAACAGTAACAATAATCTAAAGTTAACAATGACAATATCAAAAGTAAACAATGACAATATCAAAAGTAAACAGTGACAACATCAAACATAAACAGTAACAATATCAAAAGTAAACAATGACAATATTAAAAGTAAACAGTAACAATATCAAAGTAAACAATGACAATATCAAAAGTACACAGTAACAATACCAAAAGTAAAAAATGACAATATCAAAAGTAAACAGTAACAATATCAAAAGTAAACAGTGACAATATCAAACGTAAACAGTAACAATATCAAAAGTAAACAGTAACAATATCAAAAGTAAACAATGACAATATCAAAAGTAAACAGTAACAATATCAAAAGTAAACAATGACAACATCAAAAGTAAACAGTGACAGCATCAAAAGTAAACAGTGACAATATCAAGGTAAACAGTGACAATAATCTAAAGTTAACAATGAACAATATCAAAAGTAAACAATGACAATATCAAAAGTAAACAATGACAATATCAAAAGTAAACAGTGACAACATCAAACGTAATCAATGACAATATCAAAAGTAAACAATGACAATATCAAAACTAAACAGTAACAATATCAAAGGTAAACAATGACATCAAAAGTAAACAATGACAACATCAAAAGTAAACAGTGACAACATCAAAAGTAAACAGCAACAATAATCTAAAGATAACAAAGACAATATCAAAAGTAAACAATGACAACATCAAACGTAAACAGTAACAATATCAAAAGTAAACAATGACAATATCAAAAGTAAACAGTAACAATATCAAAAGTAAACAATGACAATGTCAAAAGTAAAAAATGACAATATCAAAAGTAAACAATGACAATAGCAAAAGTAAACAATGACAAGCACAGACATCTATGTCAAAACGAAGTAAGTTCACAACAAAGCAAAACAAAAGTTCAGTGCGCAGGCGCAAGTCTGGAAGGATTATTTATCATGTCCTCTTGGAAATGACACCGCCAGAGAAATGACACTCATTCTCTAATCATTTCCATTAAGATCATAAAAGAGACAAGAGGTAATTTAAGAGGCCGGAGGGTCCTGGAACCCCACCTCCCACACCCCAACCTTATGAGGGGGATCCTAGGCCCGGTAATGGTGCACGGAGATGAACCAATTACCAACAGGTGACAAACAAAAGCTCATGGCGCTGTCGCCTTTTATTTTTCAAGGGTCTGGCTCGCTCTCTCTCTTCGTTTTGTTATATTCTTCGTTGTCTTTCGTCACTTCGGTTTTACTTTTTGCATTCTTTCTCCTCTAACGCCATCTCATCATCATCATCAATTTTTAGTTATTTTTTCACCTTTATATCTTTGGTGAGAAGGAAGTCGATCGCATTTTAAAACGGGAAATATAATTTAAATCATCAATATTCACTTAAGTATATATATATATATATATATATATATATATATATATATATATATATATATATATATATATATATATATAAGTGTAAGTGTTAGGATTCTGGCAGACTTGTACAGTGTAGAGTCAGGTAAAAATGAAAAAATTGGCAGCACCCATAACCATGAGAAAAATAGAACATTTAGCCTTTCCCATCTCAGCAACATGGCGTGTAAACATCATTAAGGACACGAGGAGAAGTGCTATATGCAATGTACCTGTGACAGTCTAATAGTGCATGGAAATATAATTCAATTGTCTGGTTTTAATCTCAATTACAACCAGATTTTCACCTTTTCATCCCGCAACTTTGGTTTGTCGTAACTTTTTTTGTTAAGGAGGACAGCTCCAAAAGGAGCAAGTCTTCCAGTTCTCCGTAAATCTTCTAGAATCGGGCTGCTGGCCCAATCCCCTTTCACCCTAACTGCAACCCACTCAATCTACTGACTACCAGGGCCGTAATTCACTGTTAGTGTCAACAAGAGCACAACAGGCTTTAACTGAACGGGCCTACAGGAATCGTACAATTGGGCATACCCATTGGACTACGACTAGAATGCAGTGTATATATCTGTATATATATACATACATACATACATACATACACACATGCATATATACGTACATACATACTTACATACATAAATGAGATTTTTCTCTTGCATTTATAATTGTAGACTTGAACCTAATTTCCTCTTATCAGGATATCTGAATCAGTAGACTTTGTGATTTGCCTATTCGTTTAGTCAGCATTCAATAGCATACTGCCTAAGCGATATAAGAACAATGTAAATATGTAGTAATTAAATAACTAAAATTACTGTACTGCTCGGGAAGCAAAGCAAATCTTTAGGACAAGAACAGGAGAAAATGACCTGAGCAGGAGAAAAATATATAAATATAATTATTTATCCTTGTAATTAACATATTTCATGTCACAAAAACCAGGAGACAATTAAGGAGCACAGTCTAAGAAATGTTAAGAAGATAAGGACCAAGCCTTGTGGCCTAAAATCTGCTCTATTTTTTAATCTGACGAAAATTTACTTAGAAGTGGTCTGCAGCTTGATGGTGATGATGGCTAAATGTAAGCTGTCCAATGACATCGTTACATTTCATATAATTACTCTTAGGTCCTAGATGCAGTTTATTTAGTAACCCAGATTTCTCCCTTCAATATACGTTATTTCTGATATTAGTGCTATTGAGCTGAGACTATTAAAAATGTGTTCCTTAGGCCGGTTATACACGATCAGGTTTACTTGTCAGTTCATCGAATCTGGCGTTAAAACTTACGTGTAGACAACAGTTTGTGGGCGGAGTCAGTCCACTTCACCAGAACGGATGAACTGATGGAATTACCTAAAGTTCTTCCGACCGTCTGACAGGTGACTGCGTGTGTGAACGAGTAAGCGACGATTTTATGACAGTTTGCCACTGGATTTAGCTTGGGAAGGACCTCAGCCGCTCGGACCAGAATATGAATAAGCTATGTATAGGCCTAATTCATTTCATTGTTAGACCCTGCAGCGCTATTTGTAGGCTGTTGTGAGTCCAACTCATATAATAAACAAAAATTTCCATGTGATACAGTGTCCTTCCTTTTTATGAAAGGTGTTACTAGTGAAAGTAGGCTTCACAGTCCATTTCATAAATAACTGAACCAAACCCAGGCTGTAATTTAAACTCATTCATTAATATTGTATGAGAATATGTGTCTTTTTTTAATAAGAAATATTTAGACCATACTCTTTTATGCCTTTTATTTGTCGTTCCTATTATTAAGTAAATTTCCGCAGCAGCTAGTCTATACAGTTCCACCTCCTTATCAGCCAGTGGAGTTTCCATCGCTGGCATATAGTGTTGCCTCGAAGGCAAGACAAGAACTGAGGACGATAATCTCAAGTTGACAGTCTGACTGACAGTTCTACTCTTTTCATGTGGACACTCATCTGTCGAACAGCTGCGGGTGACTGACGGGTAAACGTAAGCGTGAATACCCGGCCTTAACCCTAAAGCAAATAGCACAGTCGCTGTAGTCACTTTCAAAAAAACAAAAAAAGTTTTGTAAAATCCTATTTTATGCCGGACGTTTTCATGTATTGTCCATATTTTAACCAGATTGAAACAAACCACGCTAAATATTAGAAAAAAAAAAAACATATAATTATCAACAATTTTGTAAGGCTGGGTATTCACGATCAGGTTTACTTGTCAGTTCATCCACGACCATTCGACGGATGAGCGTCCACACGTGAAGAGGAGAACTGTCAGTCGGACCATCAAATCGAGGTCATTGCCCTCAGTGCTCGCCTAGCCTTCGTCGTATCAGCACTATATGGCAGCAATGTAAACTCCGCTGACTGATAAGGAGGTGGAGCTACAAAGACTGGCTGCTGCGGCAATTCACTTAAAAATCGGAAGAAACAAAAATACGTAACAGATTATGGTCTAAATATTGCCTATTAAAGAGAGATGTCTATTCTCTGGGGGTTGGTCCAGTAATTTATCAAATACACCATCAAGCCTTCTTGCACTTATAACACCTTTCATAAAAAGGCAGGACACTGGCCTAGGCCTATACCAAATTGTCTGATATTTTTTTTTTTATCATATGATTTGGAGTCACAACAGTCTACAAATAGACCGCAGAGTCTAACAATGAAAAGAATTAAGTCCATACAAAGTTTATTCATATGCTGGTCCGAGTGGCTGAAATCCTTCCCTGACGAAACCCAGTGGCGAACTGTCAGAAAATCGTTGCTTACCCGTCCACACGTGCGAACACCTGTCATTCGGTCGGAAGAACTTCAGGTAATTCCGTCAGTTCATCCATTCTGGCGAGTGGACTGACTGCCCACACACTGTTGTCCGTAAGTTTTAACGTCAGTTTCGATGAATTGACAGGAAAACCTGATCGTAAATACCCGGTCTAAGACTAGATTTTACTTAAAACTTGGAACAGATGAAAATCACTGTATGTGAAACTTAATGGGAGGTAAAACGAACTGCCACCAATAGCCAATGGGGGAACATCTCTATTTTAGTTGATATTCTTGCAGTAGTTTCCTGGTCATATGAAACCTTGCAAAATCAGTGTTGCATTGCATAGGTTGGTATTTTGTGGCCCTTTTCGTGGGTACACAAACTAAAACAATAAGGTTCTCAGACATTAAGCAAAGCTTCACGATAATCACAATAGATGATACTAGCTGATAAGAAAACTTGCCCTTCTTCCCTAATTCGTTTTTGTTAAACCAGGAGAATAACACACATAAGATTGTGCCAATATGGACTAGGAATCAAATGCCCATACTCGTTATAACAATTCACCTTGATATTGATGGGTTATGACACAAACGTCTGAAATGTAGGCCTATGCTGTATCATCATTGTGCTTACGTAGCCTATTATGTATAACTAAAATATCCATTTCTCCTTTTTTGTACCTCAGTATTTATAAATAATTTAATACAAGATTATACTTCTCTTATTGCCTGTGCGCACGCATATTGTTAGAAAACTAATAACCAGTAAATTCTACAACTTTTCCCGCCTTTTATTTATAAAAAAAATGCACCCCTAAATATGTGTATGCTGTATGACATATAATGAATGGCATTTTTATCTTTACAAGTTCTGTGTGCATTTTCGCCAGATTAAATGCACACACATATGTATATATATATATATATATATATATATATATATATATATATATATATATATATATATATATATATATAGTGTATGAACGCATATTATGTAAAATATTTGTGCCAATCTGTACATATATCAAAATTTCTCTCTAATTTCAGTTGTGGTATGGAAAGACATGCAATTTTACTGCAAACAAAAAAAATCAACTTTTGAATATGCTCAGTATCGGTGATAAAAATAAACTACCTCGATCTCGTCACCACAAAAATATAAAACAAACAACATTTGAACATAAGTTATCAAAATATCAACTTTATCTTAAACAGTCAGGCAGTGTTGACGTAATTATATGGGACTGACATCAAACCGTCAATTTATTATTAAAGAAGCGGTATTATTAAAAATTATTTAATTACTTTGCTCGGAAGGCGCCCATCTACACCCAAACCTCCGCCGATGCCTCAGGGAGACTAGTCCATTAGTAAAGTTAGTGTAACACGTAAACCAAGGGCTTAAGAACTGAGGCAATTTAAAACGTCAGTAACAACGGTCAGTTTCTCTGTGGCTATGTGACGAAACTCATCGCAGTTTGCATATTTCAATACATGGGCGAGAGCCATCATATGTAAGTAGCCTAGCCTTAAAGAATCGTTAGTAACTTTAAGAATTATCGCGTAAACTCAAGAATTATCGCGTAAACTTTTAGACCGATATTGAAAAGTAGTTAAAATGGTGCTTAATATCATAGGCTGAATTCATATTTACACAAGTCTAAAATCCTTCAGTAACTACGGATGGTAAATAACATGGTCAGCAAGGCGGAATAAGTAGCAATGATGGGCGCATTATAATTTTTTTTTTTGTTTTCCTTATGGGATAAATAGGCCTAGCTGATGAGATGGCGGGTATTTACGGTTAATGTCCAAAGTTCAGGGGATTTTGGGAAGATCGTCAATTTGCCCGGGTTTCTCGGAGCAAGGACGAATAAATTCACCTGCCACCAGTTCTCTGGTAGACAAAGTAACGAGCTTCCTATCACCGTGTTGTATGAGAAAGTGATAGGTAATTTTAAAATTTCTGCAGCTATGAAGCCGAACACCAAGACGCAAACGTTCTTTTTAAACGTGTTCGTGAAAGAACGCTTGACCACGAGGGAACCTGAACCTTCTTTCACTTTTGGTTTTAAGTCAAGTAGAATATATCATGGATTAATTTGCATAATCTAACACAAATCGGTAATAGAAGGCTAATCATGGTTTAAATCAGCCCTCCTGGGCAGGTGGGACGTTTCATCCTAGGTGAGGTTACGTGGGGTGTAGATTTCGTCCGAGACAAGGTTAGGTTTGGATATACGTAACCCCTTTAAACGGCAATTAATTCTCAGTTTGCAAGGCTAGGGGGTTTAGATTCACACCCTACCCTGTATTCTGGGTGAGGTTATGTTGGGATGTTGGACATCTACATTTATCTAGTCTGGACAAACGTTTGGCATTTGCTTTTCCCATTATCTTTCTTGTGCGTCAGAGCATTCCTCCACTACACTTAAGTTTGGTTAGTTATTCATTATGTCTCACCTCATAACTCCGGTGGTACGGCTATATGGGCAAAGGAAACCCCAAAACGCATTATTTGCGAAAGGGATGATAAGATGATCGGAGGTTTGAGTGTGTTTAAGTTGTCTACTAATACCATTTCCTATATACAAGGGTAAAGAATTATATCAAACGGGAAAAATAACCTGCGAAGCATAGGTCTATTCTAAAGAGCGATCAGCAGTTTAAATTGGAGACAGTTAGCTCCCGATGATTTCGTCGTTATCAACGACTCTGAACATTATTCTCAGACATATCTTCATAAATAAATCCAGTTGACCAGTAAATCAATGACTCGAATATGATTAGCCTAACACTAACTGTCAAGGGGACATTAAATCACACGTCACTTGAACCGTTAACGTACCCTGGAATTCAGTAAAAGTCGAAATTACTTTACCTTCTTTGTGACCCAGTCGTTAATATGAGTAGGTATTACTATTAGGTAAGTTTCTCAATCCATCACACGTTAAAACAATTTTATAAATAAAACCGATTGCGACTCGGCGTCATCATTGGCAACTGACCGTTTTTTTTTATCGACGGCTCATGATGATGACTTGTGACGTCACCTCTTGTTTGATATTTGGCGCTGGAATACAAATATCCTGCTACCTTGTTTTTGTCTCCTTTTCTTCACGTCACCTCTGCTGTTGCTCGGACACGATTTAATACATTTGATCATTAGTATCGTATTCTTGCAGAGTCGTTATAGTCATCATGAATATTCCTGCAGCATGAGGAGGAAATTTACAATAAAAAAATATAATGTTTTAAAATCTTTGATGGTGAACCACGATGATAAAAGTGGGGACAGATATTTATGTTGCTTTTAATCAAAACATAAAATATTCCAGCCCCGTGTCAGTTCACGCCCAAATCGATAGCCGGGCTCGTAAAGTACACATTTGATCATGTACGCAGTCACGCGACATTGTATACTCATTAAATGAGACATAAAAGTTGGATCTATTTTTAGAGTGATAGATGCGAGTAAATTCGTCTGTTCTCTTGCATTAAAGATAACCGCAGTAAAAAAAAGGGGAAACTAGTAAAAATCCTGCGTCTGGGATCTTGAATCTTTCACTTTACGTTGTCGTTTATTTTGATTAGTCCAAAGTGTACTTCTCTAACTCTTTGGTGATATTCTCAAGCACGCGTTCCTTCGTGCTGCATTGGATACTCATATATATATATATATATATATATATATATATATATATATATATATATATATATATATATATATATATATGTATCTATATAAAATATATATATATATATATATATATATATATATATATACATGTGTGTACATATATATAATATATATATGTAATATATATATATAAATATATATATATATATATATATATATATATATATATAATATATATATATATATGATATATTGTATATATACGGATAATATATATTATATATATAAAATATATACATATACTGTACATATATATATTATATATATTATATATATAGATATATATATATGTGATATATATATGTATATGTATATATGTATGTATATATATACACACACAAAATAAATCTCAAATACATCGAAGATCCTTTATAATTAAATATTTTACTTAAACTACTATCTTCAGGAAAAGGAATTGCGAATTAATAATTATGATGATACACATTACAAAACAAAAAAAACTAGTTTAACCCATCTATCTTAATCTGACCATATTTGGGGCTTTACAAATTCATTACTCTCAAAAGTTACGTCGGGCCTTCAAACCTGAGTCAGTGTCCTACCTTCTCTCTCTCTCTCTCTCTCTCTCTCTCTCTCTCTCTCTCTCTCTCTCTCTCTCTCTCTCTTAATTCTTGATATTTTCTTTATAACATCTATGACCAAATTTGTGCCTTTGTTTTTATTGTGCTTTAATGCAAAATACAGTGTCTCTCTCTCTCTCTCTCTCTCTCTCTCTCTCTCTCTCTCTCTCTCTCTCTCTCTATATATATATATATATATATATATATATATATATATATATATATATATATATATATATATATATATATATATATATATATATATATATATATATATATATATATATATATATATATATATATATTTATATATATATAAATAATATTATATATCTTCCCATAAGATTTCTGCAAGCCTATAAAAATCTTCAGTGGATGAATCACCGCATGTAACGAAGGCAGATCAGTCTAATGCAAAAGTAATAATAAATAGAAATGATGTGTAAAGAAGGTTATGGCCTTGTTAAACGATAATGAAACTCATACGAAACTGATGTCTTATTTTAGTAAGCACATTAAATCTATTTTAAAGGGCTGTGGACACTACAGTGTACAACTCCCTACTCTTCCCTACCTTATTTGTATGATTTGGTTAAAACTCACAAGATCTTCTACACTCCTTTTCGACCAGTTATTAGTTCAGTAGGCTCAGCTTCGTATAATTCATCCAAATGGCATCATAAAACCACTTACACCTTTAGTTGGAAACATTTCCAGCAAACATTAAGAACAATGTCGACTTTGTAAACAAGCTGACCAATCTGAAACTGAATTTTGATTTTAACATGGAGATTATAGAAGAAGACTTAGAAAATTTTGACAGCCCCCTGACCATTTTAA
>NC_089745.1:43102989-43212989 GCF_040412425.1 Macrobrachium rosenbergii
CTTATTGTTATTGATCTTGATATATTTTTTCCTTAATTTAATGTCACTTCGGTGCTTTGTCACTTATTTTTAATGCATTGACACCTGCAAGCACTCCCTGTTGACTCAGTAATTCCATTTATATTTTGAATATGCAAATTCGGTATCTCACCCTAACCAGTCTTTCACCCATCCCTTAAGTTGTGCAAATGATTTTAGGCAGCATTAGTTATCTTAAAGGGTGCCTGTTGTTCATTGTCCCATCGTTCAGTGAGAGTGGTTTTCTGTGCAATAGTTAGAAATTGTCTTATTAATTGCATTTCTTTACCTTTGATCCGAAACATACGCGAACTTCGGTAAGGTCGAATTTGGATTTTGAAATGGAAGTGGACATGCTCTTGATATCTTTGATAGGAAAGCTAATGATTGCCTTAAAGCGTACCTTTCACTAGCATAAGAATTCTCTTTGAATAGTTTTTTTATCCTTTTTATACACTCACTTCTTGACAGTTTGTCAACCTTTCTTTAGATGTACAGAAAAGTTTAAACGACACACTATAAAACAATATCCTTTTCACTCGGTCTAATTGCTATGTTCATAGTTTACGATTTGCGTGATGTACAGGATTTTGTAAACATTTTCACTTACAACTGATGGGCATAATGGAGGCTGAAAGGATAGACCCTAAAAACAAGCCCTGGTTGATTATGATAATAGCATTTGATAATCACTGAAATTAACTTCCCGTTTACAAGTACAGCAGATAAAATGTGTACCTTTAAACTCCCTGAATTATGCATTTCATCAGAAATGCTTTACATAAAAACTTCATTAGGATCATAAAAATAAAACCAGATTTGTTAAAATACAATATAATTAGCAAAAAGCATGTTACAGCTCCAACAACTCAATCAGTGCACTTGAATTTCAATCCTAGAACATGGCCAAAAGCCTTTAATGTTAATGGCAGTCAAGATTTTTTAGAGGACTCCCTCTATCACATATAACAAGGAAGGCACGTTAATTGGAACAACTTGTGTGACAATATACAAATATCATGGTCCTCATTTCTTATAGCTAGGATCATCTGGAATCTATGAATGTATCTTCAACTGTCTTTTTATACTGCTCTAGAAAAGTGATCTGACGCTAATGGCTCTCTAGACCCATGTACCAACAAGACCCTCTTGTCAAGTAACCATCCATCCATAGCCATTATTTATACCTCCAAGGCATAGGGTTTACCATAGCCGGCGAAGGAGGTCTGTCACGATCATAATAAGCGATCTTCCTCCCGCCCGAGTAGGCGTGCGAGGTGCAGGCCGGAGGTCTGTAAGGGTGGGCGGCCATCCACTCAGAATACGCCCGTTCCGTCCTCGCTCTCCTGTCACGCTTGGCTTGCGTTTCCTCTTCTTCTTTTCGCTGACATCTGTGGGAGATTGGGACCATTAGCTCGGCTGAGAGGATTCCAATAGGCAGAATTAGTGTATCAATTCGAATAATCGTCTTTGGTTCACGGAAAGTTGTTTTTGGAACGGAGCCCGTTTGTTATCTTATGATTTCTAACATTTATTTTGATACTAATAGCTCGGAACTGTGACGTTAAAGATAGCGCATAATTATGCAACAGAGTATTATTGTATGATATTGATACTGTGCAAACTGCAAACTGTAGTTTTATTTAAATATATCATGCAGAACAGTGAGGCATTGTAAATAAGCGTTCTTCAAGAGTGTATTCATAAATCATGTAACCCAAGCCAATAGACAGGAATTAAGAAATCTACAATTACGTTGCCTAATGTGCCTATTATGAAGGCCCAGAATATACAATTACGTAGCACTCAGGGATACTATTGTTCAATCCATAGTCTTATGAAAGAGAGGGCAAGGGGGAGAGACAATAAATCACAAATAACTACACTTTGGCCATATTTATAATTCTCAGCTTTAATGACACTAGGGTTAGAATTAAGGCCATCGTTGCCAGTTAGTGATATTTAGCCTCCCGAACACGCCATGCCTCGTGTAGAGGTCACTCTATTCAAACTTCTGTTATACCGGGCTTTGTTTAGTTGAATTAAAATGTTTTGTTTATCAGTGGCGTTTGTTTTACTGGATGAAAATGTTTAGTTTATTAGTGGCATTTGTTGTGTTGAGTCAAAAACATTGTTTATTTATGGATTGAATTTGTTTGTACTGAATCGAAAAAAATTTCCGTTTCGAATAGAACAGTACCAGTAATTGCATGACCGAGCTTATCAACAAATAGTTTTATTATATTCGTGAAGTACTCCAATCCTGTGATGTTTTCTTCGCTCTGTTTCTTGTTTATTAATTTGTTTATTCTGCTTATGCAATTGTATTTCTTGTTGTGGTTTATCTTTATTTGTTATTTCTTGCTGCTTTCCTTTTCCCTGTGTGCCAGTGCATTCTAGTTCCAAATAAATTTGTTTTCATTGTAGAAGTAATAATAATAATAATAATAATAATAATAATAATAATAATAATAATAATAATAATTATTATTATTATTATTATTATTATTATTATTATTATTATTATTATTATTATTATGACGACGACGACAATGTTGTACAAAAATATCTTAGGCGCATCTCACAAAACATTTGCACACATGTTAATTTCACTATCATTGGCAGTTCAATATTATCAAAATTATTCCGAACTTTCAATGAGGTCGTTAAGTAGAATTTCCAAAACGATTTTCGATTATTTCCAATTTCAGTCCCCCCTTCTCCCCCCCCCAAACCCACCCACTCACACATCCACCCACCCCATTCCATACTCTCACACTTCCTCCTCATCAGTTCAATCTACGATTTTCTTCACTCCCTCCCTCCTTTCCTCCCCTACAAAAGGTTGCAGAGAATCAATAACGCGTCCTTTTGCAGTCATTGCATAACTCACACACACCCACTGCATGCAAGATGAACCCCTGCGTTACCTCAGACCCCCTTTTTTGTAAGTATGGCACTAATTAGCTTCGTTTCATCGTGCAATTAGGTTCCATTCGTGTTTTCGTGCTCCGCGTTTCCTTAAAATTTTCTCCTTTTTAAACCATTGTGCCGACTTTGTCTGTCCGTCGGCACTTTATTCTGTCCGCCCTCAGATCTTAAAAACTACTGAGGCTAGAGAGCTGCAAATTGGCATGTTGATTATCCACCCTCCAATCATCAAACACACCAAATTGCAGTCCTCTAGCCTCAGTAGTTTTTATTTTATTTAAGGTTAAAGTTATCCATAATCGTGCTTCTGGCAACGATATAGGATAGGCCACCACCGGGCCGTGGTTAAAGTTTATGGGTCGCGGCTCATACAGCATTATACTGAGACCATCGAAAGATAGATCTGTTTTCGGTGTCCTTGTTTATATGCTGTACCGGCTGTACAGAAAACTCGATTGCGTCGAAGAAACTTCTGTGCATTATTTACTTGTTTTATTTGTCAAGATTTTTGCTGTTTTTTTTTTTTTTTTTGGAAAGGTGACGCCACAAGACCACTCTTGTGGTACCTATCTTGACACATTGTTGTCACATTTTATAGCAATTGACCAAGATTGGTGGCAACATACTGTACAAGCATCATTGGCTTCTGTTTGCCATATTGTAGTTAAATTTTACAGCAATTGTCTAATACTGGTCGCAAAATACAAGATTCAGTGACTTCTGGTTGCCATATTGCAGTTAAATCTTACAGCAATTGGCCAATACTGGTCACATATTACACGTCTCACTTGCTTCTATTTGCCTTATTGTAGTTAAATTTTACAGCAATTGGCCAATACTGGTCGCAAGATACAGGTCTACACTGGCTTCTGTTTGCCTTATTGTAGATACACTTTACAGCAATTAGCCAATACTGGTCGCAAAGTACAAGTCTTCATTGGCTTCTCTTTGCCATATTGTAGTTAAATTTTACAGCAGTTGGCTAATACTGGTAGCAAAATACAAGATTCATCGGCTTCTATTTGCCTTATTGTAGTTAAATTTTACAGCAATTGACCAATACTGGTCGCAAATCACAAATCTCATTGGCTTCTGTTTGCCATATTGTAATTAAATTTTACAGCAATTGGGTAATACTGGTCGCAAAATACAACTCTTCATTGGCATCTGTTTGCCGTATTTTAGTTAAATATTACAGCAATTGGCCAATACCGGTCACAAAATGCAAGTCTTCATTGTCTTCTGTTTTCCATATTGTAGTTAAATTTTACAGCAATTGACCAATACTGGTCGCAAGATACAAGTCTTCAGTGGCTTCTGTTTGCCTTATTGTTGTTAAATTTTACAGCAATTGGCTAATACTGGTCGCAAAATACAAGTCGTCATTGACTTCTCTTTGCCTTATTGTAATAAATTTTACAGCAATTGGCTGATAATGGTCGCAAAATACAAGCCTTCATTGGCATCTGTTTGCCGTATTGTAGTTAAATATTACAGCAATTGGCCAATACCGGTCACAAAATGCAAGTCTTCATTGGCTTCTGTTTTCCATATTGTAGTTAAATTTTTACACCAGTTGGCCAATACTGGTCGCAAATGACAAGTCTTCATTGGTTTCTGTTTTCCATATTGCAGTTAAATTTTACAGCAATTGGCCAATACTGGTCGCAAAATACAAGTCTTCATTGGTTTCTGCTTGTCATATTGTAGTTAAATTTTACAGCAATTTGCCAATACTGGTTGCAAGATAGAAGTCTTCATTGGCTTCTGTTTGCCCTATTGTAGCTACATTTTACAGCAATTGGCTAATACTGGTCGCAAATCACAAGTCTCATTGGCTTCTGTTTGCCATATTGTTGTCACATTTTATAGCAATTGACCTATAGTGGTCGCAAGATGCAAGTCTCATTGGCTTCTGTTTGCCATATTGTAGTTAAATTTTACAGCAATTGGCCAATACTGGTCGCAAAATACAAGTCTTCATTGGCTTCTGTTTGCCATATTGTAGTTAAATTCTACAGCACTTGGCCTATACTGGTCGCAAGATACAAATCTTATTGGGAAGATACAAGTTTCATTGGGTTTTGTTCTTAGCTGAGAACTCATCTGATGAAAAGTCGGTGACGCAAGAGGGTATTTTTTAGGGTATCACGTTGTCAGAAATTGCGTTTAGTGGTCAATATGAGCGGAAGAGCTGAAAGCACATTAGATGCTTATTTTTTTTTACGTAATAAGTGGTAATAAAGGAGCACTTGTTTGGCATATAATGTCGAGTTTTTTGGCAAGTAGCCAACGTTGGTAAAATGTTTGACTGTAATAGAAAATCCAAACAGAATTACTTGACTCCCTTTACATAAGTATTAAAAACATCGATTACTTTCTGTAAAACTTAGAAGTAAAATGCTAAATGATAACAGAAAACATTTGTCAATTTTGCCCAGGTGATATTTTACCTCAGTGGTTCTGGATTGAATTTTAACTTTAATTTGTGATTTTTAAGGAAATTAAGACGAGATTATTGATAAGTATTTCTGAACACTGTCGGGAAAACAGAAATTTGCTTTTAAGAATGCAGAGCGTGACACGCGAATAAGGACGAAAAGTAATATCGATTACAAATAATGTCACTGGTGATTGGCCTCTCTCTCTCTCTCAATAACAAATCAATATGTCACTGGTCCATCTTGTTATTGGCTTCTTCTCTCTCTCTCTCTCTCTCTCTCTCTCTCTCTCTCTCTCTCTCTCTCTCTCTCTCTCAATAACAAATCCATATGCCACTAGCCCATCTTGTGATTGGCTCTCTCTCTCTCTCTCTCTCTCTCTCTCTCTCTCTCTCTCTCTCTCTCTCTCTCTCAATAACAAATCCATATGTCACTGGTCCATCTTGTGATTGTCTTCTCTCTCTCTCTCTCTCTCTCTCTCTCTCTCTCTCTCTCTCTCTCTCTCTCAATAACAAATCTATACGTCACTGGTCCACCTTTTGATTGGCTTCTCTCTCTCTCTCTCTCTCTCTCTCTCTCTCTCTCTCTCTCTCTCTCTCTCAATAACAAATCTGTTACCGTCCCTTTTGTGACTGGCTCTTCTCACTCTCTCCCTCTCTCTCTCCCTCAATAACAAATCCCTATGTCACTGGTCCATCTTGTGATTTGCTTCTCTGTCTCTCTCTCAATAATAATCAATAGTAAATTATTAATATGTCTCTGGTCCATATATATTATATATATATATATATATATATATATATATATATATATATATATATATATATATATATATATATATATATATATATACATATGTATGCGTATATACAATTCTTTGAGTTTCCATGTTATCAAAAGCTTGCTAATTATGCTCCAACGCCATTTAAAACATATTCGAACCCGCGTTCTCGAATGAGGTCATCTTTCTACTCCCGAGGACGCAATCCACCATTCATTTCAACCGCTGACTCCCGCTCCATCCCTTACCCCCTCCAATCCCCCACCTCCCGGGGACTGTCCCTACCCCTCTCCCCTCCACTCCCCCACCTCCCGGGGGACTCATACATCACTCTTCCCGCGAACTCTGTCTGTTTAGACAAATGGCATTCCATTAAATAGTTCGCTCCTTTGTCGCTTGGAAACGCTAGGCTGGTGTTGTGTCGGGTAGACCATCGCTCTCTTGCTAACTCAAGTCACTGTATTTTTAGTTTATAATTGAAGCTCACGTGCATCTGTACAGATTTAGTGCACGCGCATAATTATAATCTCATTCTTCACAGTTGTTGTTTTAGCTTCACTATTAAATCTATAAAGTTTTCAGTTTTGCAAACATTATCAATTCCAGTTTTAGACTTTATTTTTTATTTCTTAATATGTTTTGCTTTCATTTCCTTACTTGTTTTTTAAATGAACGAATGAATGGATTTCATTATTTATTTTCGTAGTGGTGACGTTCTAGGTTAAGCTGACTTTATGCCAACACAGGCTCTTGTAAAAATTTTTCTGGGTTAAATCAGTCTGAAAAATAGAGTTTATAATTTTTAATATATATTCAATTCGTGCATGCCAGGTAATTGAATTTCAGTGGTTAGAATTTTATCTCAATTTTCAAAAATTCTGTTTTTTTTTATTCCACATGAATGTCAGTCTTTTTGGTAATAATAATAATAATAATAATAATAATAATAATAATAATAATAATAATAATAATAATAATACGTTAACGTGTACACACACGTGTATAAGAGGACACAGTCTGATAAGCGCTGATAGCATTTTTCTTCCCGGGAAAGGTTCGATTGTAAAGCACTCTATTTCATATACTATTCGGATTTCCTAAAATTTTCAGTGCAAATCGTATAAAAAAAAGTATATATTCTTTATACATTTGCATTTCCTTACATATGGCGAATGTGGCAATTAGACCGTAGGCCAATAAAGAATTAGAGGAATTTAATTAAAATAAGTCTAATCCTTCGGGCCAGCCCTAGGAGAGCTGCTAATCAGCTCAGTGGTCTGGTTAAACTAAGGTAGTACTCTTTAACTTAGACCGTAGGTTTAGCGATAAAGTAAATAGGGCGTTATATGTCTGTAGACTGTATAAAAGTAAAGCATTCACGCGCTTTCATAAAATATATAAGTGAATATATAATACGGTTGTCTTGTATTGTCAGGGATTTGGATATCTTACGTATCTTGGCCATACAATAAAAGAACTAGGAACTGCAACTTATTGTCAGTGTAATATGTCAAAGTTTAAACTTACGGCGTCTTCTTGTAAGGGCCGTTCAAAAATTACGTAACACTTTTTTTGGTAATTTTTGACCCACGTCCCCCCCTTGTCACGCCTCATAACACATGTCCAGATGCCCCCCCCCTTAGAAAATTATGTAACATCAGTTAGTACCCTCCCCCAGAATTAGTATGTTTCCCATTTTTTAATGCAATAATATATTAAAGTCTAGCCTAATACTTGGAAATTGTTGCCTTTAGGTTTTTCTTAATACTTTTATGTTATGATATTAAAGAATCAAGGACAAATTTAAAATGAAAATGTTCTCTTATGCCATGTTTAGAAGAGGATTAACTTAATTTCTGATATTTTTCTAAGTCACATTTATGCATAAAGTAGAGAATGTCGGAGCTCGGAAAAGGGACGAGTTTGTGATATTATTCTATGTCATGTAATACTTATAGTAGATCATTCTGAAGTACAAGCAATGGTTGAGTTTGTGATATTTTTTAAACATATAAGTATACAAAAAAATTAAATACCATACTCTCAATATTACTAAAGTATAATAAAAGTCTGTTGCAGAATCTTTACTATCTTTCTTTTGTCCTTCTACAATGACATATTTTCAAAAGAAATAAAGGAAAAAATCTGAAAATGTTATGTAACTTATGGGTGCACCCCCTCCCCATCACTGTCACACTCATAACACATCACCATACCCACCTCCCTACCTAAGGCGTTACGTAATTTTTGAACGGCCCCTAAAAGGCCAAAATCACTGTGAGTTTCGCCAGCCGTCAGTAATATTCATTATCAATAAATAACGCACATTATCCCGTAATTCATTTACTTGTTTCTACTACTACTACTACTACTACTACTACTACTACTACTAATAATAATAATAATAATAATAATAATAATAATAATAATAATAATAATAATAATAATAATAATGTGTGAAAAAATCCAGTTATATACTAAAAATATATTACTATGTAAAATATGTAAAATAAACCAAAGACCGTCGAACACTTGAACGGTGTTCCTCACCAGTGCTAACGTTAAACAGTAAGTGAGGGTACTTTTCTTGTCAATAGTTTTTGACAAGAAAAGTACCCTCACTTACATTTTAACGTTAGCACTGATGAGGAACACCGTTCAAGTGTTCGAAAGTCTTTGGTTTATTTTACATTGTAATATATTTACTATATATAATTGTGGATTTTTATTACACATTGTTTTTCACGAAATTGTGAATCTATTACCAATAATAATAATAATAATAATAATAATAATAATAATAAATTTCACAGATTTCCTTTAGAGCTTGTAACAGTTTTCTTATTTTCACCCTTCGGAACGACTAAATGCATAAAAATAGCTCTTAGCCTGAGTGCGGTAGGTTAAATCATAGTCATAATTGGTTACAAAGGGTTAATTAAGAATCATTCATTGCCCAGTTGCAACTAGCAATGATAAAAGGATCTAATGGCTATTGGAAAAAGATTTTCAACTGAAATCAATAGTCAGAAATTAATATGAATTAAGAGGTACGTCTAATAGCACCGAATGAATTGCCAGTTACCGTCTTTTCTCTATCTCCGCTTCTTCCTCTTTCTGTTGCCTCCACTCTCCGTAAGCTTCCTTGGCTCTTTCCAACGTCTTCTCTTTCTTCTTTTGCTCCTTCTCTCTCTCCCTCTCCTTTTCCTCCCGTTCTCGAGACCTCTCCTCGCGCTTCTTTCGGTCCTCGACCCTCTTTTGCCGCAGCCACTTTTTCACCTCGTTGTCGCTCTTGACTTTCTGAATTCTTTTCTTTTCCTTCTCTTCCCTTTCTTTCCTGGCCTTTTCCTTTAACTTCGCCCTTTCCTCTCTTCTCCTCACCAGATGTAGCTCGTGTTTATGGACGTACCATTTTATCCAGCCGTCATCATTCTCTTTCTCGTCCGAATCACTTTCGACATCTAGACGTAAGCCTACGACGTCCTCGGGGCTTAAGCTGTGTGATGTTTTCTCTACCTTCGCTGGTTCGTCAAGCGATGTTTTGTGACTCCGGTCAGCTGAACTCTCGGTAAAAACGTCCGATCTGCTCACCTGGGTCGAATGCCTGGAATCCGTGCTCGATTTGCTCACCTGGGTCGAATGCCTGGATTCAGTGCTCGATCTGCTTATCTGGGTCGACCCCCTGGATTCCAAGCCCGTTTTCTGTTCGCTGGAAGCATGGGATGCTTCGGTATTCTCCTCGAGCGTTGACCCGTCGGCACCTGTACTGTCGTTGGTTCTGCTAACCGTTTGAACCGAGGACCCTGACGAAGAAACCTTCTTCTTTACGCTGTCGCTCTCTTTCTCCACTCCGCTTTCCTGGGTTTTGCTTCGACTCGACGTTTTCGATTCCTTTTCATTCTCACTTTCGAAAGATTCTGAGTACGGAAGACTTTCTTTTTCTGATTTCTCGTCCTTGATATCTTCCTTCAAGGCTAGTTTACGAGTTTGGTTGATAATATCGGATACTTCTTTGGTCGTAGCATGATCGTCACGTAATATAAGTTTGATGTCTTCATTTTTCTTGTCTTGAATGATATCGTCATCGAAAAAGTCGTCGATCATCGTACTTATCAATTTAATCAGAGATCACGCATCGTAAACGTTTCCGCGCTTTATCGTAAGATAAAAATCTTCGTCTCGCTTACAGAAACTTTTAGCTCTGTCACATTATTTCAGCTCGATAGTTCACAGTGTTTCAGTTCTTAGTTCACTTAATCCTTAAAGTATGTGATGACGAGCTTAACTTGGAGAGCTCGCACGTCACTTAGGCAGCCCACTTCACGTAAGTGTGCGACCCGCCTCTCAGACCGGAATGCGGGTGATAGTTGCAGGACACGCTATCAGATGGCGCTTGAATCGAATGCCCCCCTCCCCCCGAAAAAAGATCCTAGCAACACGCTCATATATTTGTTATAGGTTTATTTTTCCAAGTAGGCACGCCACACTAAGTAGGCTGTCATCGATAATACTCAACATTATGTTAAAATTATATATGAGGATACTATTATTGATGAAGAAAGAAACGCCAGGGGCGAGATAATCGATATAAAACCCTTCATGGAATGAGACGCAACAAGTGGTATCGTTAATAAGTGGCAGTTGTCGATTTGCTGATACACCGCCCATGGCCTATAGGATTATCGATCCCTTGGGAATAGAAAGCGTTTCCTTGCGATACTGTGGGGACGAAGTATGCATTATTCAGCAGAACTTAAAAGACCTTTCCCAGACACTATGGAAACATCGATGTAAATCGACAGTCTAAACATTTTACGCCCCAAGGTCTAAAGGTCTATTCTTTAGACCTTGTTACACCCACAGGTTTAGAACGTTAGCCTTCAGTACCTTTATGATATTGATTGTTATTTTCCTTATTTAGACACTGTAAAAGCTAGATGTGTTCAGTATACAAGACCAACAATCATGATTCCCAAGGAAGACCGTCGTTTGTTTTGATGGGTTTCGAGAAAACATTTGGCTTGAAATGTTTCAAGGTACAACATGCAACTACAATATTGTATTAGTTCTTAATTCCTGTATCATAGAGTCTCAAATGTCTAAAGTTAATTCGTGATTCTGGGTACGCTGGGGAAGTTTCATTAATCGTTCCCCAGTATACACAAACAAGCATTTAATACATTGCACATAAAGATTAGGTCTAGGCCAGAAAGAAACATAGTGTATTCCTTTCTTTTATTTAATTTCTAAAGACAGTAATCACTCAGATTGGTGCATCATCATTGGTTTGTATTGTTTAAATGCTGCGAATAATATTCGTAATTCTATTTATGTGAACTTTATTGAACCGGACAGTAGTACTGCGGTGGCTCGTCAGTAATAGTAAAGTGAAGAAATGAATAAGAGGGCTGGTGTGGACCTATGAACTAGTAGCAACTATCTGAGACGTGAGTGAGCCCACTCTTACTTCTTCTTTTGTTTTCCCGTCAGCCCACCATTTCCCACATTTACTAGAGGCAATAAGCAAGATTAGATTTCGTTTCTTCCCCTCTACTTTCAAACTTTGGAATTCTCCTCCTCCAGTTTTCTGTGACTTACAATCAACCATCTTTAAAGGTGTGATTCATTATCTTTCTGTAAGTTTAGAGCCTCTTGTTGTTTTCTTCTTCTTTGTCCATTCTGCATCCATTCTCTCCACGAGCCTAGTTCTTTTATGGAGTTTCTCTCGCCTTCGGTATCGTTCTTCGCTTTAAGTTTCTCTTCATCACTGTAATTTCACTTCATAAAACGCTCTCGTCAACAAATCCTACCCATCCCACAAATATATGAGAAAATTAGAGGAGCTGTTTAAAGGAATGACATGTCATAGAAGTGACATGAAGGAGTGACATCTCAGATATAAACTTTCAAAGGAGTGACAACCATCCAACCAATATTTAGAATATGTTAACAATTCAGTGGTTATAAAATCTTAATGATTTAATAATTTTTATAATTTTTGGTTACTCTGTCACTTCATCGTTATGTCACTCCAATGCATGTCACTCTTTTAATACGATATTTATGTCACTCCTTTGTTGTGTCACTCCTTCGATACAGACCCGAGAAATAGAGCGAGCAAGGGAGCCGTTTCAAAGTCAAACCCAGACTATGCTTTGCGAACCCAGCTTCAGGGAGGAGCGCGAACATCACGTTGGCAATTCGAAATCGGTCAGTATCCTGAATCCAGCAGAAATTCTGGTAGACAGATTGACGAAAATCTCAAACTTCATTAGAAAATTTTAGCCTTGGAGAACGGAAATGGTGGACTCAAAAACAGATCGAAGGTTTGAGAAGGCAGTTGTCTATTTCTTTGTGTTTTCTTTCCATGACGAACAATTCCACTTGGAAAGGAATCATATTCCCTATTGTGCGATGCCTTATATGCGTGTTCATTCTAAAATTTGGCTCGATTTTGTGAAATTTTGAAATTTTTTAAGTAATAAATCTTCTGATAGTTTTTATTCGTCCTGACAAATTCTTATTAAACGTTTATGTAAAGGTGTCTTCGTACTACAGGGAATAAGAGAATGGAATATAAAAATTGTGATTGCTCTAAAATAATCTATTGTGGTGGTTGAAGTTTGCAGATTGTTATTGGACAGGTTATGTTAGTTGTCACATTTATTTGCCTTGTTTTAACGCACAAAATCTACATATGACCAAAACATTCTCAAAAAACATAATTTCTTGAACCCGTGTTCCGACAAATTTATATTTATAGGCCGAAATACACTTAGCCAGACCAGCAAGCATATGACAATATACAGTATATATATATATATATATATATATATATATATATATATATATATATATATATATATATATATATATATATATATATATATATATATATATATACATAAAATGGAGGTCAGTATGAATTTCAAAATTTTTACATGTAGAACACAATATCAAGCTAATTTATATTTTTAGAGATGGTAAAAATAATTTCACAACTTTTTTTATTGAAAACTCTCCTAGTCCCAATGGGTGGTTGTGTTCAACTAGATACATCTACTGCACGAGAGTTGCCAGATAGTCTAATACTACTCCTGTATTAGTTGCTATAATCCGTGTGAGGTTCAAGAAGACAGGTCTGGGTGTGACTGGTTTATTTCTCGGAAACCGGGTATACATTGAGGAATGCGGACGGAAAGGAAGTGACCGACCTGCTGATTCCCATGTCACGCATTTGGACAAGAATTTGCATTTGTTAGATGACATATAAATGAGAATAATTTGCGTTACAATAAACGTACAAAGTAGTTACATACATTGGCGGAAAGGCTGGACAATAATGCGTATGGAGAGATACATAAAAAATGTGAAATAATAACGGGTAATATATATGGCGTGATTAATGCAGAAATGAAGAGGCATTTGACGCCTTTACAAGTACTCCCCCCCTCTAAGACAATGATTACAGAGATAATTATTGGATGACATGAACATTAATCACGGAGGCACTGGGGGAGCAGGAGGCGACCCCTTCTCTTCGAGAACTGTGGGCAGGGGCAACGTCAACAGCTGGATCTGCTGCAGCATGGCCTCTGGGGTGCCCACGTCTCCTCCTTGCTGGGGCGGCGGGTATGTCTGCATGCACGTTTTGAGGGGGGACTCTGGAATGTCTGCCTGCCTCCTCCCAGATTTTGCTGTCTAAAAGGAATGCTGGTTTTAGCCTGCCAATGGAAACCCAATCCTCCTGGCCGTGGACGTTGATGAGATACGCCTTGGGGATCCTGTCGATGACTCAGTAAGGGCCCCTATAGGGCCTGGTCAAGGGCGGTCGACAGGCGTCTATCCTGACGAAGACGTAGGTGCAGGAATCTAGGCCAGCCGGGCTGTAGGTGCTGGTTCTGTCTGTGAAGGTCTTATGGCAGGGCGCAAACTTCTGTGCTAGTTCCCTCAACCTCGGGAGGGGGGTGTCTGTGCTGTTGGCTGACGGTGGAAAATTCCCCCGGAACAGCTAGTGTTTCTCTGTAGACTTTTTCTGCAGGGGATATGTCGCCATCTGCCTTTGGTGCGGTGCGGAGACCCAACAGGACCCAGGGGAGTTGGGCCCTCCAGTTTTTGTCGGTGCAACATGGCATTAGAGCTGCCTTCAGTGAGCAGTGTGTCCTCTCTACCATGCCGTTTGCTGTGGGGTTGTAAGCCATCATGCTGTGAAGTGTCGTACCCATCAGGCATGCCAGGGAGACCCAGAGTTCTGACAGGAATGCTGAGCCCCTGTCAGTAGTAATGCTGTCTGGCACCCCGACGTGGCTGATCCAACTGGAGAGGAGGGCTTCTGCGCAGGATGCTGTTGATGCCTCCTCCATAGGTGTCGCCTGTGGCCAGTGAATGGAGCAGTCTATGATCGTCTGGAGGTACCTGGCGCCCCCACACTGCGGTAGAGGCCCGATGATGGATTTGGCTGAAGCGCCGACGAGGTTGAGGGAAATCACCAATGCCTTACTCTGTGTGCCTTGTGACCTTGCTGGTTTGGCATGGGATACAGCTCCTCACCCACTGGCGGGCGTCCTTCCTGATGCCGTGCCACATGAACTTTTCTGTCATCAGGCATGCCGTTGTACGCCCTGATGGATGGGAGAGGCCGTGCATGATGTCGAACGTCTGCTTCCTCATTGAGGCGGGGACCAGGAGGCGGTGGTGGCCGGTGCTAGTGTCGCAGAGAAGCGTTGCACCTGAACCGCCCAAGCGCACGTCCTCCCACTTGAGTGCCGTCGGTGCCGTCCTGTAGGCTGGTGTTTCTGGGTCTGCTGCTTGCTCCCTTGCCAGGTCTTCGTAGTGTATGCCGAGGTGCAGGTGATTGATTTCCACCCTTGACAGGGCATCAACTACTGTATTCTTCCTGCCGGAGATGTAGGTGATGGTGCAACCAAACTCGCCAACCACGCGTCGCCTGCCTTCATAAATGCATGCACCAGGGGCTTGTGGTCTGTGAGGATGGTGAATGGAGTGCAGCTATTTGAAGTGCCGCACAGCCTGGTAGATTGTGAGCAGCTTTCTGTCAAAGGTGCTGTAGCGGGTCTCTGTGGGCGACAACTTGCGACTGAAGAGGGCTAGAGGCCAGGGGCTGCTGTCAACTACTTGCTCGAGCACTGCTCCGCAGGCAATGTTGCTGGCATCGGTGGTGAGTCTCAGGGAAGTGGTGGGGTTATGGTGTGTTAAGGTGGTGGCACTCGCGAAGGATTTTCTGGGCGACGTCAACCAGCTTGTCCATGGGAAGGGCGTCTGCGTCAGTAATTTGGCCCCTCACCTCCTGCGGAAGGCTCCACAGGAATATTGCTCTTGTCAGGCTGATTTCCTTCTTATGCCCGTTTGCGTCGACGCCCGGCAGTGTTATTAGACCTGGCAGTTCATCCCAGGCATCCCTGGGTGATGTTTTCCCCAGGAGCTGGGTTAATAGGTCTAGGGCGTGCTGCGCTCTCTCGGGGACGGACATGGAATACGTTTGTATCAGCTTGCCTCGCAAGGCTGTATATGTGACCTTGTCTGGCTGTGAGTCAAGCCATGGGGTGATCTTGTTGAAGACCTCTTCAGGTAGCGTTGTCATGGTAACATCTGCCTTGGTCTTCTCATATGTGATGCGTGCCATGCGGAAGTGACCATTTGCGTGCAGAAACCAAGATGCTGTATTCTGGCGTGAAAATGGGGGGAGCTTTACCGCATCTGGCTTTGTGGGCGAAAAGGGCGGACGCGATTGTAATTCAGACTCTGCCATCTTTACTTTCACACACCAAAACGTGGGTACATGCTGTATTTAGTCAGCTAATGGTATTAGAATTTGAGTGGTCGACGTGAGTCGTGAATGACGAGGGCCAAACCGTTCAAAATGCCAAAACGCACCCTTGCAGGGACGCCGTTATTAGTCCGTTAATGGCATGGGGTTCCTCTGAGGAAGGAGCTTTCAGAGGCCTAGACTGTGTCGCCGTTTTGAGTCCGTTAAAGGCTCTCTGAAGGTAAATGCAACCGTATTAGGCCGTTAATGGCGGGGCCAAAACAGAATGGTTACCTGTCGCTCCTCAGGTCACCAGTTGTGAGGCTCAAGAAGACAGGTCTGGGTATGACTGATTTATTTCGTTGTTGTTTCAGATTTAGCTGGCCTTGTGCCAGCACGGGCTCTTGCTCCTAGAGCAGCCCGTAAAGATTTATTTCTCGGAAACCAGGCATACATGGAGGAATGTGGACGGAAAGGAAGTGGCTGACCTGCGATTCCCATGTCACGTATTTGGACAAGAATTTGTGTTTGTTAGATAACATGTAAATGAGAATAATTTGCGTTACAGTAAACGTACAAAGTAGTTACATACATCGGCGGAAAGGCCGGACAATAATACATATGGAGAGATACATAAAAAAAAAATATGAAATAATAACGGGTAATATACATGGCGTGATTAATGCAGAAATGAAGAGGCGTTTGACGCCTTTACGTCTGACGTAAACTTAATATTGTTACTCTTATTAGTAAATTACTGGCATACATACTTTTTACACTAATTTAGGTAAATCATCTTATTATAATCCGCTTAGTCATAGTAAAAGCAGTTATAGTTATTTAATTACTTATGCTTACGTACAGTACCTGCATGACTATTGCCGTACTGTAATTGAAAAGCACTTAAAAGTACCTGATTTTTCAAGTACTTTTGGCCCAAGTACAAGTACAGTTACTCAAAAATTTTTTTACATAAGTTCAAGTACAAGTACTTGTACTTGGACCCAAACCTGATGAAAATACTTACAACGGATTAAAATATCTTCCTGCCTTAGAACTTGAAATTCGAACATTTGGTCTGAACGGAAATTAGATCGAATATTAAGTCTTGTGAATGTTTGGGGATATGATTATTGAGACTGCTGTAAATCATTTTCAGTTTTCTGAAAAGAAAACTATTGCGCCGGTTTTGTCCGCACTTTTTCTGTTCCCCTCAGATCTTAAAAACTACTGAGGCTAGAGGGCTGCAAGTTGATATGTTGATCATCCACCCTCCAGCCATCAAACATTCCAAATTGCAGCCGTTTAGCCTCAGTAGTTTTTACTTTACTTAAGATTAAAGTTAGCCATAATTGTGCTTGTGGCAACTATGTAGGACAGGCCACCACGCGAGACCACCGGAAGATAATTCTGTTTCCGGTGGCCTTGATTATACGCTCTGTACAGAAAACTCGGCTGCGCCGAAGAAGCTTCTGCGAATTTTTTTCTTGTTTATTATTGATATCAAAATTACCAAATCATTTTATAGGTTAGTACTTAGTACTTCGTTGTCTGTGTGAGTTGTCCGTGGTTGATCCTTTCTCCAAGAACCAGTTTTTCATTCGATAGTTCCATGTTGGCTTTCCCACTAAGTTATTAAGGTATGTAGGACACTTAAAGTACGAAGATTTCCTCCCATATAAATAAATCGTGTAGTGTACCGTTCAGATTTTTTAGTTTCTGTTTTTGGATAGGCATTTCGACCTTTATTGTTGACGTCATTATACCGTCTAAAACGGGTGGGAACGATGCTAAATATCAGTACCTGGATTTTGTTTACTTTTATTGAGTAAGGTAGGGGTTCAAAGTGAGGAATGAGGGATTTGGGGTAGTGAATGATAAAACTGTTAGGCCTCGGATGAAAATTTTGTTAAAATTCTTTTCGTAGGCCGAACCGATTTCTTGCTGCCATACCATTTAGGCCTACTTTCTGTGGCAGTTTTTTTGCAGCCACCTCCCACATTATAATTTATATTTTTCTTGGTACAACACGTCAAAACAAAAAAATTCTTTTCAATACATACCCTTCGCAAGTGCTTAGTAACAGAGAAAAATAATTAATCAAATTACTACTTGGCTAATACGGCAAAATTGTAACCAATAAACACCCCTAGGTTACTTGGTAAAATTTTACAAGTTGCCAATAAGACTCCAGCCAGCCATTTTTGCACGAAAATCCATTTTGAGTTTTTCATGCAAAAATTGACTAGGAAATAATAGGGCACTAAAAGAACCTTAAAATACCAATATAACTTCACCCACGGGTGTTGACTGGTTACAATTTTGCCGCATTAGCTATGGAGGGGGGGGGGTACTCTTACCTTATAAGTCGTAAATTTTCTAATTTTTTATTTATCATTTGCGCATAGTATTTATGGGGTTCAAAATAATGAGAATGAAGAGCTCTTTTCAAAAATGTAAGTTACAATGTCAAAGTGTGTATTGGCAACTTATAAAATAATACCGGTTACTTTAGGTTGTTATTTATAGGTTATTTTAGTGACCTATCATATCCCAGCCATTTTTCCATGACCCCAAAATGAAAGAAAGGCTAGGTGGAGTCTTCCGAAAAATTACTTACATTCCTTTCTTAGGCCTAGCAATATTTACTCATCCCTGAACCTTACTTTCTGGGTAGAACAGTGGGGTTGCTCCGCATCAGGTATTACCTTGGAAATTGACTTTTCCTATAGCATTTTGGTTGCTTATTAACAATATACCATTATTTTTTGACGGTCGACAGTAAATAACCTGTAACGAACATCAGAACTGATATGTTTGGTAGAACTATGGAACAACTCTGCATGGGGTATTACCTTGGAAATTGACTTTTTCTATAGTATTTTAGTTGCTTATCAAGAATGTACACCAATTTTTTGTCGGTCGACTGTAATTAACCAGAGAACTGATATGTTATTGTATGTTGGGCAGCCTAGAAAGCTTATCGCGCATGTGCAGTGTTATGGGAGAACTTTTGGTAAAAATTGGAGTTTCCTTCACCAGGGCTGGCTAAGTAACACGGCCTACTAGGTTAGGTTAGGTTAGGGTACGTTAGGTAAGTATGGTTCCTTTTATAATAGGTTTCCTTAGCCATTCCTATCTTGAACGTATGGCTCCCTAATGACTTGGGAATGTGCGGAACCATTCCATACGACCAACATGGCAGCCCAGTTTTCTCCCAGTGTACACTCCCACCCAGAACCTGAAGTTCCCACAGGGTCCCCAACATTGTTGGGTAGAGTTGTATGTTAATAATAGTTGACTGACAATAAACAACAACACCTACTTCATCAGCAACACTAATAGTATAGGAAAAATCAATTTCCAAGGTAATAATTCGTGCGGAGCAGTTATGTAGAAATACCATATGTTTTTGTATGCTGGCCATTCTGGAATGCTGTTGTGCATGCGCAGTGTTATAGGGGAGCTTTTGGTAAAAATTGGAGTTTGCTTCACCAGGGTCCGCAGCCCGGCTAAGTAACACTGCCTGCTAGGTTAGGTTAGGTTAGGGTACGTTAGGTTAGTACAGTTACTTTTATAATAGGTTTCCTTAGCCTATCCCTTCTTGAACATATGGTTCCCTAATGACTTGTGCATGTGCGGAACCATTCTATAACAACAACATGCCAGTCCGGTCTTTCTTCCAGCAATTTTCCCTCATCCATGTTGGGTAGATATGAGGTTGAGGTTAATAATAATTCGGGTAGATATGAAGTTATTAATAATTGACCGACAATAAACAACACCACCCCCTTCATCAGCAACACTATAAGTAGCTTATAGGAATAATAAATTTCCAAGGTAATAGTCCATGCGGAGTTACCTACAGTTTTACCACTTTCTATGGTATTTATTTTTTATTTACATATGCAAACTACTGTTTTTATACAAAACACATAAGCCTATCCCTTAACCTAATGGTTATGAGGAACTAGGCCTAGTGTGAGAAACTGGTTTTTTGGGTGGGGATATACTTGAAATGTTGAAATTCTGGGGTGCATTCTTAACCTAACCTACCCAAGGAAGCTTGGTCAAGTCCATCAGAACTCTCAAAGCCCACATTGGCCACCTAAGTCAAGTATGACTTGGAAACCTTCTGTCCGCACTTTTTCTGTCCGCCCTTAGATCTTAAAAACTCCTGAGGTTAGAGGGCTGCAAATTGGTATGTTGATCATCCACCCTCCAATCATCAAACATACCAAATTGCAGTCCTTTAGCCTCAGTAATTTTTATTTTATTTAAGGTTGAATTTAGTCATAATTGTGCTTCTGGCAACAATATAGGATAGACCACCACTGGGCCATGGTTAAAGTTTCTTGGGCCGGGGCTCATACAGCATTATACCAAGACCACCGAAATCTATTACCATGATTTTTGGTGGAGAGGTTTTAATTGAGCCCCCTTTTGGGAATTTTAAAATAAATTTTTATTTAACAATAATTGATCTTATTTTTAAGTATTTTTTTTTTAAATATTCTGGATCTCTGCTTTTCTGCAAAGAGACTCTACCATTTCAAACAGAGCCTACCATTTTAAAGCTCTGCTCTTTGGACTGGTGGGAATTTTCCAGGTTTTCATGTCAGGTTTTCACATGAGTATTCATCCAGGTGACAGCTTGGGTATATTGGCAAGGGATGTGCTTGCTGCATTTCATAGATGATTTGTTACGTCTAGGGTCCTCAGAGGAGCAGTTGCTATGGAACAGAGACTTCCTTGCATTTTTTCACAATCTTTGGATCATAGTAAATAGGGAAGTTGGAGCTCACGCCCAAGCCAGCATGCATGCACCTTTAGCATGCTGATAGATATGGTAAGAAGCAATAGTCTTACTATCAGACTCATGTCTGGAGGCTCAGTTCTTATCACAATGGGAACAAGCACCTCAGCATGGTGTTGGTCAGCCTCAAAGAACCTTCCCTGCCAGCTCGTGCCCTTGAATCTAGATGTGAGGGAGGATCTTGTGTGTTGGCTAGATAACAGGAACCTTTTAGTGGGAGTTACCTTGAACTCTCCACCTCTAGAATTATCCTGTTCTTGGATGCATTGGAGTAGTGGGGCTCACACCTGGGATGTCTCTCAGTCTCAGGTGTATGGACGAGGATGAACCTCTTATGTAAGTCAACATTCTTGAAATATGAGCAGTGCTGCTAGCCATGCAAACATTCCAAAACTGTGTGATGGGTCACTTTGAAATGTTGATTAGCAACAACAATTGTAGTAGTGTGTGCCAACAAGCGGGGGGAAACTGGTCCCTTTCACCTCCACCAGTTGGCAAAGCAGATGCTTGAGTGGGCGACTCACCAAGCCATTGAGATGTCAGCCAGATACATTTCGGAGAGGAGAAATGTTTTGGCAGACCAGCTCAGCCACTAGGGGCAAGTAGTGGGGACAGAGTGATCCATTTGTCCTTGGACTTGAACCAGACCCCTGGGTTGCTATGGAGGATGCCTTCCAGCACCCTGGGACAGTCTTGATATGTATACCTAACTACCATTCAGTCTGATTCACTGAGTTATCAGCCAAGTGTTTGTCACGACTGGCCTGAGAATACCCTGCTAGCTCCTTGTTGGCTCCATGCTATCCAATATACCAGCTTTTTCTGGTTGTGGTGCCCAGAGGTTCCCCTTTAGCCCACTCTTCTCTTGTCACCTAGAAGTAGCCTCATTTAATGTGTACAAGGAAGTTAACTGTCTTGTTTGGTTGGTGCCATAGATGGTCTCTCTCTGTCAGAGCTACTTTTCAGCAGACCACACTTACTTGTCCACCTTTGTAGAGACAAGTTCTTCTCAGTCCCTGCCATAAGGCTTAGAGTGAAAGTCCAAACACTTCTCATGCATCCCTATGCCAGATTGCATAGAAGGTTGCAGGGGTCATAGGTAACCGACTCACTACCATGATCGTGGAGATTCAACTTGGCAGTCAACTGAGAGACTACACTCCTACCTACAGAATGAGTGTCCCACGTAAAGAGTGATGATTTATATTTCAGTAGGAACAAATCACCAATCCCAGAGTTACTGTATTGGTATCTTTTTTAGGTTTACAAATGGAAGACTTTTTCATAATCTAATCTCACCTACCCAACACAGTCCCTGATGCTCCCCGTAGGGACCTGCCTACCTTCACTCATCTGCTTATTACCAGGTTTCAAAGACTGATTCCAGTTTCCACTGTGGAATACTCTTACATAAAAGACTCTGGTTCGAATACTAGGAAAAACACATATTACTTTTAGTGTTATTGTAATTAAAGCTTGGGTGGTTGCAGATAATATGTATTATTTGATTATATCCAGGAACATTTAGTGTGTTTGCAGAATATTGGAATGGTGATTTTTTATTGCTGGTATTAGTTAGTTAGTTATAAATGATTTGTTTAACCAGACCTCTGAACTCTTTTAGGGTTCTTCTCGGGCTGGGAAAAATATCATATGTAATTTTGGTATGGACATATATTGTTGTTCTAAGTTCATTGTCAGTTCATGTGGACTAACTGGCTGATTGGTAGGCTAATTTCTAATTTATTTGTTATATTATCCGTTGTATTGATGTCGAACACATGGTTTTTTATTGTTAACAGTTGTTGTACACCACCTAAATGTATCCATGTTTGGAATCCATTGACATTCTGTTTAATTATATAAGGATTGAAAAAATCTAGGTGAGAGTTGTCAGGTTACTGTGATTAATGACTTTAACTTTGTGATTGTTCAAAATTTTGTTGTAGATGTACTGTGCATAAGTAATCTATTTTGTGTGCTGCTGGTTTATCCATTATTTGAAGTGGTTCTCTTCTTGGTAGATTAACACTCGATGTCCATATTCATGATTACCCTGATATCCAAATTCATGGTCTTGATGGACACTGCTACCTTTTCATTTGATGACAACTGACTATCATTAATAGCTTAAGACATTGCAGAATTTATACATTTTGTGCTATCTACCATGCCTATTTCATTTCCTTCATTGTTTGACATAAGAAACCTTGTTTTTAAGTTATGGCTTCAAGGTTAAAGTTGTCATTACTGTTGATCTGAGGTTAGAGGTTTTTTCTTGGCATTTCTTACTATTTTGATCAGTTCTCTTTCCCTGTATCTTTTAATGAGTGGATGGTGAAATTTATCCACTGGCTTCTTTGGGTTGTTATATATTTATGGTTGTACTGATAGATTTAACCTGTATGTCTAATTTTTTTTGGTTGAAGTTTTTGCTCAAGGTTCCTTCTGTTTTTTATGGTTGATAAACATTTCATGTATATGAGAACCTCATATATACATTTTAAGGGTGGTTCTGTGTTTCTTCTTCAGGATTCATGGTTTTGAATAATTTTCTTTGGATTCATTATTTGCTTTTACCTACACTTCTTTATTACTGGGTGATTGATTTATAAAATTTAGGGTGTCAAGCCAAGCACCAGGCACTTTAGACAGTGAAAAGAGGGAGTTAGAGTGGTTGGACAGCAAGATACACAGATGTAAAAAAGAAAAGAAATGAAGTATAAGGTTTTAAAGGTAGAAATGGGAGGTAATCCTGCAGTTGCACTAAGAAGTAACAGTTAGAGGTGTTGGGCAGCAAAATTGAAGAGCGGAAGCAGGAATTGAGGCAAAGTAAATACATAAAAAGTGAATGCTTCTAGGGCCAAAGAGGTGGAGCAAAAACTGTAAAGCAATGCTTACAATGCACCATGAGGTACAGTGACAGCACTACCCCAGTACTGACTTCTGTAATCTTATTTCTCATGCTATTTCTTTCAAGCAACTGACCAGCTGCCATTTCATATACATGGATGGGTTATTAAAGCCTCTTACTTTTAGCTCCAGTTCAGCTTGTTTGTGGTCATCCTTGTTCTCCTGTAGTAATTTTGATTATGTATTGTTCCATATGAATAATACAGATACTGTACTGTACAGGCAGTCCCTGGTTTATGACGGGGGTTCTGTCCTTACCCCGCTTCCTAAACCAAAAATCGTCATAAATCGAAAAATCGTTGAAAATCGTCAAAAATCCAGAGAAAACCCTACTTTTAATGCTTTTGGTGCATTGAAAACGATGTAAACTGCATTTTTATTGAGGTTTTCATAAAAAAAAACCTCCAAATTTTTATTATTCTGCAGTTTTGGAGCTATATTTCTTCTGTCGGATCAGTGTTGTAACCCCTGAACATGCGTCGTAAATAGGGGAAATAATTTCTGATGAATATATTTGAAAAGCATCGTAACCTCGGAAAGTCGTAAGCCGGACCCGTCGTAAAAGGGGACTGCCTGTATTTCTTATGCCTTGCATTTTGGTGTGCCACATTTCCATAGTTGAATGGTCATCTGATACACAGTAAGCACATAGTACAGTATTGGGTTAATTTAGCACTTTTGTGTGTGTTCATCTTTTGAGCATTTTGTGCATTGGAGAGGTTTGGGTACATAGGATTGTAATCCTCTAGTGTTATATTGGTAGATTTGTCCACCAAGCTTGATTTTGCAGTCTTTGATGATGTTTTTGTTGTTCCTGTTTGGGTATATTGTAGATTTCTATCTCCTGTTCATTGTTGTGTTTCTTTTTTAGGAATCAAGCACTCATTTTCTTTTGTGTGTAACTGACGTTGCTTTTGTTGGACGTCTTGCTTGTCAGATTTAGATTTGGGTGATATTCCTTAGTCCAGTTTTGGGTCCCATTAAGGGAGTAAAAGAGGACCAGGGTTTTTCTGTGTTTTGTCTTCCCCATTTCCTTTGCAGGCTCTGACAGGAGTCTCTGGAGCTAAGAGTCTGTACCAACTTGTACTTTGGAGGGCAGTGTCTGTACCCGCTTTGTACTCTTTGGGGGAAAAGTCTGTATCAACTTTTGTATCATTGCATGGGATCATTAGGGTCATGAAGTGTTGGTCCTTGCAGGGAATTCAGTGCACTGGAGGCATTACTTAGGGTGCGTACACATGGTTGAACAGTGTTCGTTGGACAAAAATTGTTACCATGTCACATTATGTAGTATGGTGACGTCATAAGCGCATGTTTAAGGAGAACTGACCTGGCAACAAACAGTGCTACCAGATATTGATGTATACCATAGTTGCTACTCCATTCGCCAGTCAGTGTCCTGCAGACAAAGTTCGGAACTGATGCCACTGGTCAAGATGCAGTGTTTTAACCCTGAGCTGAGCATTAGTGTTGTGGTCTTCAAAATTTTTCTTTACAACAGACTGATTTTATTTTTCTTTGCAACAGACTGATTTTATGCATTACATACCAGGCCCTTTCCTAATAGTTTTTTCATTTTGCAGCTGCGAGGTTTTCCTCCTGTTCCACCTTTGAAACCATTTTACTTTCAATTTCCCTTTGTGTTGAATGACCTCACAAGTCCCAGTGCTTGGTCTTTGGTTAATCTTTCGTCAAGTGTTAAGTGATCATCTAATTGTCAGGGGTACTTAAATCTTTTGGGGAACTATTCATACAATAATTATTATTAAGGATAATAGAAAGGAAACTGTATGCAGTATGAATCTTAGGAAAATGACACCACTAGCTTTCCTTGGATCTCATTTTCCCATCATTGACACTAATAAAAGCCAACTCCCTGCCCTATCCCATAGGGGTGGTATCAACTTGATTATGGTAGCTCAAGTGGAACAGGAAGCATTACACAAATATGATCATCCCCACTCTGATCATCTTGGTGGGCAAGCTTGATAGAATGCAGATAATTTTTTCCTCAGAAATCCATCGACTTCTGGCATCCATTGGCCAGTTCTAAAAAATAAAAACAAAGTCTTGCCCTTGAGACATCAGTAGGAATAGAATATTGATACTGTAGCTCCAGACATTTATCAAATGGTTGACGAGATCACCACAGCTCCCAATAATCAAAACAGTAGGAGAAAGTTGGAAGAGTTGGTTACACGAGATGCCAGGACATGGATAAATTTTGAAAATATTGACATAAGACCAAGGAAGAGTATAGGTTGATTTTATGAGGTTTCAGCTGAAAGCAGTCTATATCCACCAGCATGCATAAGTTACTTGACTGCTTTCATTTTCCTAGTACAATACAATTATACACATTAATCAATTAGTTTTTATTTCTTTTTTACATTGCCTATATTTTACTTTGATAAGTTATCAAAAGGTAAATGTCAGAGCCTTTATTAAATATTTACAGTATTGAATTAGGGAGAAATTGTAATTACTGTCCATTACCACATTTTTAGAGGTTTTCCTATAGCTTATTTAAAAATTTTATAGTTTTACTAGGACATTTTTTTTCCATCTTTAATACCGTGCATTAAAGAATTGTTTTTCAATGAAAGATGAAAAATGGATAAAAAGTATTTTTAATTGAAATATTAAAAATGGAGGAAAGTTTTCTTCAGAATTGATTAACAGATGATAATGGACCTGTAAGAGGACACAGCATACTGTATATGGTTGCACCCTAGTGGGCTGTAAAATGAAAACCTCAGTTTAGCAATACTGCAAAAGTGAACAATAAAACAGCTATGTACAAAAAATTACTTTGTAAAACAATACTGTAATTTCAAACATTTTGTACAAGGGATAGTAAAAACAACTTTTACTGTTATTGTTTTAATTATAAACAAAATAATTCTTTGTGCTCACATGAAAAGTACTAAGTTTACAAGTACCACTTTCTCTTTCTTCTAACAGATTTAACATTAAAATGATCTACCTGCCTACAGCCAAAACTTCTCTAAGCAGAGATTTTATCATGACATGAGGGTCATCAAAAAAAGTGTGAAAAGAAGGTAGAACTTGAAGAAGACTACATTTAGAGGGTTAGAAGAGATGAAAATAAACATGATATTAAATGTACAGTATGACCATAAAGGGCCCACAGTTTCTGAGCGGCAAACACGATGAGGAAGACTATGAAAAGGAGGATGAAGGGGACATGGAGGTAGTCAAGATTTTAACACTAATTTTCCCATATAACTGGGAAAAAAATGACTTCCTAAAGATTTGATTCTTTATAGCATGAAGCATCCAATACTCAAATTTCTCTGCTGGTCCTTAAATGCTAGGCTTGTCATAAAAAAAAAAAAAAAAAAAAAAAACGGAATCAACAGTTTCATGCACTGTTACAAAACTATTCACTGTGTAATCGTATCAAATTCAAGATTCAAAATTTCGATGCATATAAGATGCAAAGAGCACATAAAAAGCGAGTACAGACAGTTACACTCACACTCTATGGATTTCATATTCTCCAAAATCAGAATTCCCCATTTAAACATCATTACCGTTATGTTCCTCAATCTCTGTACTTTTAAGTTTTTCCTAATATCTCCAGATAACATTCATGAACACCTTCAGTGTAAAAAAAACACCAAACTGTTTTTTAAGCAATACATTCATGATTCACCCAGCCTTTTACCTCAATGATGTCAATTAGAAGGGAACTGCTTGATATATAGAAGCATACAGGAAACCCAGATACCCATCATGCCAAGTATTAATTTCTTATAAATTTCTGACACTGAAAAGTAAAAATAAAACTTTGGTTAACATATCAGTATTATTATTTTGCTCAGCCCAATCATAATGATTTCTTAACCTGAGATTTATTTTTAATTAACATCCTTCAAAAGTTTAATAATAACTTTCCTATATTGTCTGTAGGAAACAATTTCCAAGTCCTATGTTACAGCAAACAAATTTTTTGTTTTTTACCATTACCATCCTGAAGCTTGGAGAACAAAGTTATCTATGCAACTGACACCTGAATGCACAAATACAACAAAAGAACTAAACGCTAAATTTCCAACCAAGACTGCTGCCACTCTCACTTTCAAGACTCATGAAACAGGAAATTGATGGAATAAATTTTTGAAGTAATAAAAGGAATATGAAATTTTCCACTTGGTAAGGAATCTCCATACAATTCCCAAAGATAATCTGGATTTCAAACAGTTGGCTTTACAGTAACTTGAACATTGTGGCTTTCATTAAATGCCATTATTTAAGCATCAAGAATCAATACTTCATGCTACGTATATCAATATTCATTCAACTTGCATGCATAATGTATACTGAAACTTTGTCTTCTTACACCACATATCACTTATTAAGCTGTCCATGTGCTTGCTTACAAATATACAAGAAACTGCAATATAAAATTAAAAACTTGACAATTTCTAAACACTACATTTCACCTCCAACCAGGCCATGTCCTTTTTCATAAAAAACATACAAGAAAGATATAAATTACTTTAGTATTATTCTAGAAGAAGAATCTCAGCACTATTCCTCTTAAAAAACACTGCCAACACTGTCATTCCACGGAAAAAAAAAGTTTTGCTACCAATCCCTTACAAGTTAAAAGAATGTTAATGTGTCAAATCCTTCTAGAATAACATTTCAGTACAAAATCCCTTGCTGGAAAACTGTAGGAAAAGAACAACAGGACATCCCCACTACCACTAAATTCAAATACAAATTTGTAAAAATAAATAATTCATGCTTTATAAGTTTACATACTACATTACTACGTACCTATTTTAGAGAATTAAATATCTTTTATTTATTGTTAATCTAGATATAGATGTAAATGTATGACATCAGTGATCAAACATGTATGATACCAAACACTGAAAAACCATTAAAAAATGTGATGGTAAATTTCTTTATCATATCCAATACAGTATCATGAAACAACTGTTCATAAATGCACTCCCACTGTAAATTCAAATTAGAGATTTACTGAGTAATATATTCAATTAAGACTCAGGTTTGAGATTTCAATAGCAATTGAATTCCCAGTTTTGTGAAGGTAATGAAAACTTTTGATATGGGTACATTAGGAGGCAATGTAACATGTTCTCTCCTTTTTTATAAAATTGTACGCCAGAAAGATTCTAATCATGACCTAATATCCAGTGGATTTACTTCTCATTCTCTTTATAAATGGAGGGGTCAAGAGCACAGTTCTTAAACTACAATACTAAAATTTCTCAAATATCACATTCATAATCATCAAATGCCACTCAAATAACTTATGTAATTTTTTGTGAGAAAAATACCAAGACTTCAAGACTAATACTCAGGATTTCATCTTTGCATGTAACTTTGGAAATATTGGAAAGTAAAACCTCAAATAAAATGTTTAAGTTAATCACAGCTTTTACTTAAACTACCGTATATCACCACTTTAATTTTAAACAGTGTACAATCACTCAAAATATTTTTGAAGAACTTTCAGTACTTAGCAAAAACACAATCAACCACTTAAATTGCTAACCTTCGAACTGGTGAGCACACAGTTTCCTACAATTTGGATATCGAACTGGTGAGTACACAGTTTCCTACAATTTGGATAATCTTTTTCCATTCTGCCATATTTATGTGCACTCACAGCCTTTTGCAACCGTTCTTTAGCTTAAAAGCCTTTATTCAGAAGAAAGTGTTAAATCCTTTACTTATGGTATACATTACCTAGAAGTCAGCTACAAAAACCTACCCATAAGCACACACTTCTTACATTACCATCCAGAATTACTTGAATCACGTCCTTATAAACTGTACATTAATTTATCCATATAAATATATATTGAAAACACCAGTTAAAATTTGTTTTACTCTGTTGTGTGTTTCTTTGGGCTATTTTCAATTCGTAGTCACTTGGTAGATAATGTGTTTTATATGTATTAAATTCCATCTACACCCCCCTTGAACAAAAATACCACTTTATTTGATAATGAAAAGGAGGCTGCCAAACCTAATTTTGACCCTTGTTAAGATCATATTTTATGCCAACTATTGTTTTTATTTAATGTTATCTTGAAACTAAGCGCTGCAATGGATTGCTTCTTAATACTAGTTAGCTAATTATAAAAAAAATGTAACCAGACTGCTTGAGCCAAAAACTCACCTTGATTACACTGTGTAGGCTGATATTCAATTTTGGAGTAATTAAATTAACAATATACTGTATTTGCATTTAACTTCTGTGCTCATGCACTGACATCTTACTACAATGATCGGCTAACTTTCATTCAAGCATAATGGCATGAAGACTGAATAATTTCATAAATTAATTTCCCTTTACTACTGAACTTTTATCTTTTACAAACTTTTGTGAACTTATAATAATACTGAGATAAAAAATATGATTAATGTTAAATGCTATTTGGTCCTATTTTTCATGTTGATGCCAACTTGTGGTTTAAAATGTTCATTCCAGTTTTTAACAATTCATTCAGTAATATTCTAGCAGCAAATACTATTTCCTTACTAATGTTAACTCTGTGGTAAGGTCGAACTACTAATTAATAATTATATCAAAAGAAAATGAAAACAAAAAAATTTAGAAATTCACAGGAAACTAAAATACTTCAAAAATTTTTCTAAGGGATTGTACCACTGTTTTCTCAATGGCAGAAACCTGACAAAATGACATTTAGTTTAAAACTGCCTTGCACACTGCACATTAATTCAATATTTGCCATTATTATATTATCTAACTCATTTTGAAGACGAACAAAACCAGTCACTTCCTGGATTGGTTATTATATGGTAGAATTTCAAAAAGTTACAGAACTCTTGAGCTGATCTGTATGTCTTTCAAAATTTGACTTGTGAACTTTTCATTTAGATAAATTTTTTCAAAAGCTAATCTCAAAGAAATGGTAACAATTTGCAAATCAGCTTCTTTTAACATACGACAGTGAGTAAAATTAATAAAATGTTTCTTACCAAGTGTATGACAAATTACACTAGGTCTTCCAAATACAATGAGGCAGTTTTCGTTGTTCCTGCTTGTGAATAATCAATTTTTCTGTATGGAAACATAATTAAGAGACCATTACATCCTCTAATTTACATAGAATACCCATGTATAAGAGGCACAGGTATCAGTAAATGACTCTCCATCAGCCATAGTAAAACCATTCACTTTTCTCTCATAGATGTGAGGATTATCATTCACCTAGATTATTATACAATTGCAGCTAGGAACACCAGAGCTGCAATGACAATTTATTGGTGACTCAGATGTCACTAAATGAATAACTATTGTAAAAAAAGTACCTCTCAACCTAATCAACTGCTTTTGAGTAATATACCATCCCACTGCCAAAATATAACCAACCATAATACTTTTGGAATTTCTTTATCATTTACATGAAATCCATTACCACTTCATTTCCTTTGAAAATGTCAAATGAGACAGGAGCACCTAATGTTTTCACAAAAATAGTAAAAAGTTAGTGCACTGAAAACTGAAAAATGTTTATGTAAAATTTGCTAATAATCTGTAGTCAAAATATATATCAGAATTGGGATGGAAACAATCAAATCTTTAAAGAAATAATTAAATATTTCCTCCAATTATAAACTTCCTATGAATACTGAAATACTTTTATTGATAACTTAATTGACACTCAATATTTAAACATAACCTTACAACTTCAAGGCCAAGGGTTTCATTTTCTATTAGTCTGACTCGGCAAGCTACACTTGAGTGATTGGCAAGTAGCCAAAATATAACCGTCTTTTTTGTATTGCTAATATCTGTAGTATTTTTTCTTTTTTAAGGACTATAAAAATCCTTAAAATAAAATGCCACTAGTAATTAACTGATAATTTCTAACCACAGATATGCAAATATTCAAACCTTTCACTCCTCGTCACTTTCGTCCGTTACCTCTTCGTCAGTGGTATATTCGGACTCCTCACCATCATCTTTACCCAGATCATTATCATCATCATCTTCCTCATCGCTTGAACATTCCTGCCACTGCGGATGTTCAGTGGGAATTTCTCTGGCTTCTTTCACATCTAGTTTAATATCTTGTACTTGGTCAAAACCAATGTAGGAGTCAGAACGGAGACAAACTTGGTAGGTATAAATCCCTGGTTTCTGAGGAGCTGTAAACTTGAGCTGCACTTCCTCTTGATCAACAAGGTTTGTTATCTGTCAAAACAGAAAATTATATAAGCCTCAGCAGGAGATAATAAATTGTAAAACAGCTGATGAGATAATGAAACTGTAAAACAATGTTAACATTAGCAAGAGGAATTTCACCAACTGGGATACAGTATGTAATATAAAAATACATTTCTCTAATACAAAACCATTACGGTTTGTCACAAGACATTAGCAGTGAGTATTAAGTGTACATGGCAGATCCACGGTGATAAGAAATAGTGTGTATGTAATGGGTTTTTAAAAATATTTCTAATACACAAAACTGTTTCTTTAAATAAACTCAATATACTACTTTACTTTTGTGGACAAGGAAATACCCAGTCACAACTACTGTACTTGTATCAATTAAAACTCAAGCCTTGCATAAGATGCACAGATTACTCGAAATTTCTGTGCACCTAGAGATCAAAACCCAGAGTGAAAGAAAGGGAGGGAACTCACTCTATTAGTAATAGGTTTGTATAAAAGTAATGTTTTGTATATTTGAAACCTTGTTCTGTAACCCATTGTGTGAAAGGACAAAAGTACCATAATTCCACTGGTGTTACCATAAAATAGTGGTGGCAGAGGATTAACAATGAAAAAATCAGTACCAATCCTCATAATTCCACATATGAATGAAATAGACATAAAAACCACTAGTATGTATCTGGCAAGTAGTAAGCATCAGTGTGACAGAGCCTTCAATTATTAACATGAGGTACCAAGGTTGTCTTGAATACCTATGCCTCATAAGATGATGAAGGTATAGGCTATATATATTCCACCCCAACTGTTAGCACCTGACCTGTGCCCCAAATGAAAAAAAGTCCACATATTTGAGTTATACTTTAAAAAGAATCTCATGAAGATAGCAGCTATAAGAATGGCAACAAGCTCCAAATTGTTTAAAGACCTGAGATGGGGAAAGGGTATGTACCTCAGGTACTTTCAGCTTTTCATGATTGCTGAAAGACTGTATCCCTGAAATTTTTTTCAACCTCTGACATGTGACAAGTTCAAGATTATATACAGACATCCTCACTAGGAGAGGAGAGAAAGTTCTAGACAACCATGAGATAATGAAAATAGTGAACAAGTCTGAAGTACTTGAATATACTAATTTAAAAAGAAATTTGTATTTTTCCTAACATACGAACCTATGCTTTCATATATGGAGTATTCCTTGCGCATCGGTATGCTCAGCTGTTTGAGACTTGTCTTCACAAAAACAAAATCCTAACACTACCTGGAACTCCCTAGGCTGACCCCAGCTACCCTCCATTGTATGAGCCAGTCCATGTGCAGCCCTACATTAGTCTCCCAGAAGTGCGAGATCAGGTTACGTGGGGTGGTATGAGGAGGGTAATTTTACTTATATGAAAGTTCAAGTTTGTATGTTAGGAAAAATACAAATTTCTTTTTAATTTGGCATTTGTTCTGATACGAATGCTACCCTACGCTTTCATATATAAAGACTCACCTGCAGGTGGGAGGCTGATCTCGAGATCAGGCTACGTGGGGTGGTATGAGGAAGGTAATTTTACCTATAAGAAAGTTCAGGTTTGTATGTTAGGAAAAATACAAATTTCTTTTTAATTTGGTATTTGTTCTGATACGAATGCTACCCTACGCTTTCATATATAGAGACTCACCTGCAGGTGGGAGGCCGATCTCTCCCATAAACGTGAAGTGCCATATTCCCATACCTCCCAGACCTGTAAGGAGTCAGTTTGTGAACAGTACTCACTTTTGATATAAAAACCAGATGGCAAAGATTCTCCCTCTTGACGAGCTAATTTAAAGCTCTACGTCTCTACACGACTTGTAGTGCCACCACTATCGGACCCAAGGTGAATGTATCTAAGGACTTGTGTGCTATGTCCTTTAGGCAGGAGGAGGTGAAGGTCATCTGTTCTATAGGACCTGTCTAAAAAACAGTTCCTCTTGAACACCACCAATGGGCCTGTTCCTCTAATGTCATATACCTTGACCTTGGGGAGGTCCTCGTTGCCTTCCAAACGATGTGCTCTCCAAGGTAACCTTCCACATCACGCTTCTGGGACATGGGCGGGAAATTTCCCTGGGTAAGTATCACAACCGACAGTTCTTCCGTTGTCTCCAGTGACTACGTTCCGATGTGGTCAAGGAACGTGAGCCGCTCCTTCTAGACAAGTTCCTTGTCTTGGAGGACGAATGAGGACACTGTCGATTCCTATGCGCCAAAGAATGTCTGTGGGAAAGGCCTGATTCCATAGAAGATGAAATCTGTCTCCTCTGGCCGTTCAAATGGCTCTTCTGTTCTTCTTTTCTGTTTCCCCATGGGCTGGGACAGGCTATAAGGAGAGCCTGGTCCAATGTCTCTCTCGCTCCCACTCTGCTCTCTCAGTCCCTGAAATTTTCTCTTAAGAACCTGCTTCAGGAATGACATCGGACGTGATTTCTTCCTAGGGCTGGAGAGAGGGGGAGGAAGGAACAATTTTCCTACCTGGTGTGACGGGTAGTGGAGATGGTATTTGTATTGGCAGTGACAGGGTGGGGGAAGAACGAACGCGGATGGTTCTCTGGAGACTGGAATAGGATTCTCCCATTTTCTTTCGTATTTTTCCCACTGGGGAGTCTGCTATAATCCACACTTTCCGCAGGTGGACTTCTGGGAACATCCCTGACCCCTATGTAAAAAGCACATGGAATGGGGATTGACGGCCACAGTTGACATGAATTTCCCACAAGGCTTGTCTTTGCCCAAGCATCACCGTAGCTCGGTCTTCCTGTTCTCTTCCATGGTTAGTTACTGATTTTGTTTCACCAAACCAAATGACTAAAAACTAAGCACCGTTTTCATGTTTCAAGTGCTAGTGAGTGCGACTGAACAACTAAGCCTGATCTCGTGAGCACAACTGAACAACCATGCCTGACCTCATATTCAAGCACTCACATGGGGGACCCTTTGTAACACAAGAAACACTACCTAATTGAGGAAAGCGATTCTTTGCACAGTAAACATACACAAAATATATCTCCTATGCTGGAAGAAAGGTAATGAAAACCCCAAAAAAACGCACAAACTAAGAGACAACTACAGGAGCGCGACAAGTCTACCACCACGCCCATATGCGAGCATGGCTGGAAATACAATGGAGGGCAGCTTGGGTCCAACCTAGGGGGTTCCAGGTAGCGTTAGGATTTTGTTCTTGTAAAGAAAAGTCTAAAACAGCCGAAAATAGGATGCGCAAGGAATACTCCATATATGAAAGCGTAGCACAGTAGCCAAGAAATATGAGGTGAAGTCCAATGAATGCCTTCTTAAGGTAAGTCAGACTTCTAAAATGGCATGGAACTCACCAACATGCCTTGAAGAAGGTAGATTTAGAATACAGTTTCAAGGCCAAACTGAGCAAAAATGATTCAAAGGGGTCTGTACAAGGTTCTTGGACAAGCTAAATTTCATCTAGTAAGCTTCACAGAGGAACTCTGAACACTTACAAAAATGACTAATCAAGTCTGAAATGTCCCGACAGGTACTCAAATCCGTACAAGAAAGTACCATTCTGTATCCCTTAATTGCCAATAAAAATGTCTGCATACTGTACTTAGAAAGACAAAAATTTCTATTTCCAGAAAGGGGCATTGAATACAAAAGCATTTAACATTTGTCACTTAAAAAGAAATCCTACATAATATATGCTACATAAATAAGATAAAATCACAGCATCATCAATGATAAATGTTAAAAATGGACTGAGAAGAGGTATGTTATATAAAGTGTTGCAAACACTTACTACTGTACATAAAGCTCTAACAGAGATTGCCCACTGGAGACCAAACTTAGAAGGCACCCAAGCATAACTATGGCTGTCTACTGTATGATTTAAATCTATTCTAGGCCAGGATGAACACACCAAGCAATACCTACTGATTGAATTGCACTATTCCTACTCAATCAATAGCCTCAGAAATTCCAGATCTCTACACATCTTTGCTTTAAGTTATATATAGTAAAACTCCAAAGTATCAGCCCTACGAAACCTTAATCACTCTTGCTAGTTACTGATATTAAGCCTTTCTTATAGCTAGCTTACCTGGTAAGGGGCAGTAATAAGCATATGCTTTTTACGATCACATACGTATGTCCACCAATGTTCCTGTTTGTCTTCTGGGAAATACGGACAATGTACAGAGTGCGATATTTTAGACTTTCCTTCAAGAGCCTTTTCTCTCTTTGTCAAACCTTTCTGGAATTTTTCCCATTCGTCATCATCATCAACTGTATTCTGTAAAGCAATTAATGAAAGTTAGCAATTACAATATAGCCAAAGCTTAATTTAATAAACATGTTTATTTATACATAAATGAAACTCCCTTATTATGTAGTTTCAACAATAGCCAAACATAAACTCCAAAGCATGAATATCTGATTTACTTGGTACTATTACAGTATTATTATTTAAGAATACATAATCATACTATTATGTATTATTATTTAAGAATATATGATCAAATCACTTTCATCACGTACACTACTCACGACAAATCGAAACAGATTTTATACCTTGCATTGGAAGTTTTGACAATTTTGCCAAATTTCTTTCCCTCAGTTTTAGAAAGAAATTGCTTGCATCTGATTGAAATAAGCAATCACATAACTCGATAGAATATTACATAAAATCTGAAACAAAACTTTTGATAAGCAGGTATATTTCTTAGTACAGTCAACCCCCCAACTATTCACAGTTCAGGATTCGTGGATTTACCTATATAGTATACAGGAAAAGTAATACCTGAAATTCAATTGTTTTATGTATCAAGAAAAAGCAGGTTACGAGACCAAAGTTAATGCACCAAAATGCAGACTTGAACTGTCCCAATTGGCACATAAGCTAAAACAAAGAAGCTGTTTTGCTAACTCAAATAAAAGACTTGCATAATTTTTTAGGATAAAAAAATGATTTACTAATTTTCAAATGTTAATATTAATGTAAACAGCAAAATATCAATAAAATGTATTTTTTTTCCTTAAAAAATGTTCACTAAGCGATGTACCAATGTTATCCATATCTACGTTAAAAGAAAACATTAAGGCTTGAATACTGTATGAAAAAAATGTGTGCCTGAATACAGGGATAACTTGATTAGTTTTCGCCTTGGTAAGAGTAACAGGTGTAAGAGTATTCACTCGTAGCTGTAAGGGGGCAGTGCAGTGCACCTCATCAGAGCTGTAGACATTACTTAAGGTTTTTTGCAGCTTGCATTCGGCCCCTAGCTGCAACCCCTTTCGTTCCAGTTACTGTACCTGTGTTTACATTCTCTTTCTTCCATCTTACTTTCCACCCTCTCCTAACAATTGATTCATAGTGCAACTGCGAGGTTTTCCTCCTGTTACACCTTTCAAACCTTTTACGGTCAATTTCTATTTCAGTGCTGAATGACCTCATAGGTCCCAGTGCTTGGCCTTTGGCCTAAATTCTATATTCAATTTAATTCGTAGCTGTGAGCCATATATTTTTAAGTGTAATGTTGTAAGATGACTTTGAAATTACTGTATATTAATGTGTTTTTGGATGATATTTTAAGGTATATTTGGTGTCTGAACTATTAACATAGCAATTATATGTTTTTAGAGGGGTTCTCAAGTTCGTAGAGCATATCTAAAATATTCACTAATTATTTTCATTCTATTTTTGTGACTAAATACATTTTGATAAAAAAAAATGATTTGCTAATTTTCAAATATTAATATTAATGTAAACACAGCAAAATATCAATAAAATGTTTTTTCATAAAAAACGTCTGCCAAACAATGTATCAACATTACCCCTATGTACATTAAAAGAAAATGGTAAGGCTTGAATAGTGTATGGAAGAAAATGTGCATGCCTGAACATATGGGCAACTTAAAGTGATTAGTTTTTGCCTTGGTAAGAGTAACAGTTGTAGGAGTGTTCACTCATAGCTGTAAGCCATATATTTTTTAAGGGTAATGTAGTATGATGAATCTGAAATATGAAAGTGTTTTAGGATGATAGTTTAAGGTATATTTGGTGTTTGAACTATTAAAATAGGCAGTTATAAGTGTTTTTAGAGGGCATCTCAAGTATTTGTGAATTTTAGCTATTTGCAGGCAGTTGAAGTGCCTAATCCCTGCGAATACCAGGGTCTAGTGTTCTTGCATTATAATTTTGGACAAAATTTTAATTATAGTACATACAATATACAGAATATTTTTCCATGGTACAAATATCATGGGGGTGTCAAATTACTGTTTAATCAAAACCAACAACCACTAAAATATATGTCATAGGAAGGATTAGCCACATTTTCAGGAAAATGGTACAATATCTGCAACAGAGACCAAGAGCATGATTTATGCACACGTAATTTGCTACATTATTAATTTAAACCCTGTCTATAAAAGTCGATTTTTTCTTAAAATTGAGTTAAATAAAAAAAAAAACTCCCTCACAGGAAGAAAAAAAATATTGGAGCTGTTCATGTTTATAGCGCTCACTAACATAAATACCATGGTAAAACTGAGAGCTAATATTCAAGGCATTATAAAATCAAATAGCAGGCAAGTCACTTCCATAAAATATGGCTTCCTTAGTTTACAGCACATAAAATTATTACTCAAGTGTGCTTTCCATAAACTTTTGGGTTAATTTATTTTTCTCTCTTAATCTATTTGCTGACTTTTCCTTAGCTGTGTAAGATCCACACTCAAAATTTTTTTTTAGCATTATAGTCATTAACGTAGTGTAATTTTTGTAGCATTATAGTCATTAACTTAGGACAATGCATAATGCTTACTGGTATCAGTTATGATTACCACCATCTTACTGGGACATTCACTGAGAATCTAAAGCAAGAACCCCATCCTGCATCTAACATAAGGTGAATTAGGGTCTTCAACATTCCAAAATAAAGTTTAAATATACAATCACTTTACAATTACATAAAAAAAATGTTTATATTGACTTTCCCTTCTCAGAAATGCACTATCATCTATTTTGTATAAATCTTCCATGCCAGAAACAGCACTACACTCATACATCAAACTAAAGCAATTAAATTTATTCCAAATCAACATGACACATCTTTAAAGGATTTATGTTGGGGGATATAGTATGCATTACATTACTTTAAATATGACTTTAACTTCTTACCTTATCATCTCTGTGTGACTCTGTATCTGCTTCTTCTGCCACGGATTCGTCTGAATGAGATGCAGACTCTTCTTCATCTGTATAATCTCCGACCTTCTCTTCAGGTACAAGGTCCTCAACGCGATCTTGGAGCATGGCAGCATTGCCTGTTCAAAATATATAAATTTTCATAATAAAAATTTATTTTTGGATACCTAATGTTAAAGAAAGCTTATATCCTCGCCTATCCTTAACAGTAGGTAAGATTCATCACAAATGAGTCCCTTATTAATAAAACATCTCAAGAGACTTTAGAATGACATATTTCAGACAGTATTCTTTTCTGAAAAATGCTTTTAGTACTTAAAACAAATATATATATAATACTTTACCTATGGATTGTAATATACCAGAGCAACTTCTATCCAATGTACAACTAACAAAATTTTAATTGTAAAGCTTTATAACAAATTCAAAGCCATTACCAGAGTGAAAACAAGACTTCAGTGAGCTTCTACGAAGTGAAAAACACCAAAAACTTATACACATTCTGGTGATGAAGTGTAGTACATTAGGCACAACACGCTGTGATCCTTCAAGCACTGACTGACAAATATATCATGTAAGGCACCAATACCCACATACAATGCCCTGTACAAAATAGCCCCCCCCGCAAAAAAAAAAAAAAAAAAAATGAACAAATGAAGATTAATGTGCTAGCATGAATGTGCTGTAAAATTTGGGAAACTGTATAAAAATTCTACTGTCATTTTTCATTAGTACCAGAAATATCATGACAGAGGTGAAAGTAAGGGAATGGAAATGGAAACAAGACCCAAAAATAATGGCAAAGAAATGATGCAATATCATTGCTAACTATTAAAATTCAACCAAACAGAAAGGTTTACCATAAAATACTTCATAAACCCTATTTTTATGGTTTCAATGAAAAAATGCCATAGCATACGCAATGGTAAAAAAAAAAATGCCTTTGACATGTAGGATTGACTATGAACAGGTTTTGGAAACTACTCCTTAGTTCAATACTCAAGAATTTTCTTGCTATGTGGAGAGAAATGATTTTAAAATATATAAATGCAAGATGAAAGGACAAATTTAGAGTATGAATAATTTATATGGAATGGAATATAAAATTTGGGCAAAGGCCAGGTGCTGGGGCCTGTGAGGTCATTCAACAAGAAAACTCTGCTGTTGCACTATGAAACAGCTGCTAGGAGAGGATGGAAAATAAGATGGAAGAAAGAGAATATGAACAAAGGTACACTAAAAGGAATGAAAGGGGTTGCAGCTAGGGGCCGAAGGGACGCTGCAAGGAACTTAGTAAAGCCTACAGTCATCTTGTGAGGTGCACTGATGGCACTAACCCCGTGGGGGAATAATTTATATGAGCAGAAATTAAACAGAATAGGAAAGGCAACACTATATGAAAAATGATTCAAAATCACCAAGCAATACTTTAACAGTACAAAGGAATAAAATGAAAGCGAAGGGGCACAAGAGCAGCCATGAGGGTAAACTACCAAAACTATTTTAGTAAGTAGACCTGAACTTTGAATCAGGTAGTGGGTTAAGGCCTTAATAAGCACTCACCATCCCTTTCTCGTTACAATATTTTTCTTCAGCTCTCACAATGACGTATAAATTCCAAACCAAACACAGCCTCCATCATACTCTTGTGTTTAAAACAACCCTACTTGTCATATTTCACAGATTGGTATATTTTTGATAACCAAAGAAGAGCAGATTGGTATATTTTTGATACCGAAAGAAGAGCAAAAGGGGAAAATGGATAAATGAGCAGTATTTATATATTGTATCAACATAGACCTAGTCAGGCAGATCAGAAATTGTAATCCTTAGATGATCACAAATGACATCTGGATTTTAAAAGTTGTTCCGTATATGAAGCATTCAATGATCTTTTTCTTATACTTTGTATCTTCTGCACTATTTCAAAATTTAAGTAAGAAATGGAGAACCATGGAGTGGTAAATTTCTGTTACTGTGGGGAAACACTGGACTGTGAGGAAGGATCTAGAAAGTAGTGAGAAAAGGAAAATTGTAGCCTGGATGAAACGAGAAAACTAGCCTTCTGGGAGAGCAAAGACTTTTAAATTGGGAAAGGCCTTACAACGCTATCATTATGCAGTGGAAAAGTGGTACTAATAAAGAGGATAGAGATTTTAAAAAGGTTTAACTATAGAATGTTAGGAGCCATGGCCAGAAAAACTTTAAGTGCAGTGGTAAGACTGCATTACAGAGAGGAAGTGCTGAGATAAATGCCAGCCATGACAAATCTGTCTGGGAAAGTAATAACTCAAACATCTTCCTATTATGGAAAGCCAACTACCTCATTTTTGTGACACATCCACGATTAGTGTCCCCCTCTGAGTATCATATGAGCAGCATAACTGCAACAGACCAAAATGATCATGTAATTGGATGATCTAGGTGAAACCTGATATTTATAATCTGTCCTTTTAGATATTTTGATCTAATTTTATTCCCTATGATGAGGACATTAGTCCTCCTACAGCTTAAGGGTTTTGAGAGTATTTTTTAATATACCAGGGTTTACACACAAGAAAAGGGTCTGTTTTATCATCATAATTATCATGAACATTATTACTATCAACTATATTATCTAGTCCAGTCGGTCATACTTCTTTATTTCACAGACCTGGTCTCATTTCTTTATTTCATAGGCCTGGTTTCAAGGATATGTCTTAAATCAAGAGGGGAAAATTCAAGTAGGATCAAAGTACTGCCAGATGAGAAGACACCAACTTACAGCTAGTTGGGAAAAGAACAAGTTGCAGCCAGTTGGGAAGAGACCAAAAGGAACATATGGAGCAAGAAGGATAAGAATCAAAGGGAGGCCACAAAAGAACTGTTAGTAGTACTGCCTACAATAAGCCACATAAGGCATACTGCTGCAAGGAACTCCCCACAGGGATGGGTGTTACATAACCAGTCTCATCTTTAAGTCAAAGCAACATTTCAAGCACAACGACAAACTACTTATGAAATGAACATTAATTAAAAAATCTATCCTTCCAGTGCAACACGACAAGACTTCCAATTCTCTCGTTAGGCTCATATTTTACCAGACCCTTCTTTTCTCAATGTGTTTGTGAATATTAAAACTACAATACAGTAACTACTTGTTTCCTGAGGAGTTACGCTTTGATTGCTTTATATACAACACCAAACAAAATGAGACGACAACAGAACCTCAGTGCTTCAACATATCTTCCTCAACCTCATGGCAATGCCATCATGAAGACTCTTGATGATTAAATTTTAACTCAATTGTCAACAATACTTCAGGATTAATGCTTCTGATGGCAACTTGCTGGTCAGCTGTGAAAGCGTGTTACATCAACTGGTTCCACAAAATACAGTGCCCATACTGAACTAAAAATTATAGAAACAGACCAATTTTGTTTTTCTTACTCTTCTCTTTCTTCTCATCTTGATGGCCTTCTTCTTTCTTCGTACCCTGCCCTTTTTTCTTCTGAGGCTGCTGTGCTTTGGATTTGGATTTGTTGACCTTTTTCTGGGGCTTCTTCCAACCTGAATTGGTCTTTGTGGCCTGAAACAAAAAATGTAATCAGATGCAAGATAATAACAAGCATCAAACTCCTATCAACATTAAACTGGTCACCTAATGTGCAGAGTAGAATCATGTTTCTGCAGCATGCTTGTTACATCAAAGACATATCTACTGTAATTGTATAAAAAATGCAAGTTCAATGTATGGAAATAAAACATTCAGAAGAAATGAAATCAACCTAAGTAAATGAAAATCTAGATTTTACCATGAAACTGATAATCCTTTAATGGTACATACACATGGGGCCAATAACAATCAGCTATAAGTTCATTTCAACAAAAAATACAGTTTTTGCATCAAAAGCAATATTTTTTAAATATGCAGAGTGAAGGTACCTTGGTCCATGCTTTAGTAAAGTGCAAACCATCCCTAGGGTCAGTGCTTGCTATCTAAACCTGCCAATATATAATTTTTTATGGTATGGGCACACATGTTTTAAGAACAACTTGAGAGTTTTCAGGCTGTTATTCAGAAAAGATGGCATTAGCTGTTAACATTAATATCCTAGTCATTTGTACAACAATCTCAGGTTATAACTACAGAATGGTCAAAAGATTTACTAGTTGTATATCCAATTCATCAATCATATACAGATGAACTAAGAGCAACAGTTTGTGCAAAAGCACCATTAGCCAATCAGTAAGAAAAACTGTCATCATCATTGTTTAGCTTGTCTCACTGTCCACAATGTTTCCCAGCCTTGCTTTGATTATCTAGACAACCCAAGTTTATTTTCATTCATCTGTGACTTATTCATTTCAATTATTTGTCATGGTATATAATCTTAGCTGTGGAAAAGAACTTGATAAGTGTTCTTTGTTATAATTTAATCAGAAAAACCTTTAATTTTCAAAACAATGTTTACTCTGAGAGAAATATCTTGGTCTTACTGTTTGAAAATACTGAAAAATACTTTGAAAATTTCTAGGGCAACATGGACAAAGTCTGACAGTGACAACTTACGAAAATTTCACCTTTCCACAAAAACGGCCATCCTCAAAACTTTACATTTTTATCTTAAGGTATTTTTCTCTGTAATTTTGGTGGTAACAAATTTTTTTCAACTGAATTTCTTGTGTGTGAAGATACCTGTTTCCTTTAAAAACCTCTTTCCTTTTGAGGTCTACCCATAATTGTAAGATGTACGGGTAGGGAAAATAAAAAGGTAGTTTTTCCCTAAGAAATAATGGTTACAAAGAACAAAATACTCAATAGGAAAAAATACAAGCTACATGTGTTTGGTGAGAAATCAAGTTGTCATAAATTCACCACCTCAGTTTCTTGATATTTTTATGTGTCCAGCATTTTTATAAACAGCATAGTGGTGCTGAGTTTATATCATTAATCTTTACTTTCTTTCCCAGTTATTGGGACTATGTACAGTACTTTTAAAACTCACCTTATCACTTTCTATAATTTAAGGAGTACATCTGCAGTTCAAATATTCTATCCCTAGCAGTTGTTACAATCCTGAGTATAGTTTCATTTCACCTTTCACTTTTTTGATTCTGCATCTTCCATGAATTTTAAAAAGCAAGACAAGATAAAACTGCTTGCATTTAAAATAAAAAAACAGAAACTACCTGAAAACATGACATTTTTATGATAAAATAAAGTTTTATGTATACTTACCAAGTAATTACATAGCTATTGGTTCCCTAACCTACGGCAGCTTAAAAATTCAAAATTCGCACGGCGGCGCTACTATCGTTAGTGTGTAGGTGACAAGGTCCCGTCCACTGTCTGGGACTCAAAGGAACAACTTAGCAGGGAGCTCAATTCGTTTCTTGATTTAATGTCCAAGCAAGGGGAGGAGGGCGGGCTCCGATCATGTAATTACTTGGTAAGTATATATAACTTTATTTTATCATAAAAATATCATTTTCATATATGTAACTTACCAAGTAATTACATAGCCGATTCCACATTGTTAGGAGGTGGGAAAGAGCATGGACATATTCTACTACAAAGCATTAATTAATGAATTTGAAAAAGAAAGGTTGCTAACACTGAACAAATGTTTGTTATTTCCTTACCTGTTGAGAGAGCTGCTGCAGGTAGGTACTGCCTCTGGTTGGCACTTCTCTCAACTTGTAGTGGATGTGGCAGTGTAGCCAAGGGTCACCCCTACATTAGTGGAAACTTTGCAGCAGAGGAAGTACACCGTATGCTGACAAAGTTTTAAAAGTATGCCCTTGCCCTGGGCAAAGACCAGAATGCAAAATAACAACACTATCACCTACACCACAGCATTAAAACCATAACCCAACTATTACAAAATAAACAAAGAAACTGTTGGGTACTCCAAGTACAAAGTACCCCCAGGCTTCCCATCAACTCAAAACCTTAAGTCAAGGCGAGTACAGTAGATAGCAAAGGAACAGAGAGTGTACTATGCTTCCTCTCCCAGCACCATGCCAACCACAGATAAAGATCCTAAAGTGTTACAATTTTCAAACACAGTCTCTATGTCCCGGAGGTAGTGTGAGGCGAATATGGACTTACATCTCTGGAACGTCGACTGCAAGATTGTAGAAAGAGACAAGTTATGTCTAAAAGTGAGGGAAGTTGCGACTGCCCTAATTTCGTGAGCCTTAACCTTAACTAACGGAAAGGCTTCTTCCTGCATCTGAGAGTGGGCTTCTAATATTAACTCCCTCAGCAAAAAGGATATGGCATTTTGGGGGAGCAGGCGAACTGGGTTTCTTACATAGCACCAGAGGTTGCTTGAAGGTCCTCTAATCTTTTCTGTCCTAAGAAGGTAGTACCTGAGACACCTCACTGGACAGAGGAGTCTTTCTTCTTCCTCAGGCCCTAAGATATCCGTAAGATTCTTGATGATGAAAGATGTAGGCCAAGGTTTAGAAGGGTCCTTATTCTCTGTGAGGAAACCAAGCGAAAGGAACCAGACTGCGTCCCCTTGCGCAAAACCTATTCTCTTGTCTATTGCTTGTAACTCACTAATGTTTGGCAGTAGTGAGAGCCACTAAAAAGAGTCTTTTTCATGAGATTCTTGAGGGGAAACAGAACGGAGAGGTTTGGATTGAGGACCTGAAAGCCATTTCAGTATAATGTCTAAGTTTCAAGAGACGCTGGAAGAACTTTCTTTCTTAGACCTATCGAAAGATTTGATCAAGTCGCTGATATCTTGATTAGAAGACAGATCCACTCCTCCGTGCTTAAAGACTGAGCTAAGCACCGACTTATACCCTTTGATGGTAGAGGTCGATAGCTTCCTGACGGACTTTAGGAATATCAAAAAGTCGGCTATTTGATTTACAGATGTCTCAGAAGAAGAGATGTTATAGCGGCTGCACCACCTTCTGAAGACTGCCCATTTTGATCGGTAGAGCTTTGTAGACGACGCTTGTCTGCATCTTGCAACTGCCTCTGCAGCCTGTTTTGAAAAAATTTTGCTCTGACGAGGTGCTTGACAGTTTGAAGCATGTCAGAGCCAGAGCGGACAACCCTTGGTGGAATCTGAGAAAGTGGGGTTGTCTGAGCAGACCGTTTTTGTGGAAGGAGTCTTGGGTAATCTACCAGGAGTCGAATCAGGTCTGGAAACCATTCCTTGTTTGGCCAAAATGGAGCGACTAGGGTCATGGAGGTGTTCTGATGTGTTGACAGATTGTTGATTACTTCCCTGATCATTCCAAAGGGAGGCAAGGCATACACATCTAAGACTGTCCAGTCCAAAAGTATGGCGTCGGTGCTCCAAGCTTGAGGATCCGGGACTGGAGAGCAAAAGAGTGAAAGGCGGTGGTTTCTCGACAGTGCGAAAAGATCACACTGTGGGCTTGCCCCACAGTTACCACAGATTGTCACAGACTAACGGGTCTAAGGTCCATTCAGTTGGAAGGACCTGTTTGAGGCAGCTCAACTTGTCCGCAATAACGTTCATTCTACCTTGAATGAACTGTGTGACAAGAGTAACTTGGTTCTCCTCCGCCCACAGAAGGAGATCCCTCATCGTCTTTTACAGTGAGAAGGAATGAGTTTCCCCTATTTGCAAATTTAAGAAAGTGCAGTGATGTTTTCCGCATGCACTACTATCCTCTCGCCTCAGACTAGATCTGAGAAAGACTGAAGGCCCAGGTGAATTGCTCTCAGTTCCTTTATATTGATGTGAGAATTCTGTTGTACCATAGTCCATGTTCCGGAGACTTCCCGGCCGTCCATAAGAGCACCCCAGCCTTGGTTGGATGCATCTGAATAAAATTGAAGGTCTGGGCGCACTGGGAGAAGAGACTTCCCTTCCTTAATTCTTTCTACGCACAACCACCACTGGAGATCCTCTTTGATTTCTGACGTGATCGGGAAGACGAAAGAGTCTGGTTGGGTCTTTCTGCACCAGTTCACTTTCAGGAAAAACTGAAGGGGTCTCATGTGCAGTCTGCCTAATTTTACAAACTGCTCTACTGAAGCGAGGGTCCCCAAAAGACTCATCCACTGCACTCGCAGGAAGGAAGAGCACAGAACTGACTGACAGTCTGAGGGGAGTTTTTTTCGACTCTGTTGGGCGACAGAAAAGCCCCAAAAGTCCGAGAGTCCAGTATCATCCCTAAATAGGGAATCACCTGAGTCAGTGTCATAAGGGATTTCTCTTCGTTTATGAGAGTGCCTAACTCCTGTGTCAGGCGGAGAGTTCTTCTCAAGTCCTCCACGCACTTTTCCTCCTCCGACGAGCAGAGAAGCCAATCATCTAGATATAGTTGATTCCCAGAAGGTGAAGCCAATTCCCTAGAGGAGCAAGGATTCGTGTGAAAACTTGAGGGGCCGTCGACAAACCAAAGCATAGGGCCCGGGATTGTAGTACTCTGCCCTGAAAAACAAAGCGCAGAAATTTCCGCGAGTCTAGATGAACAGGGACGTGAAAATACGCATCCTGCATATCCAGGGTGACCATCCAGTCGCCCTGTTGTACTAAAGACATGACTGAGCAAACGGTCTCCATATGAGACTTCATCTTCAGTATGAACACATTCAAGGCGCTCACGTCCAGAACGGGCCTCCATTCCCCACGAGGCCTTCAGAACCATGAAAAGGCGATTGTAAAAACTTTCTGAGTGGGGATCTAGCACTTCTTCCACTGCTCCTTTGAAAAGAAGGGATTTGACTTCCTGAGAGAGGGCCAAAAACTTTGTGGAACCTTTTGAATACGTTGTCAAGGCGACTGGAGATGTAACTAAAGGAGGACTCTCTACGAAAGGAATGGAGTACCCTTCCTTGAGAACCTTGATCACCCAAGGATCTGCTCCTCTGCACTCCCATTCCTTCCAATAAAGTAGAAGTCTGGCTCCTACTTGAGCATGGAGGACTAACTTCTCACTTCTTGGGGTTGGTCTTCCTTCAGGGTTGGTCTTGAAGGAAGACCTCTCAACCCTTAGTGGACAGATTGAGCTTCAATGTGAAGTAAAACAGGTTTGGGGAGGTGGACGGATTGCTCTTCAGTGTGAAGCAGAATTACGCACCACTGTTATGGTAATAATGATTCGAAACAAAGGTGCCAATACTTCTATATGCTATAAATTCACTAATGGCAACTTTTATACAGACGTGAGAGTTTGGCCTGTGTCAGTAATGCTTGTGACTTCAAGGGGAAAGGTACTGCATCTCTCTCTCTCTCACATGAGTCTTTGTGTAAATTTGCTTGTACATATACGAAGGGGTTGCTGTTGTTTTTTGTTTTTGTCTTTTACGATAGTATGTCGGTTGTAAATGTAATTTTACAAAGAAAATTGCAAAGAAATATTAGAAAAAGCATGTAAAAGTAAAAAAAAAAAGTTACTGAATTTTCCTTCTCGTAAACTTACGTGAATATTTTACAACAAATATGCAAAAAATTTGTTACTGCTTTTATTTCTTATGTTTTGATATTGTGTGAGCAGTAATAATTTCACAAAATCCAAAAAACTTATTTATTAGAAAAAACATATATAAGTTGGTAAAATTTATGATTGTCTTGTAAATGAGGCCCCACAAGGGGTTGTAAATAGTCATTTTCAACTTCTCGTGGAAGGTAGGGAAAATTTTTTATAATTTTTTTATTTATACAGTGTGAATGTACGTGTCATTCTCTTTCCATTGATGTGATTTTTTTTTTATTTGACGACCTCAAAGTTTCCCCGGTCTGGGGTGCTACACATTGATAAATCATGCCGTCCCTTAAGGGTTAATGGGCTTCGTAGGGGGTCGCAAGTTTGATCTAGGTCTAGACTGGGTTTTAGCCTTCCCTCAGTGAAAGGGCTGAGACTGTGGAGGGGAGAATGACCTTGATGTGGACGGCACAGGCTCCCTTGGACGTCTAGTGGACTGTGCCAAGAGGTCAGTGGTAGGGTTATTCTGCAAGTCTGAAAGAATCTCCTTCACTGTGATTTGTGGAAAGAGGTGACACCTATCTAAAGGAGTGAATAGTAGGGCTGACTTCTGTGTCTGTGAGACTCCTTTCAAGGTGAAAGAACACCACAACTCCCTCTTTTTAAGGATGCCCACAGAAAAGATGGAGGCGAGTTCTAAAGAGCCATCTCTAATTGCCCTAACTGAGCACGAAAGAACTCCCAGCCAATCGGAGGCAAAGTCTTCAGCTAGATAAGACAGTCTTCAATCTTCCTCGCCAGCGGCCCGATGGCCCAACGAGGAAACTAAAAATCTCAAACACTTAATGCTCTTTGTTGGGTGAGTCGGTAGAGCTGCGGACTGTCATTCGATGGGCCGGAGTTCAATTTCCCGGCCGGCTGATGAAGAGTTAGAGGAATTTATTTCTGGTGATAGAAATTCATTTCTTGCTATAATGTGGTTCGGATTCCACAATAAGCTGTTGGTCCCATTGCTTAAGTAACCAATTGGTTCTTAGCCACGTAAAATAAGTCTAATCCTTCGGGCCAGCCCTAGGAGAGTTGTTCATCAGCTCAGTGGTCTGGTAAAACTAAGGTATACTAACTAACTCAAACACTTAAAAATATTCTTTTTAAGATGATCCAGTTCAGATGGGGAAAACATTATCTTGGCCGATGAAAAGGCCGTTCTACGAGTTGAATCCACCTGACCGAAGAAATCCCCTTGGGAGAGGCAGAAACTCCCAAGGAAGGAGCTTCCCCGATGGCACAGAAAGAGTACCTCATCTTTAACAATTTGCTGGGCGGAAAAACGAATGTCGCTTTGCCCAGTTCTCTCTTAGTGGCCAGCCAGACATGAACTTCTTTGAGAGCCTTCTTCAAGGAGGAGGAGAGAACTATCTTGGGTAACCTGGTACTGTCTGACAAATGCTTTTTCATGAGGAAGGTAGAAGCTGGAGAAGTCGGCGAAGCAGGCACGAAGAAATCAGGAAAACTACCCAAGAGGAAACGCAGAAGAGGGGACCATATCCTGAACAACTTCTTCCTCCTCGGAGGAGATAGGAGACAAGGATTTATCCTTGGAATCTGGAGCAGAAGAGGATTTTGTCAAAAAACCCACAAGCTCGGTCAATCGACGCTTGAGTGGGGGCTAAAGAATCTTCTTTAACCGCTGAGGATGACAGAATAATAGAAGAAAGCACATGGGTCCCAGAAGCAGAAGCTGGGCATTCGGCTGTTGGTGTTGGAGGTTCAAGAGTTGGCACCGGGGACTCAAGAGCAGAAGTCTGGCATGAGACAGAGGGCGCTCATCAGCGGAAGTCTGGCGTGAGTCGGTGGGTGCTGGGCACTTGGAAGAAGTCAGGCCCTTGGAACGTTTATAGCGCTCAGGACTGTCTCAATGAATGAAGACGATGAGCTGGAGAATCAAGCTGGACTTGAAAACTGCAGGAAGGTTGCGGGCTAGCCTCCCTGTACCTCGCCAGCCAGGGGAGAGGTGTCGCCAAGATCCGCATGTCTCTTGAGCAGGAGCAAAGAAACAGATTAGCAATATGGGAGCTTCCTGCGCGCAGTGGAAGTTTCTGAATCTGAAGAAAGCTGATGCACTAAAACGCCTTTCTAATGGCGTTTAGCCGAGGCTGGGAGCGAATGACAGGCTTGACAGAGGGGACGATTGCCAGTGGACAAACCCCAAAAGCCTTCCCTGGACCTCCAGTATGTCTTCTCCCCAGTGCCGGGAGCGGGACAGTGACCTTCATCTAGGAGCACTGGTGGGATGGACAGCCACCTCCTCAACATTCACAGCACTCTCACTTCTCACTGCACTTTCACTACTCACATTTTTCTCCATTAGAGATCTGATAGCCAATCCCATTTCAATAACTATATTAGATAATACTGTACACCAAACTTCTGATCGAACCTTGATTCGAGGCTGGCTATGGGACTAAGAGCGGAATCATGGTACCTGGAACAGGAGTAGATGGTAAAGTAGGAGGACTTAGGATAGGAGGAGGAGGAGGAATTGGAGTAGTAGTTGTTCTATCATCCCCTACATTATCTAAAGGAATAGAATCTGCATTGGCCCTATTGTCAGCCCTAAAGGCTGCTTTCCTCTCCCTATCTCTTTCTAATTTTTCTAGATGAGATTTCAAGGTTTCCTTTTTCTTATCCTCCCAATCCTGACAATATATGCAAGAATTATCTTTACTGCATTCTTGACCCCTACATTTAGTGCATTTTGTATGAGAATTGTATGAAAGCTAGGTTAGCCTAGTTCCACAACCTTAGATAACCCGAAACAACAATTCATCAATGATAGCAAGCCATAAAGCAACAAATCCTGAATACTTCACCACAATCGGGCAAATAACTAGCCAAAAAGTGAAGCAGCAGCTGCATAAAACTTCCTATGTTGACCAGAGGCTGGCAGGAAACGAATTGAGCTCTCTGCTAAGTTGTTCCTTTGAGTCCCGGATAGTGTTTGGGACCTTGTCACCTACACACTAATGACAGTAGCGCCGCTGCGCGAATTTTGAATTTTTAAGCTGCCGTAGGTTAGGGAACCAATAGCTATGTAATCACTTGCTAAGTTACTTATATAAAATCCCATTTCCCTTACCTGTTGTTCCTCCACTGGCAATACCTCTGGCTTTTGGTGGGGGATTTCATGAGGAACATCTTCAAATTTGTCTCCTAATGGTCGTCGTGTCAAATTGACTGTTACTGTCACAATAGCTCCCGCAGTGAAGACCACATTATCATCATCATCAACAACTAAATACAAATGGAAAATAATAGTTTAAAACACATGCTTTAGCCTGTAATTTCTTGGCACATTAAGCACAAATATATACTACTATTCTGGTAGAATGAAAAAATGATCAAGATCTGTCTTTGGATGCAGTATGGAACAAAATTTCAGTGGCACTGCAAAGTCAACACTGGCAATATAATCAAGACACATTCCAATCGTAAAATGAAATACTGAATAACTAAATAAACTTTTAATAGGAAAAACTGGGATATACTCTAGGTAATCATCACCAACCCATCCAATTAGCCCACATCAATATGTTATGGCCAAAAATAATACTATATAAAAACTTTCTATGTCATGTGGAATACATAACACAACATTCTAATGCAATAAATGATATACGAAAAGGAGATATTAAGATAGCAAAACTCCATTATAAACCTCCATTATGTTTTCAAGTATCTATTTACAAAAAATAAATTTCTTTTCTTGGTTAACCACAACAGATCATCCTTACTATATAATTTTGTCATTTCAAATTCTCAAATATGTCAAAATTTTGTTGTTTGAAATTTTCAAATATACTCGTATTAAGATTTTGTTATTTGAAATTTCCAAATACGTTGAAATAAAATTATAAATATCTGGCTTCAATATGACACCAAAAGTAATTATTGAACAAGCAATAAAAGAAAAATCAAATCTTACACGATTGAGCAGTAAGCCAGAACGGACTGTATTTAACATAAGTTTGGATCCCCAAAAATCCTGTACAAGCAGGGACAACTGTATTGCAGGTGTTCTATGCAATGATTTTTTAAATTTTATTTTAGGATAGTATTTTAATGAAAAGGTATACAGTATACACCATTTAGTACAATGTGAAATATGGTTACATGTATTCAAATCATACATGAAAATTTTAAGCATAAAATACATCCAGAAATGTAAAGGACTGAACACTTGCAAATATTTGTTACAGTTTTGTTCTCTTCTCGGATTTGCGATCTCCATACACTTTTGAAATTGGGAATCTAGGTTAAATGAACAAAAATGAATAAATACAATTTCATTATTTTCTTATAAAAATTTTGTGAATGTTTTTGTAACTGCCAACCAGATAATACCAGGCACTCATCAATCTGGAAAAAATACAACATAGAGCCTAGTGCAAGGTTTTATGAGCCTTCAAATTATGAAATTTTTCATGTTAGCAAACAACTTTTGTCCCTGTGGTTCCATTTCTGGGTTACTAAATTAATATTTCATAACTTCAAAACGATTTTTTACCCAGAACTACTGTGGTGATGAAAATGAAATCTAAACATGTAACTTCAACAAATATGAACACACTATACACTATACCTTCATAGTTTATGTCCATATCAATATGGGGCATCTTTCTGCACACAACCATAATATCATTGTACTCCTCTTCAATAAACTGACGGAGAATATGATTCCTCTCATTAGGGGTCAAACTTAGCAACTGTTCAATTGTTCTAATTGGGCGACGCTTACTAACGAAAGCCCTGCAAATACAAATATTGGATTACATACAATAATTTAATCATTACATGATTATGAGAAAAGTTTACCAACACCAAGTAGCATAATTATATCACAGAAAATGTATAAACGACTCAAAATTTGTAAATAATTTCAGTCCCCTTGTTTTGACATATGTACTTGAAAAACTAATATATACATGGCTACTTGTCCTATTCCTTAAATTAGCAGCCACAGTTGTTTGTCCTCTGTAAAAAATTAAAATCTTACCTTAGTGTTTCCTCAGTAACGTGAGGAAGCTGCATAAGGGGATTTCTGTTAGAATCCCACATAGCTTGCACAATATGGGGACTAAGTTTCATGCAAGCCTCAATGGTGTCAAGTGATGGAAGGCGTGAAATACGGCCTGCATGTGCCAACATAATTAGCTGGGACACACATGTCACCATTTCCTGGATCAAGATTGGACAGCACCTAAAACAAAGCGTGATTATCAAACAAAAATATATATCAAGATTGAAATCATTTTGAATGTCAAAGGACCACATTATACATAGTGTATTAGATAAACCTATTAATACTTAGTTTCTAAATGTGGTTTAAGATCTTTCTTGAATATCAACAAAACTACACAGCTACCTTAGTCTAAAATAATTTTAATTATCTTGGCTTAATAAAGTACATTCCTATGAAGAATAAAGGTTTCCCCTGGGGTGTGGGTGCATGGATGTTCAAAGGCATACTACTGACATTTTATTTTTCAAATGTACAGTGCCATTATTAATGTACCATACACTGACCTGCACCTCCTTGAAATTTCCTAGCTCGAGAATGATTTTCTAGAAAGTTACATGGCAATCTGACTCACCATCAACAGAGTGGATTTTAACTGGTGGACTTTATTGGTATGTACTGGATAATATTTTAATATTATAAGCATCAAAAACATCTGTTGCATTATTAGTTTGAAAAAAATAGCACCTTAAAATAAACTGCCTAGCCCAAGTCTGTTACTCTCTCTTTAACACAGTTGGGTGCAGGTCAGGTTTTCATCAGTCTATTCACTGACACCCTGATTATTAAGGGATCTCAATGTACAGCACAGCACATTAATAAGGTGTATGTATTGTACTATACTGTATTGGGAAAAAATCAATTGATTGTTTTAATTTATGGCCAACAATATACTGTAACACATTATGCCTTTGGGTTTGGAAGGGTCAGGAGTTCTTTGTGGAACTTGTAATTTTTGCAAGGAACTGATTCCTAAATGTTAAAAATTCTCAAGTGACAACTGTAATTAAATCTGGCAAAACTATCAGCCCAAGTCTATACAAACAAAAGCCTGTTACCAACAAGCTACACCTAGGATCCGGAAGGTCATAAACAATGCTGCGGACCAGCAGATTTCTCTTCTGAATCTGGAATGTACTTCCTTAACAGATTAGCTGACCAAAATTTTGGCTTAATTTTCGATAATAATTTGTTGTAAAACACATATAAACCTCATAGTCTACGTAGCCTATAATGAGTAACCAAAAGGTATCATCATCAATTTTATTATTAATATTATTGTAACATTTACCCAAACCAATAAATCAGTTTCTCAATTCTCACAAGGTTGGGCCAAAAGGATTCGTTGTTTAATGAGGGGTAAACATTGAAAATACAGAGTAGATAAGACATTCTAAAAATGTTCGTAATGGTAATGTATAAACTTATGACCGTTGTTCTTGAGCAGAATGATCAATTGTTTCTAGGAAACGGCAAGAATCACCTTGAAAAACACATTGGTATAACTTACTTAACAATGTAGAGGCGATCTTGGTCTAAAGTATCTTCAGGAAGTTTCATCCGTGAGAGATGAGCATGAAGCAATGAACGAGCCTTAATTGAATATGCAAAACACAAAGGACGTTCTTTGTTTTTTTCTCCAAGATTTGGCAACTGTTTTATCAACTGCGGAAGCTCGATGTTGTCTGTTGGACGTTCCTGTAGAATAAGACGAAAAAACTAATAGAAGTGCTATCACAAGATAATTATAAAATATATACAAACTAATCTATCAAAGGCTCTGTGGGTGATGTATGAGTAGTTTAGAAAAAGATGACAAATATTTCAAATATACTGTAATAACAATATTTCAGCCAAGAAAAGTTGTGGAAATGTCATAATTGAAATTTCCAGAACTGGAAAAAGCAAATTTCTCAGCATTGCTTTCAAAATATACTTACAACTATCTCAGGATTGTGACCCTTCTCAAATTCCAATGATGCTGCCAGCACCATCAGTGCCCGTTTAAAAACCATGTGAGGAGTCTTATGTACAAAATAATAGTATAGCTGAGTAGTGTCCAAGAGAACCTAAATAGAAGAGAAAAGTATTTTAATCAAACTAAATGGGGTAGAAACTCAACTTCATGTACTTGTGTATTTTTCAGATAAATTTTTTTTTATTTTGCTCTACCCCCATTTTAGATATGATACATTTTTAGATAATCTCTTAACTGAAAGTTAAAGTACAAGTTAGTTTATGTTAGTGCTGACCACAAGGTCTGTTACTTAAGAGACTTGTTACCAAAGAGGAAGACCCATAACACATGATAAGTTGAAGTGCTACTTGAGTAATGAAAAAATCTAACTAATGCATCATATACCAAACTTACCAAAGGCAGAATTAGGAAATGAAACTCGGGTTCCATTTCTGGACTTAATTACACTACAATGTACAAAAACTGTACGGTACTCACATCAAGTCTGTTCCACCACAAAACCTTAAATATTGCAATTGTGACTTGTAATGCTGTTTACTACCATTAAAGCAATTATTTATTTTTTATAGGCTATTCAGCTTATTATTGTAAATAATTCAGTTTAACATGACCACCACAGTCACATTTCTAGATTCTCATTTGGCTCACCAAAAGATTTGAAAATTAAAAAATGTAATCTTAAATTAATTTGGACAAATATGCATGAGACAAAAGGTAATTGATGAAAAAAAGTAGGCCGAAAGCATTGTATTTGGAGGCAAAGGGATGCCACTGAGAACCTTTACTGTACCAAGTAAGGCATGCTATCTGGTAGCCCCCTACTGAGAAGTTTGTGTATAACAAAATGTAAAATATAGATCAGTGTGTTCAAGATTTTAACCATTTTTCCATACACATTCTTAATCTAAAATTAAATTCAAGGTCAATAAATATAAACAAAACTAAACAGGGCCATGATAAGTGTTTAAATATACAATTATAAAAACTACAGATTCAATATAGACTTTTCAAAGACTGTTCCATAATTTTCTAAACTGAAACGACTATCATCAGCACCAGACAAGCATTAATAATCTCTACTCTCTTCCAGACCAAAACTACAATTCAAACAAGAAAATCACATTCAGATTTTACCTGGTCATTAGAAAACTTGGAAGATCGATACCACCAGATGGCCACAACTGTTGGTAAAGCAATCATAAACACCAAGCCATAAAGACCTAAAACCCATAAGGAGTTCTCCTTTTCAATAATCCACGAGGGTAATGCAATGCCAAAGTGTGTTGCACCTGGTCCATCAGGGTGACCATACCTCTCGTAGTTATGTCTTGCATCATCATCAGTTAAAGTAAGGTAAGCTGGAAAACAAATAAGCAATTATTTTACACTGCATATGAAATCATCATAATGATTTTCAACACTTACAGTAAATCAGTAAATCCTCAATTTATTTAATAAAAAATTCAAGCAATTTATTTAACTAATTCAGCTAAATCAAGGTAGCATTTGGATCACGCAATTTTGTATTTGACAACATTTATAGGGTGTATGTATAACAAAGTATATGTTTATGTACTTATGATTTGTTCCTTTGAGAACAACCCTTTTTATGTAGGTGACTCACACCTTAGTTGGGATGTAGTCTCTCAATTGACTGGGAAGTTGAATCTCCACTTGGAATTGTTACATTCATCATCACAATTGTGAGCAAAGAAGCTCTGATTCCTGTAACCTCTAATTCAGTCTGGCATAATGATACCAAAGCACTATGGTCCTGAGCCCTAATATTAAGTGTTTGGATTCTCACCTGTATATGAAATCCTACCAAAAGCAATTGTGACCCCTACGAAGGGTGACAAATTGAAAGGTAGTTAAAATCTGGTCAATATCTGAAAGGTTCAGATTATAGCTCTACTGGCAAACCCTCTCCCATGTTAAGAGGGATAGTGGAGAAACTTTTCAGTCTGAGAGGAGCTTAGGTGACCGCACAACCTGCTGAGCAGCAACCAAACGTCTCAAGAAGGTAAGCAGGGACCTATGGGCAACATCCCTTTGGTATGGTGATTGACTGATTGATTATGAAATTTAGGTCTTGAAGACCAAGCGCCGGAACCCATCAGGTAAACGAGGTCTGATATCTCCAGACACCTGCCCTATTACCTGTGCTAGTAAGATTTCAAGAACTTTCTTTTAACACATAAGGGACAGTCCCCCTTCCCTGACATTGTGAGCTCTGTCCACTTCACCTGAGGATATTCCTGGATACCACCACCTTTAGCCTGCCAGTATTAACAAACAGGCAACAAGACACTGGTCTAATGGGTAAGTTTATCATGGAGCCTGCAGTACATTGCCTGTTATACTATCTTCATATAACTGTAACCTCGAGCATTATTTTGGTAAACAGAAGTTATTACCCAATAAAGGAGAAGTCTTTCCTCTTAAATGAGATTTTGGAATCAGCTACTATTAACTTCCCCATGGGTGCTGACACCCATCCAGAGAGAAGTTAGCTTGCTAAACCAACAAAATCATCCATAAGCTTGGAAAATTTATATAAAAAAGACCACCTCAAACAGTGATGAAAGTAATGTAACAGGAAATTGCCCGGTGTTTTCTTGATGAAAAAGAATACTGGTAATTACATATTCTTTGAAACTATCCCAGGATAAATAACACTTAAATTTCACTGTTAAGCTCATCAGATTACCAAGTGAATGAAATTAAGGGACAAATACAGAGCAGAGAATGATGAAGGACAAAACTAATGAACAAAGATTGCCAGAACTACTGCCAAAGCAGTTTGAAAAATGGTGTCTTAATGCTTAGGCACAGAGTGAATGAGGCCAGTCTGACAGCCTGGAACCAACAGATCTGCCATGTAAGCATAGTACTAGCCAATGCATTTGTACTCTGTATTTCCAGATTGTGTAATCTATGCACTCTAAAAATACTCTAATGTACACAAATTTGAAAAAGAAAATGGGAGTAAACAGTATAGGCAGAAAACCAGTAAAGTATTGGTGTATATGTGATGGTGTCAGAGAAATGCATACATCTAGTAAGTGTATAAATTTTGTAAACTATTCCCTACAAATTATTTTATAAAGTGAAAGAATTACATACATATAGATCTGATATTTGAAGAGTACTGTAATAACAGTTCATACAAGTTCTGAGCTACATTACTGGAGTTCAACCCATAACAATTAATGAACTGGTACTGTGTTATGAGGCAAAAGTACTGAATCCTCATTCAGTTTGTTTCTATGAGAGCTGTCGTGCAGTAGGGAATTAAAATCAAAGCTGATCACAATATACCACAGGAACTTTTAGAAATCTTACCTTTATTGAGTTTCATGAATTTCCGTTCATCACCAGTAGGTTTATCAGGATGGTATATAAGAGACAGTTTCCTGTATGCCTTCTTTATTTCTGCTATTGATGAACCCTGGTGAAAAAAGTCACAAGTTAGTTTCTCCTAAAACTTTGAGCATTCATAGTAAATTAAAATTCCATGATGATATCTGAAGAAAAAGACTAAGTAGAGCTTGCTTTTATAAGCAGTAAAATGAATGAAATTTATAACCCTACACAAGTACAAATGATAACTGTCTTGCCTCTTTACAGTATATGGAAAGTTTTTAAGATACTGTAGTGCACTTCAAAGTTTTCACACTGGCAGTATCTTGTTCAAGGCCGTTGGTAATAACCCATGTGCACAACTATACTACTTTAGTTTTTCTTTAGCAGCAGGGCAAATGAAGGGTGATTACAGGTGGTAATATGATACTAAAAGACTTTGCATTTGTATATTTAAGAAAAATGAAAAATTATCTTAAAAATTTTCTGTTTATTCCTACAAGAATGTAAACCCTATAGAACAGAATACAGAATTTAGACCAAAGGCCAAGCAATGGGGCCTATGAAGTCATTCAGCGCTGAAACTGAAATTGACTGTGGAAACGTTTGAAAGGTGTGACAGGAGGAAAACCTTGCAATTGCACTATAAGTGAATTGTTGGGAGAGGGAAATAAGGTGTTAGAAAGAGAATATGAACGGAGGTACAGCAAAAGGAACGAAAGAGGTTGCAGCTAGGGCCGAAGGGACGCTGCAAAGAACCTTAAGTAATGGTACTAACCCCCTACAGAGGTAAACCCTATACAAAGAATGGAGCAATTACATTCTACAACATAGTGTTTTACATGTAACAGGAACCTGTAAAGGATACTCACTCAAGAGTGACTGTGTTAAGTACTTTGATCTTACCTTTCATCAATCATGAAAATCTTAATTTGCACAGACAATTAATGTTCCTGTTTCATTACCACATTTTCTTACAAGCACTCAAGTCTTATTTTACTATAATGCTAAAGGCTACCATTTTCTCCTTTTTTTCCATAGTTCTATATTTATCGAAACACTGTAACTTACATAATTTTTTTTCATTCATATAACTTCCCTCTTTCCTAAGATAAACAGTATTCCAGAAAATTATTACAGTAATTAAAAAATATATACCATCTCATTTTTTTTATTACATCTTTATGTATAAAATTAAGAAAAAATAAAATATGATTTGAGGAAACTACATATACCAAGGTCAACTGCAAATACAGTATTTCAAAAGTGACAAAGATACTTACCACACTAACCCCAAGTATATCATATGGGTCAAAATTTGCGTATTCATAATCAAACTGTTGTAGTTTATACACTAGGTAAGCCATAAGCGCCCATCCTGCTGCAATAATCATACGTCTGTAGAAGAAAATACAAGGCAGTAAGCAGTGTGATAATGCTTTTGTATAAAGTAGCATAAAACAGCATAATACCATGTCAGTTATTAAAAAAACATACTGAAACAAATAAATAATCATAAATGACAATACACAAGATAAATCTATGCTTACTGCGTTGCTTTCTGCAATCCTTTCCATTTTTCAGGTTTTTTAAGTTTGGCATATTTCCGTAGGACCACCTCACATTGTTCTTTCTCTTGCTCCTCTGTATAAAGACATGTTTTAATTCATAAGCAGTTTTGTTTTTATATGAAATACAAGAAAAATTATCTGAAGTAACTGCCTAATATAACTACAGTACAGTGTATATTGTACTTCACAACCCATTGGTCTTGACATTTTTCAAAGAAATTAAAAGTAAAAAAAATTTATATTTTACAGGTAAAAAAGCTGGCAAGTGCTCTAACCCTATAAACTAGGCTACATTTAGCCCTCAATTTGAAGATAACACAGTACAGTAAAGGTAAGTGTTATTTTTTTATGAACATCAGACATACTAATGAGAAACTCAATGATGTTCTTTCCTGTGTTAAAAATGGATGACATTTAAAGAAAATCAAATGAAAATAAAATATCTCATGTTTGTGGAAAAGAACAATAACTTTAAAAACCTTGGAGATAATTGGCTAAATATAAAAGGTAATCTAGTTCTGAATGCTGAAAAAGTCTGTGATTTAGGTATAATGATGGTCTGTAATTTATCTCTCATTACTCAAGTCCATGTTAAAACTAACACACTTGAATGATCATCAAAAGTAATGGACAACATATTTTAACAAAACTGAAATAGAAAATATTCATGATGTTAATTAAAAAATACCTACATTAGAATTTATTCCATTACTTTTCCAATTATAATACAGTTTTAATTACTGTAAACAAAATTACTGCTGAGTAAAATAGAAATGCTTACGTAACATTTTCACTGCACAATGCTTTAATAAAATGAAATGAGGGCTGATAACCAGTTACCTTATGTGTTGAAGAGCCTAAGAATAATGTTTTTTGCATACCAAAAATTTTTATTTCTTTTGAAGAAACTGCAGAGGTTACAGCCTAAGAATGTTTTCTCCTCCCTAAAAATTTACCAAAAAAATGTATACACCCTAACCTTCCCTAGCCTAACCTAAGGCATTGTGCTCTACCTTAGCTGAGGTGAGGCTTCAACCCAGTCCCTTCTAGAGCGATTTTCAATATTTTTGGCCATTCTGAAATAGTTTATACCTGGTCTGCAATCAACCCTTCTTTTTATTTTTCAGATTTTGAAAAATTTGATCCTCCCATTTTTCTTTCTTGCCAGTGTCAAGCAAGATAGGCTACTGGCCATCAAGCCTGAACATATGCTCACAGCACTGTAACTTTATCACTGAATTGTGATTACAACTACTATGACCAATATTAATAATGCTCCATATATAAATCCTTACTAAAAAAAATTCAGGTTTATTGTAAGAAAAATAATTTGAGAAATTTATATCTACATGGGTAAGACTCAGCACCCTAGGTCTGGGATAAGACAGGATGTAAAACTATAATAGCCCTTCCCTTATCAAATGCTTTATATTTTGCGACTGTCACTGACTATACACGTGGATCATGCTTCTGACTGCTTATCTAGTGATTTTTGCACTTATAACCTTTCCTGTTGGTATTACAGTACTAGCTCATTTCTGATTCCAACTGGAGTCCTGCATTTCTGAAACCCACAGGTTTCTCCACTGGAATCTCTAATAATTGATAAAATACAAGAACCACATAAACATGCTGGAGACCTAAAAATGAATCATCAAAGAATACAATAAACAAAACAAGAGCACCCAGAAATACACAAAGGTAATGTCGTAGGTAAGAAATTATTTTGTTAGAGCATATTAACCCCACTAATTATCCCATGACAGGCTAACAATAATGGAGGCTAGTAAACAATACACTAGCCTAGATTAAGAGTTATTATAAACTATGCTTTGTTTCCTTTGTGAAATCAATGCGATCTTAACAGCAGTTAGGCTACTAACCAAGCTACTTCAAATACTCAGAAGTTACTTAGCACCTACTGAGCCAGGCCATTTCAGTGACTCATTAATTACTTATTGCCTACTATGCCAGGCCATTTCAAATACTCATAAGTTATCACCTACAAAGCCAGGCCATATCAAAAGGCTCACACGTTACTTGGTTACTTATTGCCTATTCAGCCAGGCTGTCAAAGATTCAGAGGTTACTTATTGCCTACTGAGGCAGGCCATTTCAAAGACTCATTAGTTATTTATTGTCTACTGAGTTAGGCCACTTCAAAGACTGAGAAGTTGAGTTAGGCCATTTCAAAGACTGAGAAGTAACTTACTGTCTACTGAGGCAGGCTATTTCAAAGACTCAGAAGTTACTTATTGTCTACTGAGGCAGGCCATTTTGAAGACACTGAAGTTACTTATTGTCTACTACACCAGGCAATTTCAGACTCAGCAGTTACTTATTGCCTACTGAGGCTGGCCATTTCAAAGACTCATTAGTTACTTATAACCTACTGAGGCAGACCATTTCAGCGACTCATTAGGCCTAGTTACTTATCGCTTATTATGCCAGGACATTTCAAATTCTCATAAGTTACTTATCGCCCACAAAGCCAGGCCATTTCAAAGGCTCAGAGGTTATTTACTGCCTATTCAGTCAGGCCATTTCAAAGATTCAGAGGTTACTTAATGCCTACTGAGCCATGCCATTTCAAAGACTCTGAAGTTACTTATCAAACTCATATCATAACGTAATAGAAAACCATTACTGCTTTTATCCCAAAATACATTTGCTAACGAACCGGCACAACAAACTCTCAAGGGCTTCTTGCCTAAGGTTTGCCTAGCCTACGGATCGCTCGACTAGGAAAGGAAAGTTTTGAAATTTTCCAAAGGCATGGACAGAATACAGGGAACGTAACGTGAGCCCAGAGGTGTTCGTCAAGGAATGCACCTGTCGGTAAGTATAATTAACATTGCAACTGAAAGTTCTGACATCACGGCAAACGTCACCATCCAAAGCCGACTGTCAACAGCTGCCAACGAGTGAGGTGGCTCAAAGTCCCGTTACCTGGCCCCAATAACGCCTCTGACGTCCATTTCCTCCAGGAATGACAGATTTTTTCACACAGACAACTACCCTACATTCCCATTTCGAATACCACATTAAACGTCATTTAGAAAGAACGCCGAATTGAGGGCATTAAAAAATAAAATACAACGGGGAACAGTCTTTTTGGACACTAGACGACTCCGGACATTTTCATTTTACGTCACCGAGAGCATATTTCGCAGTCTTACCTTCGTTTACGGCCGCAGGCCAGAAGTAGTATGTGCATGGGATGAGCACCAGGGCCAAGAAGCTGGTGAGGAAATAGAAAAATGTAGATCCAGACTCATCATACTGGAACTTTTGTCCACCCATCGTGAAGAGACCAAGTTACTCACTCACACACAGAAATGTATTGTTGCCACATAGGCTGCTCGACAAGCGGTCTGTCTGGGAGTATTATCGTCGTCTGGTACTAAAGTTGTCGTACCTTATTTCGACAGTTTTTAAATTTAAGACAGTCGTGTGTTTGGTAATCGAAATTAACGATTGGTTTGACTAGATTACTAGTGTCAATCGTTTATTTATGAATAAAAGTATAAAATTACGTAATAATTCCCAAACTCTACCGTTTCTGATGAGAGGGAATGTTGTTATCTGTACATTTCTCAATATACAATATATTTACATATATATTGTGAGAAATGTATATGGAGTAATATTTCTTCTCACGGGTGACATTTATAAAGTATATCAGAAAGACAAGACACCAGGCCCGCGAGTGAAGGGTCATCCTAAAATGTTTTCAATGCCGATAAAGGTTATCGTACAGCGGACACAATAACGTGCTTTATGACTCGCGCTTACCTTGACATTGAAGTTTTATTAGTTTCAAATAAAGGTGCATTAATCAGGCAGTTACACGTAATATGCTTTGACCCCATCTTTTTCGCCATTTACTAAATATCGTTATCATACTAACGCTCTATTTCATCTTCATGTCAACGTGTAGTAGGATGGCAATACTGCAGCTCATACAGCAATTGTTTGTAGATTTGACACGTCTGCTGGCACAGCATCCCTTGCATACGGATAAGAAACTGTAGGGAATACTAGGAATTAAGGACTGCGATAGCTGTACCGACATACCATAAGAAACTCTCGTGGCATTTTCTAACGAAAACTCATTTTCTAGGGAGAAAACTCATGATGGGAACCTTTTACTCTGAAAAATGCTTCCGAAATTTTACATTTCATGACTAGATACTAAATATTGATAGCAAACCCCGGTTTCATACAAATGATGTTATATCACATTAGTCGACGAACTTCAATCGTCCCCTTTATAATAAGACTATGTTAAGATGTTGGCAAATTTAATCATATTCACTAGAATGTCTGTGTATGAGCCTCGCTATTGATACTTTGTATGTAGTGAAAGCCATTGAGGAATGGCTTTTACCTGAAGATGTTATGATCAGTGAATAAGTTGTAAGGTAAACATATCTAGGATTAAAGAGGCTCCTGGTCTGTTAATGGTTATTCTCGCCATCGCCTTCTGCGCCAGACAGACCTCAGCATCTATCTCCTTTATTTTCTGTTCTCATTCTCATGATTGTTTAATTCATTCTCGCTTGACTTTTCCGTAGTTCAGTGTGACTTTTTGTGTGTGTAACTTTTCGTTCAGCTTGCCTTGCCCCCCCCCCTTTTTTTTAGCAATTTATTTATACGTAATATGACGCTTTTCTTCTTCTTCTTGTTCTTCATATTCCAAAGAAACTCTTCCCGTTGAGACCTTTAAGCACAAATTCAGTCTCACTATTCTCTAATAGTCTTTTGTTTCATGAGCCCCTTTGTATCTTTATGCCGTTCATTTTTTATCTCCAAGTGTCTCGTTTATGCAGGACAGCATTCGAAAGTTCAGTTTTGAGCTTTTTTTGCCATTTATTGTTTTCAGGTCTTCTGTTATCATAAACTAGATGCTAGATTTTAAAACTTTTCATGTATTCCTACATTTTCCCCCGTCCATAGGAAGCTCATTCTTCATTTTGCGTTATCTTCACAACTCTTATTTTCTTCGAAATTGTTTTCACAGTATCTTTTGAACTTTCTGCTACCGATTTGTACTGGTTATCATAGCCAGATTTTCAGTTAATCTTAGAGCTATATCCAAAGCTTATACAGTCTGTTCTTTTTACTTCTCACAATTATTGTCCCATTATTTTTGGCAATGTATATGAGTCTAGACTTGCTCAAATTGATGGAAACCGCAAGAGCCTTTTCATATAACTGTCAGAACTTTGGTGCTGGAAGCTTTTAACTGAATCTAATTCTTAGCTCATCCTGGTGACCGGTAACAAAGGGCTGTTAGTGGTGTTTTAGTAAGCATAACCATAATTTCTGGCACTCCACAAGGTGGTAGCCTTGAGTGGTTGGTTGTAGCGTATGCTAGCGACGCGGTCATTGGCCTAGAAAATGAGATCCTGTATACATAGTTTGATGAGAGCTCAAATCTCGTTGCGTTGCAGCCATTTGCACGCACCTGATATAAAATAGTCCTAGCTGTCCTATGGTTGCTAAATGTTGCTGCAATTTAGGTTTTATCGCTATACTTTCCCCTGAAGTCTATGTCGTGTATCTAGGGGCTGATTTAGTTACATAACATTGGATTGCTATCGTGATGAGTCTATTGAGAAGTGCTTGAGTCAGATGATTTTTCTTGTCTCTTGATTCTTGCCCCGTATGCATACTGTCAACCATCAAGACTTTTTAGGCTTTTGTACAAACATAAAATGAGTTCCCATTTGAAATTTTTGTTAATTTCTTTGCCATTGTGTTTTTCTTCACTCACATTCTTTTGGTTATATTGCTAACCCATTTCTTATTTTACTACAGGCAGTCCAAAGGTTGCAGGTGTGAGTAATGACTTGATATCGAACCTGCAGAAGCCTGAAAGCACTCCTCTGTATTCATATATTCCTGTTACAAGCATATGATTATATGATTCATCACGGCGTTGAGGAACTATGATGTAATAATGTTAATTTAACAAGTAACATTTTCGTTCACTCATATAAAAATATGTTTACAGACGAGGTAAATGGCCAGTGGCAGAGATTATAAGGAATTTTAAGTTTGTCCTACTTTTTAGCATCGAATTTCGTATATGGAATCGTAAAGGTTTATCCCTGTTTCTGTTATCAACCCGCTGCTAAAAACCAATAAGCTTTCAATTCCATACAGTGCAAACTTCTTGCCTAGTCTTTTACTGTGTTTCTTTTAGCTTTATGTGGTCTTTTGATGTCGGCATCATATTAAAAGAAATATTTATTCCGGCCAAATGCTTCATACTGTATGGGGACATTGCAGAGTTCTTTGGATAGAGCAAAGTTGGCATTCAACAGTGTGAACTTAATAAAAGCAGAGTGCACAAGGAAAAGACTTATAAAGTATCTTCTGAATAGGAAAAACTTCAAAATGGAGAGATAAAAAGTTGCAAAGTGGAAATGGCGAGATTTCGGGAACAAGAGAAATGGTGGCTCAGAGGACGATGAGCTGGTCTGGACATGTGAGGAGAATGATTCTAAGAGGAAGAGGGAAAGTTTTAAATACCTTTTAAATGAGCTGGAACCGTTTATGGACAGCTTTATTCGTGTGAGTCCGTTGTTGTTATACAGTATCATGCTGCACTTCTGTTCAAATAGAATGATTGAATACCCTTTGAAACAACATGCTCATTTATTTGATACAAGTGGTATCACAATGGAACCTTTTGTTCTATAACATGACGTAGTGAAATAACTCTTCTTTATCTAATTTGAACACTGCACTTTAATGGAGTATACTGTTTTTCTCTTTCGTATATAATAAGATACAACAATAGCCCGTTCTTTCATTTATTTGACGTGATGGCTTACGAACATTTCAAATATTCCCCACTTGTTTGTGAGTTGATATATACAGTACATTATGGCCCGGGCATTATATGTAATTGTGCTTGACCATATCAAATTCTAGATAACCTGTCTAAAGATCGAAATAGCATCCATTTTTTATCACTTTAATCATGTTTCTATAAATATTTTTTATGACGATTTCGTTTTTTTCTAAAATCTTATTTCTTAAATAGTAGCCTAAGAATTTTGTAGTTCAAATTATCGTATATTTCTTAAGACATGGGAGGGATAATAATCACGCTTGTTTTGGTAACGTTGCTCAATTATCTCAGAATTAGACTTGACTTTCATATAAGTCATATGCAAACGAAATGTACTGCAGGTCGTTTGATGCATATGAACAAGTGCGCTTCTCGTCATCCTTCAGGTGTCCAGAGGTGTCCTTGTTTTAGAATACCAGGAAGAAACAAGGTGTGGTAGTTGTTGTGGAAGGGGTAAGAAGCTGAAATGAAATGCAGCCCAGACTGAATACATGCCATTGTAAGGTTACTTCCCCTGTGCTTGCCTTGCACCGGGCCAGGTCAGTCTGCCTTGCCAAACAGACTTCATCTACTGAACATGTGTTAGTCTTCGTGAGTGAAATTCCCCATACCTTACCCACTTTTTATTTAACCATATATTCCATATATTTATTTATTTATTCATTTATTTAACTATTTGTTTATTTTTTTTAACAGAAGCTTTCAACAGGATCTTCGTCCACTCTCTCGACGTCAGGAGAGTTCATGGATCTTAGCTGATTCACGTGGAAAAATAATATAGCATATTGGCTCTCTCTTGCAAACACAAATAAGGAATGTAAGCGTCTACTGGGTATTCTTATAAGAGAGACAATGCACTGGAGCAAAGTTACACGTAAACTCTTTTACACTATAACTTCTCCAATCACACGCACAACTTCAGATCTTAATGGCCTCTTTTCTTATACCAAAACAAATTGATATAACAATGGATAACTTGCAACCTGCTTTTATCTTAATTTCTGATTCACTAACTTTATTTCAGGATAGTACAGAATCAAATTCAAATTATACCAGATCATTTCTATCATAAGTCTAAGGTTATAGATAAATTTGGCAAAAGCAAGAGATCAAAATTGTTTTTAAGATTTTTACTTTTAAGCTACAGCCTGATGTAGAATAATTGATTTATGCATAGATTAAATGTATTCGACCTTTCTTGTACATTATCCTTACCATCTTTTTACAATACATCTTTGATATTTGACCAGAGGATAACATTAAAACTCCAGTACCCATAATGATTGTGTATTTACAGAAAACTCAATGCACATTGATAACGAATCTTTTTGTATATATATAGCCACCACCAGTTGCTATATTCTCTCTTTCCAATTGGCATTGCTTATAGCGTAAACAAATATTATCTCAGGAACAGCTACATTCTATCTGAAGGCAGCTACGCTTGGCACTACAGCAGGTGTGAATCTTTCCAGATATCTTCGTTCATTGTCACTAGATGTCATCACTAAACGCACGTCAAAATAAAACATTTGAATCGTGAGTTGCGTGATGCTTTCGAAATACACACTTTTTTTTTTTTTGTCTTTTTTTCTGATATCTGGAGACGCACTACCAGACAGGGTAAGGGGGACTACGGCGAATATTAATATATAATAATATAATTTTACAATACGATTATTGAAGTTTTCGTACCCCATGTTGACTTTTATGAATGGATCATAAAGGTTACATGGGCAGTTAGATTATGCAATGCAGCTTCTATATGGATGGCTTCAACGACACAGATAGTTCTGAAATAAAATCTGGCAGACCGGTAAACCTCTCTCTCTCTCTCTCTCTCTCTCTCTCTCTCTCTCTCTCTCTCTCTCTCTCTCTCTCTCTCTCATATGCTGTATCTATTGTTACACGCTTGTATGTGTGAGTGCAAGTTAATGCTTTCGTCTAGTAATACATCTTTAACTATAGACGTTAACCCATGAGCCATCTCTCTCTCTCTCTCTCTCTCTCTCTCTCTCTCTCTCTCTCTCTCTCTCTCTCTCTCTCTCTCTCTCTCTCTCTCTCTCTGATACGACCTCTCCCTGCAGTCCTATCTGCCCTCAGACAACCTGATCTAACAAAATCTTTAAAGAACGGAACACACGTTAGTATAGTATTATTTGATATTCAAACAACCACAGTCACATAATGAAAACAACTTAGATATACTACACTAAAGCTCAATAAATTCACAGTATACATGTATACTGCGGTTCACACTGTTTCATACATTTTCCTAAGGTGCCCTTAGCTTATAAGAAAGATTTTAATATTTACAGAAAAAGAGTTCTTTCCTCTTTACAGAAAGATCCGTTCATAATTCAAGAGAAAGCAAAGGAAATCGTATGAAGAATCAGTTATTTGATTTTTGTTCTTTTTGGCGGGAATCATTATTTTGTTTGACGGGAGTGATTAGGGATAAAATTGCCTCTACTCCTCTTCAGCTCCCACAATGCATTTGTGGATGATGACGGGTGATCTGGGTGAAAGCCAAGAGCTCAGAAAACTGGGGGAGCCTGTGAATAGTGAAGGATAATGATTACCAGGTAAAAGAATTGGTAGTAGTAGTTGAAGTAGGCACTGGAAGGTTATCACAGTCAATTGTAGGGAGATGAATTAAGTGTCGGCAATCTCCTCACCGCTTGTTCTTCCCTTTTCCTGTTAATTTCTTCCAGAAGCCCACTTTCTTCTCTTCTTTGGGCTGTTCTCTGACTTCCCTGACGTCTGGCTTGCTCTTGGCTTTGACCGGTGCCGGTTCTCTGGAGGGAGACCCGTGACCCGAGTCGTCGTCCTTGATATTATCGCAAGAGCCTTTGTTTTTGTTGTTGTTGAAACCCAAGAATCCCCCTTTGCGGTCCTTCTTCTCCTTTTCGTTGGCCGATTCATCCTTGAGCATGTCCAGGAAATTATGCTCCGATTTCGACAGCCTGCTCTTGGAAAAGGTGAGGTTTCGGATGTCGATGTTGTTCTTCTTCTCGGGGGCCATCCTGCTGGGGTCCTGCTGGAACTCCCCTGGGTCCTCGACGAAAGCCTGCTGGAGGTCTCTCATCATCTTCTTGCGGATGGTCTTCTTCATCGACAGATGGCGCTCGATGTGTCGCATGTCCTTCTCGTACTCCGTCTTGCGACTCGCGTGTCCGTTTGGAGACTGCTCTTTGCCCTTCTGTTCTTTGTTGTTGTTGTCCTTGTTGTTGATGATGTTCTCCTTGTCGGCATCTTCCTTCCCCGGGGCCTCTTTGTTCGAACTCTTCTTCTTCTTTTTCCGCTTGGAGGCGCTGCCGTTGCCCTGGTCGTCTTCGTTCAGGTAGTCGAAGTACTTGGTGATGTTGCTCTCGTCGTCGCTGGAGTCGACTGACACCGCCGAATCGCTTCCGGGGTTCTTCTGGCCCATCTCGGCGTCTTTCATCTGGACGGCAATCTGTCGAGAGAGGGAGAGAGGTCAGTGACCCAGTTTTCATGGCTAAAGTAATTCTAGATGAATTAACCTTATTAAACGACAGGGAGAGAGAGACTTTGATTCGAACAACCGTGCACAAAGACTGATTTAAAGAAATTTGTCGGAAAATTACGACTATCTAATTCCATCTTTTTTGTGCATTAAGTAAGAAAATTAATCTGATTTCAATTTAAAATGATCTGTAGAAATTATATGACACTGTAAGATATTATCAGTAATTTATATGAAGTAAATCAATGTAGAGAAATATAATTATGTTGTAATGAGCTAGAATTAGCAGGGGTAGCATAATTTCGCAAGGTAAAAGCATGACATAATTTATGACCATATTAAATTCTGTCGTTTTTCTTCCGTTCTAGCACACGTACAGAGTAGTAGTAGTAGTAGTAGTAGTAGTAGTAGTAGTAGTAGTAGTAGTAGTAGTAGTAGTAGTTGAAGAAATATTAATTTCCTTGTTAAGACAACCATTAAATTACAAAAGAAATTCATGTCACCTTTCAGCCTTCGATCTCTGTTTCAATACCGTAAACGCCACGATGTACCCACAAACCGAAGTCTAACACTTAAAAAAAAAACCCATCCCGTTAATTTCACCATTTCACCCAATTATGAAATATCATTAGAAATATTATCATCACGCGGCAACGCCAGTCTTATCGCAAAATAAACACGTTACCGTATCTGATGACAAATGAATAACATTATGACTGGCACCTATCAAATGCCATTTAATAATCTAATCGTCTGTACATCCTTATAACCCTGTGTTTATGCGACGTCTCGACGAATGGGGTCTTGACATTCTGAAATGTCAAGTGTTGGCTGGGGCTCCCCCGACTTTGCGTTTTGTTCGTCGGTTCAACCGAGACTCCATTCGCTCGCTCTGGCCTCTTTAAAGAGTGACTCATTCATAAGGAAATGTCAGATGAAATGAAGTAAGCAAAAGTAATTCCCCGGTAATGTTAAACGTCGCGTTAATCAGCAACAGATTTCACTTTCAGTGCGCCTTGTATTTTATCATTTACTTACAGTTTTGCCTGTTTATGTAATAATTTGTTCGTTTATTTGTTCTTTTCTAATAGCTGATCTCTTATTTCTGTCGTCTATTTTCTTCTGTTACTTCTTTTCTTCTGTTACTTGAATTTCAAGTAAATGGCCTCCGTGGGGTTGATGCATATGAATAGGGTTCATCATCTAAATAATAATGATAATGAATAGTGCTTTGGGTTAAGACTTATCTTTAAGTACAGCATAGAAACCCCACCCCCAAAAAAAAAAGTAAAAAATGCACCGAAGTTTCTTCGGTGCAATCGAGTTTTCTGTACAGCCGCTACAGTGTATAATCAAGGCCACCGAAAACAGATCTATCTTTCGGTGGTCTCGGTTTAATGTTGAATGAGCCGCGGCCCACGAAACTTTAACTACGTCCCATTGGTGGCCTATTCTATGTCGTTGCCAGAAGCACGATTATGGCTAACTTTAACCTTAAATAAAATAAAAACTACTGAGGCTAGAGGACTGCAATTTGGTATGTTTGATGATTGGTGGGTGGATGATCAACATACCAATTTGCAGCCCTCTAGCCTCAGTAGTTTTTAAGATCCGAGGGCGGACAGCAAAAGTGCAGACAAAAAAGTGCGGACGGACAGACAAAGCCGGACCAATAGTTTTCTTTTACAGAAAACTAAAAAGGGTTGATAAGGGACAATCATTATCTCGAGATTTATAGCCAGCTATCTATTTTGTATCAGGTAAGAGGGTTTGATTTATTCTAATCCCTTTATAGCCAGTACTCTGATCTCTCTCAAATACTTGTAAATCCAGATTTTCAGATAAAAAAACCGTCCTCTTAATATGAAAAGGCTATGACAAACTACATAACTACTTTTTATGTACAGTACTAGACAATTTGCCTTAGCAATGGAAGTTCACATGACCAGACCCTGTTTATATTTCCCGTAAGGGGTAGTGCTGTCAGTGCACTTCATGCGGTGCACTGTGGGCATTACTTACGTTCTTTCCAGCGGTGCACTGTGGGCATTACTTAGGTTCTTTCCAGCGTCCCTTCGGCCCCTAGCTGCAACCACTTTCATTTTTTTTTTTTTACTGTACCTACGTTCATATTGTCTTTCTTCCATTTTACCTTCTACTCTCTCCTAACAATTGTTTCATAGTGCAACTGCGAGGTTTTCCTCCTGTTCCACCTTTCAGACCTCTGTACTTTCAATTTCCGTTTCAGAGCGGCATGACCTCATAGGTCCCAGCGCTTGGCCTCTGGCCTAAATTCTATATTCCATTCCTTGTATGTATTTCGATATTTCGGTCTATAAATTCGACTCCTGAACAATTTACTAACACGCGTCATCGATTTTAATGATACATCACATGCGTTGACGCTATTGATAGTAAAAAGTAATCTTTATTATTCGAAATACAAATCATCATTAATGACTCCATTTTGCGTTTAACTAGTGGTAGGAGGCTTGTTTACACTTTTTAAACAGCCGAAAGTTGACCCCAGTCAGCGCAGTCTCTTACAAGTTACCTCAGTCACCATTCAGAAGTGGTATCGGTAATTCGTAGTGTCCATCGTCTTACGGGCTGCCCAGGTGCAAGAGCCCGCGCTGGCATATAGCCAACTTAATCTAAATCACCATCCTCAAGTGTCTGTATGTACTGAACTTGTTTACGTTATTATTGTACTTGTTAATATTTCATGTTTATTTGACGTGTGTAGGTAATATCGTTTATGCTATCCAAAGTTAGTTTGTGTGGAATCACTTCTGACCGAAGGGTTATAAATTAGTTTTCTGCTATAAATTGCCAAAAAGCTTAAGACACCTTAGCCTAAACTTCCCCTAACTTAACCTTACCTAAGACTTTGAGCTCTGGCTTGGGGAGTTGCCTACCGCCCGCCCGGCTACCGCCTCCCCTTCCTCCCACCCCCTTCTCCATTCTGTAAAGGTTTTCGATATTTCTGGCCATTTCTGATATAGTTTATAACCCGCAGTCTGCAGTCAACCCCGGTTTTTGCATCTGAACGGAATGGTTGGTGAATATGGCGGCGTTGATGGTCATAGGCGTTGCGACGCCAGATATCACAAACAAATCTGTCAGTTTTGTTCAGGATTACCGAATTGACGCCATCGACGACAGGGTATGCAATTTGTTGATCATTAATCTGTGCAACCATTTTTTTCATTATGCAATAACATCTTTTTTATTGGTTTTATGTTTTGTCGTATACAGTAAGTAGAAAGATGATGGAAAAAAAGGAGAAACGACGTAAAAGTTAAGAACAGAAATGTAAATGGACAAGGCGCTTTCATTGCCAACATTGTACAACCTAATCAGTATGGAAATCCTTAGCCCCTCCTAACTGTTACAGGAAAAGTTTTTATCAGGGTCAGACGTTCTCACCATTAATGACGTGGAAGATTCCTTTTCATTGTCAAAAGGCACAGTCTTGACTACGATACACATGGGGGCATTCTTCATATTATCGAAATTTGACCAATTTTCTCAAAATGAAAGAGAACCTTTGCAATACCAACATATCGTCAGTTTTCTGGCAGTGTCGAATATGGCTTTTAAACAATTTTTTTTTATCTGCATCGACGGTGATTTTATCATCGACTTCTGGTTTCAACAAAGCATCAGGTCTGTCTCACTCACCGTCCAGGATGTATGGTGAGAGAGATACTCTTGATGCATAGCCGTAACAGATCAATAACAAAAACCACCGTCGATGCAGATAACTCAGAAAACTGAAAAGATGCATACTCGACAATTTGCCAAAAAAGGGGGGGATGAAATATTCCCTGTGACTGAAAGAAAGGGTCATGTCTGTGACTGATAAAAAGGAAAATTTATCATGATCAAAAACCAGTAAATCTAGTCCATCATTACCTTGTCAATATCTGTAGCGTGAACACGCCTCCTCGCCCTTGGAGAACAAGAGAACACGTCGAGAACGTGTGGAATGTTGCGTTCCATCTTGTGTTTGTTATTTCCTCTCAAGAACCAAAGTTATTCCTTCCTTGCCCACCACTGCTGTTCCTCCAACCTGCTGGTCTTCCTTCCTGCTGGTCGCTATGTATATTTGTCTGCTTGAGTCTTCTTAGCCTGGTTGCACCTCCCTGGAAAATTGATATATACGTTGTAGCATACATAATTGATATCTAATGCTATATTAAAATCAGATTATTAGGTTTTCTTCACGCCGAAGTAATGAAGAAATGTACTATATTATTTGCCTAGCTTTCCAGTTTTGTTACTGATATCTTAACTACCACTGCTGCCGCTATTATTATTATTATTATTATTATTATTATTATTATTATTATTATTATTATTATTATTATTATTATTATTGTTATTTGTTAAAAGAATGGTAGCGTACATAGAACTGATTTTATACAATGTCTTCTCAATTCTTTTCGCTATTCTATAGTGAGAAGAACTGGGAGGACATTGTATAAAATCAGTTCTACGGATGCTGCCATTCTTTTTAACAAAACTTGCATAAAGGAGGGTCTGCTTATAAAAGTAGTTGTCATCATCCTTACATAGAACTTTCTGAATTTAGAATGAAACCCGCTTTTCCGTTTTCGAATCCCTCACTTCATTTGCCTCCAACCCGAACCAGTTAAATTCGCCCCTTCCGTCGACCTTCACAAAACAAATTCACCGGTTAATCTCCAGAAAATAATTGATCATTTGCATAATGTCTTCAAGTCATTAATGTGACACCACAAAGGAGCTGTAATGAGATCCGGTATGTAAGGATGTACTCAGCGTGAAATCCCAGTATTGTTTCTCAGTTCAGTGCTCCACGAATTCCTCATCATAAGGCACCAGGAAGTTTAAAACTGGTTCCCACCATACTTCGTGGATTTTATGTATCAGCGTGACGACGATGTGTGTTGGTGTATGTACTCGTGTGTATTTAAGGTTCATGGTCCTGCAAATGATTGTAACTTTTGTAATGAATAAAGGAAAGATACTCAAAATGTTGGTCTGTGGCTTAGTGTATATGCACTCATGAAATTCTTGTGTGATCGAGCTAAGATTTGAACGGGAAGTGATAACTGATCACATGTTTTTTAGGCCTAACTTCTAGGAGCTTACAATCTAAAGCGTTAGACGGACTTTGATGAAAATATAAGGCTATACTTAACTAGGATGACTTTGATGAAAATACAAGGCTAGACTTAACTAGATTTACTTCGATGAAAATACAAAGCTAGACTTAACTCGGATGACTGATGAAAATATACAGTAGGGCTATATTAGCTAAGATGACTGTGATGAAAATAAGACTATACTTAACTAGGATGACTTTGATGGAAATATAAGGCAAGACTTAAATAGGATAACTTTGATGGAAATATAAGGCTATACTTAGCTATAGGATGACTTTGCTGAAAGTACAAGGCTAGACTTAACTATATTGATTTGGATGAAAATATGAGACTAGACTTAACTAGGATGACTTTGATGAAAATTTAAGGCTAGACTTAACTAGAATGACCATAATATTTCAAGTGTCTAAATGATATACATTCAGAAAGTTAGCCTGACACACTATCAGCGAGTGGGTTTTATGAGTGGTGTAAATGTGATCGTTACAAAATGTTGTAATGTCGTAATATTGTCAAAAGGATTTATTTTTTTACCTCTTAAGTCATGGAACGCCCCGTACCTTTCCTTATTCCTCAAGTTCTCATTTTTCATAACCTTTATCGAAACTTCCTGGCTGGTTTGCCAGTACTTTGGAAGACAAGTACATGAGTAGTCATAGCGAATTTTCCTTTTAGTACCTCTGTTCTGGGTAATTAACAACATCTCTGCCCTTCTTGTTTCAGTATCAAGTTAAGTTTATTTTAGTTTAACCAGACCACTGAGCTGATTAACACCTCTCCCAGGACTGGCCCGAAGGATTAGATTTATTTTACGTGGCTAAGAACCAACTGGTTACCTAGCAACGGGACCTACAGGTTATTGTGGAATCTGAACCACATTATGACGAGAGATGAATTTCTATCACCAGAAATAAATTCCTCTAATTCTTCACTGGCCGGTCGGAGAGTCGAACGCTGGGCCAACAGCGTGCTAGCCGAGAGCTCTACCCACCCTTCCAATGAGGAACTTTGTTTCAAAAAAACAAAATGACAACTACAGTTAGCAAACAAGTACCATAAAACATGAGCTCCACTGCCAAAGAAACTGTCCCTTGATTCGGATGATTATGAAATCGAGCTTCAGCTATTTGACAATCAGTTAAGAAAAGAATAAATAAAGAAATTATTAAATAAATAAATAAATAAATAAAAATCTCAAACCTAAATGTACTTTTCAGACATTCATCCACATTCTAGTGCAGTTTTTATTGTGCATTCACATACACGTGTTCTCAAACGGAAATATATATCTTAATTTATTTTTTACTTGTTTTTTCAAATGCGTTGAATTAAACTTATCGCCACAAGAAATCCATCATTAATCAATTTCGCATATACCTTTCACACAGTTAAATGCATTTGCATTGTTATGCGAATTAAGTACCTTCACCCTACCTAACATTCATTTTGCATTCACTTTTTCGAATGAGGGTTTACTTTTTCACATTTGCACATGAGCACCATAATTCATTCGACAATTTCCTTATCCAGAAATAAATAACTCCCATTAAATAATTTTACAATGCATTTGCTAACCGTTAATCCCCAGAATTCATTTTGCACTCCATTTTCAATTTGTAAACCATCATAATTCATTGTGCATTTTACTCTGCACCCACGAATCCTCACAATTCACTTTGCAGCCACGATTCCCATTCTTCATACTGTATACCTTATTCACCCATGAACCCTAAATTTCATTTTGCACTCACCGATATAAATATTATCATTAATTTCACTCTGCAGTGCGCCTAAATTGTCACAATTCACTTTTGCATTCACCTTAATCCCTTAATTAACACAAGAGCTTGAATTCACCACGGGCACCGCACTCCCGAAGAAGTCTGCACTCAGACCGGGCGAACAGACAACACTATCTGCTCATTGTACTGAGAGTGTCCGTCGCTCACTTTTATCAGCAGTGTCTTCCAAACAGCCCCGGTATTGGTGGGGGTCTCCCCTTATCGTTAAGGGGGTAATTGTAAGGGATTAGGGGCTGCCTGCACGATAAAGATGAACTACATCTAATTTGCTTTGGTTGTGGATGTTGATTTTGTGGGATGTTAGTTTCCGTTCTTGTGCATACTTATTTTGCAAATATTGTTTCTTGTGCTTACGTATACATATGAACGTAATTCATACGTGTATGCATACTTAAAGAACCATGTGTGGTTGTGGGTGGTCTATGTGTGTGTATGTAGGAGTGGGGGGGGGCTTTGGTTAGAGACCCGGGATGGCATGGCCAATCAAAGCAAATCTGTCCTTAAAAATAGTTTGTATACAAGGACTTGACCCTTCAAATGATAATAGTGAAATACCGATGATAGGGAATTCCACATTCTGGAAGTTGTGTGGTGTGCAACCTTATTCCACCTGGTTAAAGTTTGATCTCTGATGGTTATACTGTGTCTGCGAAACAATAAATATCTGTGAAATAATTAAGTCTGACGTTAATAGCATGGGCGATAGAGTAAACATGGTAGACAATCAGACTCTTGAGAGTAGTATTCACAAACATATCTGTTGTGTGCGAATTATTACCAGTTTGCAATCAATAAACTTTGTATGTTAGATCTATTTTACTTGTAGAATTTTCCTGGAGTGCTTGATGCGTCTGATTTGACATGTTTTTTTTTATTATTATTACTTAAAATGAGCCCCGAGAGTTGTGGAAATAACCGAAAAGGACCTGAAAAGAGTTTCCATAAAACAGTAGGTGTATAAGTTAAAAAAAGATTAATCATTAGTTAACTAACAAATACAAAAATTGCATTGAAATGATAAAATCAAACTAAATGTGCCGGCGTTTTTATTTTCCAGCAGTACGACAGAATCTTCTCGAACATGATGACTGCAATTAGTAATACTGGCAATAAAACATTTTCACTGCTTTGCAGTAAAGGGAATGAAAGCTGCGCTGTGATGGGAATTGTCATGAGTCATCTCAACAACAGAATGTAAAGTCTGAAGCTCTGCAAAGCTAGTAGCGCGCACTATTAAAAAAAAATATTTGGCTCTTGCGCAGTAGGAACTATAGGTAATAATGGAAAGTCCCCTGTTGAATTAGTACTTACGAGAGACGGACGTGAAATAGACTCATACTCACGGCTTACGTATAGACGCGCGTCTGTCTCTTTCTGAATTCATGATCTCCACGTTGATTCATTGGTTATAAAGACTTATTTAGCAGTACGCCGATATGAATTTACGATAATGTCAAGTACTATTTGGCTCCAACTCAAGACTGGGAATTATGGCTTGAATTGCCTTAATTCCTGCTACTTTTATTCCAAGTTCAGAACGTGAATAATTGCGAAATATAGAGTTAAGAATACTTATTGTTGATAATTAATATTATCATTATGATCTGTAGTAACACACAATTACCCCATTTTACTCAAAACACGTAACCCAGATAAGGTGTATTATCCTCTCTCTTATCTGCCTCATCCGGGAGTTCCCACGGTGATCGTAATCATGTTTTCGTCCTCGAGGGTAAGTATAGTTTTTTTTTTTTGTCTCGGGATGATTCATCGATGTATTATTATTCCCTGAAGCTCTTGAGACGTAACGCTTTTTCAGGTTATCAATATCGCTTTTATTTGTGGTAGCTTCGGGATTCTCTTCTCGCTCATTGGCTAGTCAAACTTTGAAACAGTTTTGCCAGCTACCATTAGAGCAGAAGTAGTAGAACCAACTATTGTGTGGAAGTGTATGTGTAGGTGTTAGGGGTAGTGACAGTAAACATAACGTTCATTAATATACGCAAGTAGACTTCATGAGAACCAGCGCTAACAACGCCATTTCTTTCTCTTATCGTTCGTTTTGGAAATATGTTTTTAACATTTCAATTAATAAACGCTTCCCCTAAATAATTCCTAATATTTTTTTAGCTCGACGTTCATAGTACAAGGGATTAATGTATTGCTAATGTAACTATCGCTTTTCTTGAAGATATACTTACACGGGAGTAATTGCTGTATGCTAAAACGAAATTAAATTCTCTCTCGAAATACACATTTATTAAGTATAATTTTTATTTTTCACTAGTTCTTATTCACACGCCTACCCTATCTTCCGTAAATGTGTCTGACGGGATTCCTTGTTTCATTCTCACAAATAAGTACAGGATTTAAAATAATACTGAACTCTGAATGAGGTAATGGGCAAAGAATTGGAAGGATATATTAAAGCTGTACCCAATTCCGGACGTATTACTCAAGTTTTCTCTCCCGTGTTTTTCCAGGACCCGGTCACGGATGTAGACCAAGGAAAGATTTCTCTAACATGCCCTCAAGGCTTTCATAGGATTTTCTTATTTATTTCTATTAATTTATTTATTTATTTATTTATTTATTTTTATTTTTTAAGTTTATATTATCGTATTGTCAGCGTTATTCTTATTATTGCTCGCAAAGTTATACGAGTAGTTCGATGTGGATGATGATTATGACGAGCTTCGTAACTTCCCGTTTTCTGTTGGGTTATATTGTCCATGTTGCTTTGTATTCCTATTTTCCGGACTTGGAATAACGTCGGTCATTCCAGTGGCCGAATTTTGGAAACTGGAAGCACAATAAAACCATGATGGAGACATGAAAGTTCAAAAGCACCGCCATATCACTTTAGTGGCCTCCTGTCCCCATCAGTACCACCCCCACTAACGCTAGTGTCCATAAAAACACACTTACGTCCTCCCACACTCGCGTACGTCTCCCCCGAAAAAAAACGCGCGTGCCTTGCCTTACAGAATGGATTGTTTTTTTTTCTTCCTTTACTGTAGCGTTGTCTGTAATTCTAAGACGATCTCTAGATATCATTATTGTTGTTTCATCTATTTTCATAACTACTTTGTCTCTAATTCTATCATCTTAATTACTGTTACTACTATAATTTCCCGTATCCGTCATTACCGTTGCTTCCGTAATTGTCTAATTGCCTTTATCAATAACATGAGTGTCATTGTTGTCATAAAAAAACATTAATGATAAATATCGTACGGACGATCCGACGAAGACTTATAATTCCTAAGTTATAGTACGTTGTTGATATCATGCCTTACCACTTTTCTACGTATTTTGTCATTAGGCCAACCTTCGACTATTGATAATGATTAATCTTCCTGCTTATTCTTGCATTTCGCGTAATTGTGAATCAGTGTCTGTTTGCCATGAAACAGTATTTGTTATCTGAGAGTATAAGATTCCAGTGTATAATAGGTATCACAGTTAGTAGGCCTAATAATGGTAGTAGCAGTGATAGTCTCTATGAAATTCCTTGGTATAAAAGTACTTGATAACATCATAATAAAATAATTCTTCCAAGATCTTTATCCCAGCTATACTGAACACGTATTTTCCTATTTCCGCTAAGCTTGCCCCCATGGGGGCGGGGGGGATGAGGGGTGGGGTAGTGCCGTCAGTGCACCTCCCGCGATGCACTCTGGCGTTACTTTAAGGTTCTTTGCAGCGTCCCTTCTGCCCTTAGCTGCAACCCCATTCATTCCTCTTACTGTACCTCCGTTCATATTCTCTCTCTTCCATCTTACTTTCCACCTTCTAACAATTGCTTCTTAGTGCAACTGCGGGGTTTTCATCCTGTTAGAACTTTTAAAACCTTATTACGCTTAATTTCCCTTTCAGCCAGGGGCGTTCCTAGACATTTTCGGGTCCGGGGGGCACAGTCCCATTTGGGGCCCCTTTAGGGGGTGGAAGGCGAGCGAAGCGAGCAAAAGCAGAGGGGGGGGTGCCCTGCAAGCCCGCCGGGGAAAATTTTTAGAATATGAGCAATTGTAGGCTCATTTTAAAGGCACTTGTACAGTAAATGTAAATTTCAGAAATTTTATTTCTTAAATTTCGCATTTTGGGACCCCCCCTCACTTTGGGGCCCGGGGGGCGATTTCAAACAGCTCCCCCGACCCCCCATCAGGAACGCCACTGCTTTCAGCGCTGAATGACTCCACAGGTCCCAGCACTTGGCCTTTGGCCTAAATTTTATATTCAGTTCTGCTAAGCCTACAATTTTGTCTCTTGGGTACTGTTATAATTCGGCGAGACATTTCTGTACCTGACAGAATCCGTGCATATTAAAATTGGATTCAGAAGGTGATCAAGTGCGCAAGTCTTTACGTTACTGTCGTCAATGATGACAAGTTCTTAAATCCACTCGGAAAATTAACGGAAAACCGTTACGACAGCAAACGATAAAAATATATATGTAGATATATAAATACATGCATATATATATATATATATATATATATATATATATATATATATATATATATATAAATCTATCTATCTATTTATCTATATATATATCTATATAGATAGATAGATAGATAGATAGATACATATACAGTATATATACCTTCTACTACTAAAAACTATTACTACGCCACTCACTCGGTTGAAAATCTGCGGGCTGAATCATCGCACGTAGCTCATTCGCCATCACAGAATATTCCGACATAAATAACGGGTGGTTTCATGAAGACACACACACATGTGTGTGTGTGTGTGTAAAAGGCTTCATGAAATCACTCGTTATTTATATCAGAGTATTCTGTGACGACAACTAAGCTACAAGCAACGATTCAACAGCAGATTCCAACCGAGTGTGTGTGGAGTAGTAGTAGTAGCAGTAGTAGCAGTAGTAGTATTAGTAGTAGGGATTTGCCTATGAAACGGCTCCTCGTCGTAGCAAGAATGATTACGAGTCCATTGAACTGGCCAACAACGATGGCATGCGGACCATGATGCGGACGATGCTTTGGCAGCTAGAGCTCTCTAGCTAGAGAGACTCAGAGCTTGCTCAGAGACCTTGCTTGGTAGCAGCAGGCACCGGGGACAGTCGACCTGCCGATGCCTTGCCCTCAGGGAACCTTGAGGTACAGTTAGGGTACGTTTCGTTCCATTTTTTAAATTTTTTCGTTGGGAGTTTTTTTTCCAAGAGCAAGCAAAGGCGCCTTCGTAATACTGTTCAGAAATATACAGTAATTCATTTGTTTCACCCGTGGACGCTTTGGCAGAATGGCGAATTGAACTGATAAGTGGACTGAAATTGTTTTAATTCTTCGTTTTATGAGTATCCGAACATAGTCTGATCATATACAGTATACTTGTCACCTCAGTATCATGTAAAATACAATGATAATACATCCTTGTAGAAGTATTTGTTTATAATGTCTACAATGCATATTTCATTTTAATATTTCATAGATTCATAAAAAATATGCTACAAACGCAAAAACCACGCGACCACTCTTTTATAGTAAGTTTCGAAGTACTGTTGGCCTGGATGTGTACAATTTTCTTTGAAAAGTAAATGGAACTTGTATTTGCTTCTTGCAATATTTAAAATATAAAACGAGATAATGTTCAAGTGTTAATTTCCTTGGAAATATTAAGAATGAATAGCCTCTCTCTCTCTCTCTCTCTCTCTCTCTCTCTCTCTCTCTCTCTCTCTCACTTACGGCTGAGTGTTTTTGCCTTCTATTCCCTCCACAATTCTCTCTATCTTTCATGCCCAGAGAGTTTTTACCTTCCATCCCCCCCTCTCTCTCTCTCTCTCTCTCTCTCTCTCTCTCTCTCTCTCTCTCTCTCTCATACCCGAAGAGTTTTTGCCCTTCACCATACCCACATTATTTCCCCTGCACCCTATCCTTTTCCGTCATCGCCCACACACACACAAACACACACACACCGCCTGAAGGAGTCAAACGAGAAGGCAAAATAGGGGGAGGAGGAGGAGGAGGAGGAGGAGGATTACGGGCATCCTCAGCGCAGCCGAAGAAACACGCCCTCACCACCTCGAAGCGCCCTCCGAAGTGCCCGCCCCTCTTGGCCGAATAAGGCTATCAGTCGCCTCCGCCGAGCGCCGTATAAGGTCACGCGGCGCCCCGCGTGCTATTAGTCAGCATCCCTCCACCAACCAGCCATTACCGGGAGGGTAGGCTAGGTCGAGTATGGGCTTCGCTAAGCTCCAGTTCCAAATGAAGGTGGAGGGGGAAGGGGTGGGTGGAGGAGAGGTGTGTAAGGTTGCGAAGGGAGATAGGTACTAGTTGATGGTGGGGGTAGGGGGGGGTTTGATTACGGGGAGACGGGTGTTTGGGAATGAAATTCTTATTTGGAAATGAAAACCTTATTTTATTTCGGGATACGAAGAAGGGTTTCGTGTAGAACTTCCTTTAATGATTTTTTAAATAATTTTGACGTGTTTCTTTAATTTTCTTCGGTAAGTAACCGCGGCGTGAGGACTAAGAATAACAGTCTCGTTCTTTATAGATGAGAATGAAATAAAACTCTTTCTTGAGAGATAAAGATACATTTTTAAAATCCTTAGTCTTTAAAAGGACTATGTTATCTCGTCAGAAAGTCAAGAAGGAACCTGATATAGATAATCAGTCCGTTGAGAAATGTTAAGGATGTTAAGTATATTTTTAAGAATTCATCAAGATTTACATGAGAAAAAAGGGTCTTATTTTATACTTAACTGCAATATGATATATCATTTTACATAATTTTTGTCAAGACCTGTTTAAATCGAGGTAACATTTTTCTGATTTTCTGGGAAATTACTGATGTTCACCTCGTTTGAGATGTAAGATTTATTGTCCAACTGAAGGTTACTTCATGGTAAAATCAACATATATATATATATATATATATATATATATATATATATATATATATATATATATATATATATATATATATATATATATATATATATATATATATATATATATATATATATATATATATATCATATACATATATATATATATATATATATATATATATATATATATATATATATATATATATATATATATATATATATATATATATATATATATATATATATATATGTAATAGAACGCAGCCGTTAGACCAGGAAGTCTTTGTGCTTCTTAAACATACTGGTAATATTTTCATGGAAACTCGATAGTTAGAAAAAAAAAAAAAAACTGTCGACAAGACGGTTGAGTTTTGGGTGAACACAACTTATAACATTATCCGAAATCTTGTCCCCTGGGCGGAGGTAAAATTACCCCATGCAGGAGGTTAGGACCAGGGAGGGAAGCAGTCAAGGGCAATTTGCACATTGATTCAGATTCTCTCTCTCTCTCTCTCTCTCTCTCTCTCTCTCTCTCTCTCTCTCATGCACATATGCCTGTATTCGTGAACATCCCTCCACCCCCCAACACACATACATTTCAACACATTGAATATATATATATATATATATATATATATATATATATATATATATATATATATATATATATATATATATATATATACATATATGTGTGTGTGTGTGTGTGTGTGTGAACAGATGCTGAAGGTGGAATCAAGTAGCCGTGTGTCTTCTTTTTGAGCACTATAATATGCTCTTTCTTGGATGGTATCCCCGTAGGGGGATAGTGCCGTCAATGGACTTCACGTGGTGCACTGTAGGTATGACTTGGGGTTTGCAGTGTCCTTCGGCCCAAGATGCACACATTTTTTGGACTTTTACTTGACCTCCATTCCTACTTCCTTTTTTCAGTCTTGCTGTCCAATCCCTCAAATTATAACTTTTTAGTGGGGGTTTCTCCCAGTTCCACCTTTAGATCCTCGTACTTTATCTCCTTTACTTTCTGGATCTCTTTATTTTGTTGTCCAAGAACTCCAGCTCCCTCTTCTCACTGTCTTAAGCGCTGAATAACCAGAAAGTTCCCCAGTGCTCGGCTTAGCATCCTAAATTTCATCATCAAATAAACTCTCGCAGGACGCCTTGGTCTTCTGCTTTCATTTTTTATCAGTTTTATCTCTCATCTTTGTTTCCTAAATCATTTACCGTCATTCTTCCATGTCTTACGCTTTATATATCGGTATCGTTTCCTCTCGTCTGTCTTCTGCTGCCCAAGGGTGCCTCAGCTGGTTCTCACCCCCACTTTTCTTCTCCTCTCCCCCTTTCACTCCTTCCTACCCCCTCCTCTTCTACTCATCTCCCTCTCCTCCTAACCCCTCCCCTTCTACTCCTCTTCCCTTACACCCTCCCCTCATCCCACACCTCCTTCCTCTCCCTTCCTCTTCATCTTCCCTCCTCAAGTGACCTTTTCCAAGTCCTTCCAGTCAAGCAACTCCGATGCCGCTGACCTTCTTTGGATCGGGAGCTTGCTAGAGGAAGGCGGGGTGGGGGGGGGGCGAGTCTTACCTCCTTCGCTTGGGCTGAGAATTAAAGGGTATGAGGTATAAATACCCCTTAAAAGGAGGTTAATTCCTCGAAGATTATTTCCTTAGACGGGATTATTCGCTTGAGGGGATTAACCCCCCATCCCCCATCGCTGAAATTTGGGCTACCCCTTAATGTATTACAGCGTAAGGTGTTTATCCCTTTATATTATCCCTTCACACCGGTTTTCCCTTTAGAAAGTGGGGTGGGGGTTCCGGCTACGACCCTACAGATGGCGGAAACTGATAAGGGGTGGGGAAGGGGGTCGTTATAGGGTCCGTTTTTGTAAGTCGTCTCTTTTAATCTTGTAAAGTCGTTCTCCTTGTAAGCGGTACGTCATTTCCGGTGTTGGTGTATGTATAAAAGTCAAACGTGTTTGAAACCCGTTAGAGTTCATCTCTGGATAAACCAGTTCTTTGAACGTGTTTTTCATGTCTTTTTTTTTATAAATTTTACTGTTTATTTTTTTTTATGGTGAGTATGTTTATGCTAGTAACAATGCTTCGCTTGCGAGTGATGTTAATGTCAAAGTTATATGAAACATTTCCTAACTATAAAAGTGAGCGGTTTGGTTCTTTTATCTTTTCAAATGTCGTAACTATGTCAAAACAAAAGAATGCTGGTATATTATGGCAAGAGAGAGGCGAATTGACTAAAATATATGTTTGTTTTCAGTCAAAAGAAAACACACATGAAAATAGATCACAGTATCTGTCCAGAGTTTTGAGAGAAACCTTTTCAAACTCATAGTATGACAACAGGGAACCACTATAGCCCACAGACGTATATTTTCCCCAGAGGGATATAGTGCCGAAAGTGCACCTCTCTTGGGGCACTGTAGGCATCACTAAAGGGTGTTTGCTGCGTCACTTCGATCCCCAGCTGCACCCACTTTTTAGCCTTTTCTTCACCTCCATTGCCGGATCCTTTCTTCAATCTTGCTGTCCAACCTCTCAAACTATCACATTTTAGTGCAAACGTCGGATTTTCTCCAAGTTACAACTTTAGACTGTTGTATTTCACCTCCTTTATCATCCGGATCTCTTTATCTTGCTGTCCAACCACTCCAGCGCCCTCTTGTTACTGTCTCAGGCGCTGAATGGCTGAAAGTGCCCCAGTGCTTGGCTGTACAGCCTAAATTTCATTTCATAAAAAAGCCATGGCCACATTTGTTTGACATTCGTTCAGCCATAAATAAAAGCCTCTCATTATTTGACCTGCTTGAAATATGACTAAGATTAGAATCTACTTTGTGTAATAAAATAGTTTTACTTTCTTTATAGGGTAAAACGCTGATGGCTGTGATTGGGCATTTGAGCATAAAAAGAAAATGCGGATTTTACTACTCAAGTACGATCAGACTGCTACTGGTAAGGTAAGTATATGGAGAAAAGTGAAGTTTAACAACATATAACCGAACTACAACCGAAAAAGTCTCATACAGCCTTATAAGCAACACATATATTAAAACTCCCCAGCCCTCTGATAACCACTAGATGTTTATTTAAAAAAAATAACGATACAAGTGGCATAATGCAAGCGAAGGAGGCACACCAAGAATGACGTACCCGAAACTAGGTCGCGGAATTACGGGTTTTGCGAACGTCGCGTGCGCAAGAAACAGGTGTTTATGGAAGGTAAGTCTCTGCGCAGAGGGAAGGCCCCAACCCCATTTTTTCGTGGGGTTGGGGTTTAGAGGGGAGGATATCTCGCGTTTGTCTTAGGTTTAAGGTTAATCACTGTCTCTATGTATGCATGTCTTGCTAAATGTCTTTGGCCTCGAAATGCACTCTTTTATATTTTTATTTTTTAGTTTCTTTTATTTTTTCATGACATGGATACCCTACAGGATTTGGGAAGTGAATTCACGAAATTGACGTGAGGGTCACCCTCGAGCGTGACCTCCGTAGTCTCGTTAATGAACACTTTGTACTATGATATTATTTTTCGTTATTGCGGTCATTTCCTTCGTAACATATGAGGAGTATGTTTTGTCACTGTATTTTTTTTTGCCTTTTAGTCTAAGAAAGAGAGAGAGAGAGAGAGAGAGAGAGAGAGAGAGAGAGAGAGAGAGAGAGAGATTGGGTTAGGTTAGGTTATGTTAGGTGAGAGAGAAAGAGAGAGGTTAGGTTAGGTTAGGAAGAAGAGAAAGAGAGAGAGATAAGGAGGGTTAGGTTAGGTAACGTGAGAGAGAAAGAGAGAAAATAATTTTCATTGTCAAAAATATCATTCTTAGCTTACACCACCAGTTTCAAAATTCATCTTATATATTTCTGCTTGCAAATCTTCAAGATGGTGGTGACTACTCCATTTCCACACATTTACAAGTTAATGTATTTATAAAAAATAATAGATTTTACTGTTCTTCCTTTGCTGCTGCCAATAACTTGAGCAAATTCGCTTCATAACACCGTTACAAATAAATGAAACAATGTCATCTCGGGGGCAAAGATCGCAGCCAATCAGAACGCTCGTGACAACTGCTTCTGCCAATCACGACCTTGGTAGTTTTAATCTCTCTCGTGACGTCAGTGGCGTCTCGAACACAAGAAGAGATATCGAGACATATCTCATGGCCGGGTCGTTTGCCATTTTCTCCGTTTAATTTCTCTTTAAATATATTTAAATATATGTTTTTAAGTGTCGATTATAACGGATCAAGACCTCTAAAGCTCAAAGTGTTTTCCATTTTACCATTTGCGCTAACTGGGTCATATTGTAATGAATAATGATAGCTTGTATATTGATATGGTAGTACTGAGCGCGCTAGTAGGGTTGGTTGAGAATGAATAGGCTTTTATTATTATTATTATTATTATTATTATTATTATTATTATTGATAAAAATCTCATAATAGCATGAGTCACTAAAATGGTGAAGAAATCCACGAAGGTGTAAATGTAAATGTAAATATATTTACACTGTGAATGTCTTCACCATTATTATTATTATTATTATTATTATTATTATTATTATTATTATTATTATTATTATTATTATTATTATTTAAAGCATTAATTTTGAAGTTAATACTCATTACAAAAATAATTTAGTAACGTGTGTGAAATAATAAAGTTTTAAGGTTTTTAAACAAATCATAGAGAGAGAGAGAGAGAGAGAGAGAGAGAGAGAGAGAGAGAGAGAGAGAGAGAGAGAGAGAGAGAGAGAGAGATTATAAGTATCTACTTAAAATTCTTACATAGGCCACTGGCAGTATATGATATATGATATATATGATATATATATATATATATATATATATATATATATATATATATATATATATATATATATATATATATATATATATATATATATATAGAGAGAGAGAGAGAGAGAGAGAGAGAGAGAGAGAGGGAGGAGGTGGGGATGGCCATCGGTACATCATGATATTGAAGTTTCCTTGTGACATCATAATTACGATAATTATTCATTTAGAAACTATGTAGTTATGCTACTGATATTAATGAAAGCTCAAGACAAAGTTAGCTGTTGGTAATAAATCTATTAACATTCTAGATTTTAGTTATTATTAATACTAATAATCTGTGATAATTTATATAGGATCATTGCATAATCATCCTTTTTAGTATAAAATCCTTAAGTAGTTTTAAATAAATTTTGGGTACATTTTTCACAGGCACTGATAAGATTATGACTGTCATCGGAAAATTATATTTAACAATATTCGCTCATATTGTGATTTGATTATTCCAAAAAGCCTAACAGGACAAGAAACTTAATGGCCTTATCGTATGCAGCGCTTGAATAGAGAGAGAGAGAGAGAGAGAGAGAGAGAGAGAGAGAGAGAGAGAGAGAGAGCCGATTATTATGCAAAGCCTATCAGGACAAGAAACTTAATGGCCTTAACTTATGCAGCTCTTGAGTGGTGAGAGAGAGAGAGAGAGAGAGAGAGAGAGAGAGCTAAGCTAATTATGTATTATGCAAAGCCTATCAGACAAGAAACTTAATGGCCTTAATGTATGCAGCTCTTGAGTGGTGAGAGAGAGAGAGAGAGAGAGAGAGAGAGAGAGAGATAATTATTATGTATTATGCAAAGCCTATCGGGACAAGAAACTTAATGGCCTTAATGTATGCAGCTCTTGAGTGGAGAAAGAGAGAGAGAGAGAGAGAGAGAGAGAGAGAGAGAGAGAGAGAGAGAGAGAGAGAGAGCTAATTATTCTTCAAAGCCTATTAGGATAAGAAACTTGATGACCTTATCGGATGCAGCTCTTGAATAAAAGAAAAGGAGAGAGAGAGAGAGAGAGAGAGAGAGAGAGACTTACTAAGCATGCGTCAGTCGAAAGTAAAAACATTTACTGAACAACAAGTCACGAGAGAGAGAGAGAGAGAGAGAGAGAGAGAGAGAGAGAGAGAGAGAGAGAGAGAGAGAGAGAGAGAGACTTTATTAAGCGCACGTCAGTCGAAAGAAAGAGAATTTACTAAACTAAACACCATGTCACAGGGGGGAAAGAGAGAGAGAGAGAGAGAGAGAGAGAGAGAGAGAGAGAGAGAGAGAGAGAGAGAGAGTGCAAGGCCACCAACATCCTTGTTGTTGCAAGAGGTCGTAAAAGGAAACACCCCGTTGTTACTCTCTTCTCGTAGAACTCAAGTTTACTTCAATATCGTTCAAAGCAAGACACACAATCACATACATATGCTTACGAATCATTGTGAAAAATGGACGGTTAATGGCTGAATATTCAAGCTATTTTTATGTAATTTTTTTATTTCGTTTTATTTTATTTTCTTAAGGTGTAAATGATGAAATCTGATTCAGCTTTCGGATCCTTGATCTGATTTTGCTTTGAAGAATGGAAATTTACATTTTACAAGCCGTAAATTTATTCAAATAAATTTGAATTATGCCATCACTAGGTATGTATTTTTTATGGATAAAAAGAGCATTTTTTCCATGCCTTTGTGGAAACAGGAAAGACCATAAGTAAAGATATAATCACTGTGCTGGTAAGACAAAATAAACCTCGAATTTGGGTAAATGAAACATGCAGAAATAAATCATAAACTTTCATGAGACTAAAATGGTTCAAAAGTGGCTATTCATAAATAAGGGTTTGGTCATATTAGACAAAAGACAATTACAAATTTACTCAAACGTATCGGCTGTTGTAAAGAATTTGATTCTCTGTACAGTAGAACACTGAAAGCCTTTTGCAGTTAATAAAAGGAAGTCTCAGTCTTATGGTTCTCCCTACAATCCTCACATCAACATTTACTTAGAGCATTGAAAGCCTTTTGCAGTGAATAAAAGGTCTCAGTCTTATGAAAAGTCAAAAGAAACGGCCATCCGAATTTCTGTTCCTTACCTGTCACGTACAGGTGACGACAATTGCTTGAAGGTAATTCGCTTCACGACTGGCTGCTCAGATCTGCAATTCAAAAGAAAACAAAACTTTAATATTATTTTTCTTTAATTCTCAGAGTGTAGTACTTGAGATTATTATATTTTGATATATTTTGATATATTTTAATATACGCAGAGGCTAAGATTGTGCACTGTCGCACGTGGCTCTTGTTGTGTTGGAGAATTTTTTTGTTTGTTTTAATGTAAGCTGGGAAAAATTCTGTGAGTAGGTTATGTTGCTCACTGTCATAGTGTTGGACAAATGTACACCTACAAAAATGTTATGAGTAGCTTAAATTGCTCACTGTCGCAGTGTTGGAGTTTTTTTTTTTATTTTGATGTACACTGAGAAAAAAATTTGTGATTAGATTGTTGTTCACTGGCGTAGTGTTATAGGTATTTTTTAAATTTTAATGTGCACTGAGAGAAATTTTATGAGTAGCCTATGTTGTTCACTCCCGTAGTGTTGGAGACATTTTTTATTTTAATGCACACTGAGACAAAATTTGTTAGTAGTTTATATTGCTCATTGTCGTAGTGGAGAATTTGTTTTATGTTAATGTACACTGAAAAAAAACTGAGAGTAGCTTATATTGCTCATTGCCATAGTATTGGAGAAAATTATATTTTAATAGACAGAAGAAAGATTGTGAGTAGCCTGTCGTAGTGTTGGAGAAAACTTTTCCATTTTAATGTACACTGAGAAAAATGTTGAGTAGCTTATATTGTGCACTGTCGTAGTGTTGGAGAAAACCTTTTATTTTAATTTACACTGAGACAAATTTTGTGAGTAGCCAATATTGTGCATTATCATAGTGTTGGAGAGAAAAAACTGTCTAAATTCCAAATTATATTTTTTTGTCACTGTCTGAGTAATTAAGAACTTCGTTAGACTGACCTCCGACGCCAATGAAAAAATTTTCCTTAATATGTTTCAGAGTTAAAAACAGAATTTCTTCTTTGCCTGTTTTAATTCTAGTTGGAGATTACGGGATATTGAAGTGTGATTTCAGTAGTTAAAAACTAAAGGCATTGTCAAATCCCCCCTCATGTGATAAAGGGTTTAAATACATTTATTGCCTGAAAAACATTCATCCATAATAAGTAAATGAAAAACTTAATACTGTGTTATGTCTTATAATTCGTATTAATACTAATATAATTGTAGATTTAGGAAAAAAAATGTCCTAAATATTTTCATTCTTTCTTGTTCTCATCTGAATGATAATCAAGGTCATGATAGTATGTAAATTAAAAGAAAAATAGAGTCACTGATTTTGGACACCAGGAAGAGAAAATCACAATAGCTGTTCATTCCCAATATATTCGTTCAGACGTAACGGAGAACGTCATTGTTGGGAAATGCTGTTTCACCTTTTTCAAAATCATTTGGTTTTATTTCACTTTCACGCGTACCACCAGGTTTTATTTCCTCATAGTTCTGCTTTTGTTCGTTTGCTGTAAAAGTTTCAAAAGCCTAAAGAGACAATAAAAAAATTATATGTTTATATATATGTATAATTTTTATATATATATATATATATATATATATATATATATATATATATATATATTTACACATTTATATATACAGTATAAATATAGTATATATATATATATATATATGTGTGTGTGTGTGTGTGTGTGTGTGTGTGTGTGTGTGGCTTCTACGGTAAAACGAAGAAGAGACCCATTCTGTAGAACGGTGGCCTCCGGGCTCCATGGGTGAGTACCAGAGAAGGATACCTCAGGAATCCCCGGGGGATGCCCTTGATACAAAATCTGACTTATTCTGATATTGAAAAAAGTTACACAATCCCAGCTCCTGCCTTCTGCAATCCTTCGAAGGCAACGGAGGTATTCAACAATGCTTCCTGGAGCCATTTTGGATCTCCTCGTCTCTCTCCTGGGGTCTTTGAGACAGCTTCAATTTCAGCCACAGTTTCTAGGTGATCGAATGGCCACTGGAATGGATCCAACGTTCTCATGGAACCCCAAGGAATAGGAAGCGAGATTTGTGTTTTCCCAACATTAAGCCAAGTCAGAATCATTGTTATATATAATCCTCTGGGACCATCAGTGGCGCTCCTCAGGGGTCCTGGAGGGAACTGTAGTCCTACAAGTTTGAACGAGAGGCTCTCCTTCGGAGCTTCTTGAAGAAGCCAGGGGAATCATATACTTTGGGAAAGCGATGATTTATTATTACGTCCATAGGATCTGATAACTGATAACTGATAAGTAATCTCTTCTTTCTGCATTTCCTATTATCATCTGTAACTTCCTTCAAATGAACACCATATTCTTTGGAAGCTAAAATTTCAAGTCAGTGGCTCATGTAGACTCGTTCCATATGGGTAGGGGTTTATTTTTTGAATAATAATAATAATAATAATAATAATAATAATAATAATAATAATAATAATAATAATAATAATAATAAACTGAAACTGTTAATATTGACTGTCTGGATGTGATGACATCGTTTAAAGCAGTAACACACTTTCGCACACGCACATGAGCACGCAAACACACACACACACACAATATTCACAACTGCATCTTCAGACGCAACTTAGTATCAAGGACAAACTAAAAAACTGATCCCATTTCCGACCGCCTTCGGATCACGAAAAGAATTTGTGGTCATTTGCTTTATTAACTGACCTCTTCCTTTCCCCCTTTAATCAGCTTTGTATTGATTCTCTTTTCCGCGGAAAGAGCAAAAATTGTCTTCGGCAATGACTCAGAGACGTCGGAAAACTCGCGTCGAATCTGGGTCAGCTGAATTTTGGCATGCGTGTCTGGGTGGGTGGGTGGGTATTCGTGAGCAGATCTGGAACACATGAAGAACCCCTTACTCTTCATTCGTTTATGTACGTCCTATTGTAATAATAATAATAATAATAATAATAATAATAATAATAATAATAATAATAATAATAATAATAATAATAATTATTATTATTATTATTATTATTATTATTATTATTATGTTCGTGAGCAGATCTGGAATGCATCGAGAACTTCTTGATTTTCATTCCTTTCTATACATTCTCAAATATAATTATAATAATAATAATAATAATAATAATAATAATAATAATAATAATAATAATTTAGTGGGAAACAAAGCAAAAGCAAGACAAGTAAGACTACCTTCAGATAAGATCAACAACACAAAAAATTTAAAATACATACACTTATTGGAGAATGACGTCACAGGGCATGATGGTCATTCCGGACTACCGATTTCACTCCATACTAAAGATTTTTGAGATTTTCTCTCTCGTTCGTTGATTTCTTGGGTAACAAACGTCCTTGAAAAAAAGAGAGATATTTTCTCTCTCATTTCGTAAAGGTCTGATGGTCAGTCGAGACAGGGGTGGAAAATAAGACGGTGGAGAAATGGGAAAACGAAATTATCGATCATGGAACGGCATCGAGAGGTCAGGTGAAGCAAGCATGGAAGCGAGAAAGCGAGTGCGCGTGCGCGGATTTTTTTTTTATATTCGCGCACGCGCAGTTGCTGTTCAGTCATACGAGTTAATGTTGAGAATTATTATTTTCTATTTTGAGACATCAGAATACTCTCTTGTGTAAAATGGAATAAGTAAAAGTATTTACCTGATATAAATAAGGAATGAATGTGATATAAAGTATCTATTTGCGTTTACACAAGGAAATGTTACGGTGTAGATACAAGGCATAGGCTTAGTCACATTGAGTCCTCTCTCTCTCTCTCTCTCTCTCTCTCTCTCTCTCTCTCTCTCTCTCTCTCTCTCACTAGGATGCCAACAGTGAAAAAGTCACGAGTAATAAGTTCACGAAATGACAAGGAATAGTACATAATCGGAGAGAAATTAAGCGGAGAGAGCTATAGTCTGATCCCCCGGGAAGCCTTACAATAGTGCTCTACCTTAACCTAGTTCTCAAGTTTGTTAGTTGGGCATTTTTCAAGTAGCCTGCTAGTGTCAAATGCGTCACGCTTCCGCACGAAGCCAATGAACGTCTAAGCAAGCATAAATGAGTACATAGTCTACGTGATAGTAAACATTCACGCCATATATATATATATATATATATATATATATATATATATATATATATATATATATATATATATATATATATATATAGTATATGTGTATATATTATATATACACACACACACACACACACACACATATATATATATATATATAGGTCAGGTGGTTAACGTTACCTCGTTTTGATATTCCAGTTGCAGGTTCGAATCCTGCCACGGGCGTCAGAATTTCTTCATTTGGTTCTTCGTTTGGATCTTACGCTTTCTAGTGACCAGCGTATCCAAAAACGCGTGAAAAAATCGCGAAGAGGGCATTGTGGTTATTATAATGCATATTATATAAATATATAATATATATATATATATATATATATATATATATATATATATATATATATATATATATATATATATATATATATATATATGTGTGTGTGTGTGTGTGTGTGTGTGTGTGTGTGTGTGTGTGTGTGTGTGTGGTGTGTGCGTATCGTGACATACACACGAACACCTTCATGCACTAAACTCTATTACCACACTCTTATCAAAGCCGCGAATAATCAATTAATCGCAAAAATAATCCGACCTCAAAGAGTTGTTAATCTGATAATCATCACTTGCTATATTTATGGCGACATCTGACGGAAGCTTTTCCAAAAGTATAACGTTTCTTTCGACCCGCGGCGATAGACGCAGCACACCTGGATTCCGCCATCTCTTATTTTCGGCCCCGTTTTTCATCGACGGAATTATCTGGCACCTGTTGATGCAATCCTAATAATCGCTTTGATGTTTGGTGCGAATTAAAAAAAAAAAAAGTAAAGTTAAAAAGGGGTGACCCAATTAAAATCAAGTCCGGTTTTCTCTCGTATTTGACGCCGAAAACTGGTATTTTGGGATGGGGCTGCTAGACCTATGATCTTTTTTTGTCCTCAGGTGCGATCCATTGTAGTCTGGTGACTATGATGTTCATAGTTCACTGTTTAGGTTAGTGGGGCCGATACCGCTGCGTTAGGCGTCATTTCTGCCCGCGCACGCGCAGACGCTCGTACCCAATAATATATGTGTGTAAATAGTTTTCCTGCTTCCCTATATATTCTTTTGTGAGAGTAGGGTACAATAATAATAATAATAATAATAATAATAATAATAATAATAATAATAATAATAATAATAATAATTTACTGTATAACTGTACATTGGGCAGTGCGGTCAAATCATATACATTTCAGAATGAATATATAGAATATACTCGTAGTTACAGAGTGGCTTATTATTATTATTATTATTATTATTATTATTATTATTATTATTATTATTATTATTATTTCGGATAAATTCTTGTTGGCTTAAGTTCTTGAAACCTATCTTCTTCAGGGCAAAGTGGAACTGCTTTTAGGAACAAGGACTTCCTCTTCCTTGGGGGGGGTGGGGGTGTTCCCTTAAATTGCCAGGGATTTGAGACAAGTATAAATTTCTCTTGCACGAAATCTCGCACTCAGAAATGGAAAGGTAACGGTTTAAAGTAAAAGGCAGCTTGGTGATTTAATTTTCTGTTCGTGTAAACTGTCATTACACGCTTCGTGAGGATCCGTTCGCTGTTATTTATCGGAGGAAATGACTTCAGTGATTATTCGAAGAGTTTAATGGTCGATTGTAAGATAATACTTTCATAAATAGTTTTTGGGAATCGGATAAATTATGTAAAAGGAAAAAAATCACGCTGCTTTGATACTTGAAACGTATGGTACAGTCTGGCCCGAACTGTAGTGTCTTCTGAATTGACTGATCTCTACAAATTTGACCAATCGTGAGGGGTATTAATTTTTTTTCAGTAAGTCCCGAAAACACACACACACACACACACACACACACACACACACACACACACACACACACCAGGTATCTTAGTAAATGGAGATTTCTAAACCCAAGTATGATTGAATTAAGCCCAGACAATAGCAATTTCTAGAAAGCCTAATTTTGAGAACCGAACATAATTGAATTACATTTACATACCTAAGCCTGTATTTTTACCTCCACAGATAAACCAGTCAGTGAGCCCCAACAATACTCACACACACACAAGAAAACAATATTTTCACTAAAAGGAGACTTCTAAAACCAAATGTGATTGAATGAAACCTGAAAACACAACAATTTCACGAAAGGCTAACTTTGGAAACCAAACTTGATTGAATTGCATTGACGCACCTCAGCCTGTATTTATCCCCACACAAAGAAAGCAGTTAAAAAAAAAATTTTTTAAACCAATATTTTCAGTAAAGGGACATTTCTAAATTCAAGTATGATTGAATTAAAGTTTTCGTGGCTAATTTCGTAAACCAAACATGATTGAATTGCATTTATGCACCGAAGCCTGTATTCATCCCAGCACAAAGAAAGCGGCGAGCACCGATTTTTTTTTTTTTTTTTTTTTGTGCTGAGGGAGTTTTGAGCTCAACGGATCCCCCGCCCGCGTGTCAAGGTGATTCCATTCACCTGCGCGCGCTCATTCAACGCGTGATTAGAATCGTACCTGGCGGCTCGGATGAAAAGACCTGTGAGAATTATTCAGCCAAAGTTGGTTAACCAGACTGCCACGTGTGATTCTATTGTGTTTTTTCTTGTTTTCCGTTTTCGTTTTTGTCAGGTATGACTGGGCTTTACGTAAGATTTTTTTTATTTTAGTATTTATTATGAGTTAGTTTTATGATTATATATATATATATATATATAATATATATATATATATATATATATACATACATATATATATATATATATATATATACACATACACACATACAAATATATATATATATATATATATATATATATATATATATACATATATATATATATATATATATATATATATATATACATATATATATACATATATATGTATATACACGTATATATACATACATACATACATACATATATATACATACATATATATAAATATATATATATATATATATATATATATATATATATATATATATATATATATATATATATATATATGTATATATATACATATACATATATATATATATATGTATATATGTGTGTATGCGTGTGTGTGTGCGTGAGTATTTGCTGTCATACTTATTTACCAGAGCTAATATTTGATATAGTCTGTCAAAAATTTAGTAGAGAATTCAAAAGAAGATGAAATGATCTCTTGATGTTAATGGCAACGAGACGAATATTCCAAGGGCCTGACCAGATAAAATAGCATCCTTCATCAACTGTGGTATATTGGCAATTATCATGACGAAAATCTCAACGAACCTTGGAACAAATCGCTGTTGTACTTATTAATTAATTTTGTCTTTGATTTCTATGACATTATTGCATTGTTTTTTCTTTTTCACAGATGCATATTTCTCACTAAGTGTTGTCGACTTTAGCTGTACTTACCACTGTGAGGTTATTCAATATTTTTATTTGCCATTTCATAATTTCTATCAATTATAATTCATCTGTTTCTATTAATTACCATTTATTTTTCATTATTTCCTACTGACATTTGCCTTTATTCTGACTTCACCCGATTTATTGGGGTGCGCCCACATTACAGTAAACAAGTCGCAAACATGTCGGCAACTTATCGTATACATATTAGAAACAGGTTGAAAACAACTCAACGACCGTCAGTGGGGAGCGAATCTTTGGCAAATGCTAGATAATCGTATGAAGTATCTGTTAGGACTACCAATAAGTCGTTAACTTGTATTCAACCTGTTTATGACGTGTATGTAACAAGTAACTAACTTGTGTTTTGACATGTTTTGCTGCAGGGTCGACGCATCCTTAGAGCAGAGAAGTTCTTATTAAACTTAGGTAGCAGTTAGTGTGATGTGTTATTGATTAAGCGGAAAGTGATTGATTTTTCTTTATTCTGTGGCTATGACTTTCTTTCAGTCTTTTGTAGTGCTTAATGTAAAATGACTTGTGTAAACGTTTAAGGTGTTCATAAAAATTTGACGAGAAGACAAACATTCTTAGTGCTTTGCATTTAGCAGATCATTTAGCAAATCATGGAAAACATTCTAAATATTTTCTTTCTCTTTACTTTCTCCGGTCATTATTTACGTGAAAAGACAGGCAAAAGAAAAAGCATTTAAATATAATATGTATAAATATGCTCATAATTTTGTACATGAATAAGAATTCGCGTTGTTACGATATTATCGTTAATTTGTAAGAAGTAAAAAGTGATTTAAATACTGCTTTCCAGCTTTTTAAATGTATTTTCCCCAAACAATCACTAAGATACTTAATTATCCATAACTTCCAATAAGTTATATTTGAAAATTAAATTTCACTCGTAGGAAAGTGGCCCTCATTGTCTTTCAGTGATGAAACAATTGAGACTCTAATGACAGTCTTAATTTCTTGTTTTTGTGGTAGGAAGACATTAGCTCCGATAGATGTCTCTGATTGTCATTCCAATTTTGGGATTTGGGGGCGAAATTATGGGCGCCTTTGGCGGGTAAGGGAGGGATTCCTTCCGTGCTTTCATGCAACTGGATTTCCATTTTTTAACTATTTCCGGGACTCTCTCTCTCTCTCTCTCTCTCTCTCTCTCTCTCTCTCTCCTGAAAATATCGGTGACTTCCAGTGGCATATGAAAGAATTTTAAGCTGATACTTATAAACATAAGCTCTCTCTCTCTCTCTCTCTCTCTCTCTCTCTCTCTCTCTCTCTCTCTCTCTCTCTCTCTCTCTCAAATATCGGTGACTTTTCCAAACAAGAGATACTTATAAGATCAATCTCTCTCTCTCTCTCTCTCTCTCTCTCTAAACAGATAAAGAATATTACACACACACACACACACACACACACACACACACACACACATATATATATATATATATATATATATATATATATATATATATATATATATATATATATATAATATATGTTCTTTATCCACTAAATCGACTGTGTTTTGGCTTCAAGATTCTTCTTCTCTACTTCCTCTCACGACTATTTTTCTTTTTTTTTGTTCCGTTATCATGCGTCCTTCATCTATATTTGATTATCTTTCGCGATTAACCTTATAATACACGATTTTTTCCTCTCTCCTGTTGTTTCTTTACCTTTTCCTTTCTCTCTCTCTCTCTCTCTCTCTCTCTCTCTCTCTCTCTCTCTCTCTCTCTCTCTCTCTCTCTCTCTCCCAATTCATTCCATTCCTTCATTTACAGTCTATTATAAATGTACAGTAAGGAAGAAGAGAGAGAGCGAGATGCAAAATACCGCGAATATGATTATATATAATGACGGTGATAATACTGATGACAATGCTACTGATGATGATGATAATGATGACGATGATGATAATGGTGATAGCGGGGGAGGGCTATATCCGTTGCATCCCCGAATCGTATCTCTGAGGTTCATCATCTTTGTCGGAAAAGACATCCTCTCATTCGAACAATATGGGAGATTTCCGCTTCCCATTTTCCCTCCTTGCGTTGTTCGAATTCCTGTGTTCTGGCTTGCGTTGCTGAGAAGTTGCTTGTTGTTCGCCTATTCTTATTATTTGGTCTCTGTTGTTTTGTTAAAGTACAGTCAAGTGTAGGTTTATTTCTTATTTGTCGTTGTACATTTTCGTTTTGTTGGTACTTAGCTAGTTTGAATCATATTTGGACATTTATTTTACGGCAAAATGGCATGTACGCATGTGGATCTGTTACTAGTCGCTTTGTAGATTGATTTGCTTATATTTTTCAAATATTAACGATTTTAGTTAATTTGGGCCATTTTCGAAACTTTTTGTGCATCAGTTTATTATTTATTGATTTCTGAAGCGATATACAGTAGTCCAATCACAGTACTTTGAAAAATCATTATAAGAATTCTCAAGATTCCGAGATTTCTTGAAATAGAGATAGTCGTCATCTTAAATATCTCTTGAAAACAAGTGATATCTAAGATCCACTCTAGTTGGTGATAAGTACAATCTAGAGATATCGGTAAACGAGAGAGAGAGAGAGAGAGAGAGAGAGAGAGAGAGAGAGAGAGAGAAAGAGAGAGAGAGAGAGAGAGCCTTAAATTAAATAACACTGGGTGTGAAGACGGAGAGGAAATTGCCTATAAACGTAATTACCACCGTAAAAAGCTAGCAGTATGTATGAAACAATACAGTAGTAGTGAAAGTACTTTTTCATCCTCCATTTACGTTTTAAGAGACATTAATTTTCTTGGTATTCAGATATCTAATTCCTTTTCATTTTTCCATTTAACTAAATTTGAGATAAGGGAAATGCATATTCTCTAAAATCATAGATATGGCGGTGATTTTTTTATTCGAAAATCTATTCGTTCTCAATGTCTCGACGAGTACAGGCTGTGAAAATCAATCTAACTCGTTTCTGTGGCTTTAGTTTTGCTGCCATGAGTCTAAGGGCTCTCGAAAACTTACGGGACAGTTATCATTTCTTATCTATATTAATCAAAACATTCGTGACTCATACACAGTAAACATCTCGAGAACAGATCTGTCGATACCTTTAGAATTAAACACTCTTATTGTTCTTCTCTCCTCTTTTCCTCGTTTCTACTAGGCCTAGGCTTGTTTAGGGCATTGTTGTGCCTTTCCATCGGCCTACGCATAAGATAAGTTTATTTTCATATTTTCTCCACGATGAACGAAATAGGTTGAAGGTGAGACGCAGCCCACGGGATACACTTTCGACCCTCGATATTTATCTAGATTTTGTCGAACTGTTTAAGGTGAGTCATCCCAGTTCAAAATAGCAGGGTTTGTTGTCCTTTAGTTTTGTGTACAGTACTTTTATATTTTTTACCTAAGAGTTTCTAGTGGACATATCCTAAATGAATATGACTGTGACAGAGTGCAGAGATAAAAGAATGTTTTCGTGCACAAAAACTTTTTGCATTATAGCAGTTTTCTTACCAAACCGTTTATGCACATATAAAATACTTCCCTCATGGATATGAAAGATTGGCTTTCTGTAAGTGAAATTCGTATTTGTAAAACAAATTGACCTTTAAGGTTCCAAAATACCAAATATAAGTCTCTTGAAGGCAAGGTCTCTCCCCAGAATAATCCGCTGATCGTTGATCTGTAAGAGTCATTCACTCATAAAAATCAATATCAATAAATGATATTCCCAGACACACCTGTCCACCATGTATTTACGTTAGGGATGCATCTATTTATAATCACCTCTATGGCGAAGGTCATCTTCTTCTGTCGTGCTCTGATGCGAACGGGAAGTCACGGTTAACCTTTGATAACAAAGGTCTTGCTCGGTTTGAACACAAAAAATGCTCAAATATCTAGACCCATCCTTTGAGGTAGGACCGATAAATATGCATGTTGTTTCAGTCCGTTTTATACTGCCATCTCATGCGCTGTTATCCGCAAAGGTTAACGTGGTTCAGCAAAGTTTTGACTGCAATATGGCAAAGATGAATTTATCTTTTCCACGTATTGACAATATAGCATGGGAGTTTACAAGGATGAGTACATAAACGTTCACGTTGACTATTCCTCTATATAGCGCTTTTTTTTTTTAAGTAATCCATTTACAATACAAGGAAATGAAATTAAAATGTTTCATCGTCCGCTAACTTCCCCAAGGAATATCTCCAGCAACCACATATTGGTTTTACATTACCTTCGTTTTCCCTTCGAGGATCTGGGTTCGATCGGGCTACTGGCTGACATAAAATCGTCAGTTTTCTCCTAATGGCCTTTGAATAGCCGATTTGCAAAGAGAGGATAATGTCCTTTCCTTCTCAATAAAATATTAAACCACCTGAGTGGATTGATATGACAACGAAGCTGTGTCCAGCGCCAAAGGGTTTAAGTATGTTAGAATTTTTGTCACTTTGTAATAGGTACTGAAGTAACCTTTAAAAATTAGAACTGGCACTCGTTGTACGAGTTTTCAGTATCCTTCATTCTGGATAACAATTAGGCGATTAGTACCCATATTTGTTGTGAATACATTTTAAAATGCACAGTTGAGTGGGCGTCTGTAAAAAGTCGCACAAAAATGTAGGCCTAAAGGCGAGGTTACCAGTTACATGCACAGAAAAGAGTGGAAGCAGGTAACCATTAAACTTTGATAGCTAAAAAGCCCTCTCGCATGCGTCATAAAGTATTGCATAGCGACTCTTACCACAATTTCCATCCTACGTAACATTAATAGTTCAGTGATTCTGAACTGCGCCTCACCTACGAACAACCTCGGTTGAAGTTCATCAGGTGAGTGAAAGAGAGCCAGCAATAGACTTAATTGATGATAAGCTTGAAACATTTTCACGGTTTTAATTTCCTTTGATGCAATGCTTGCGAAATGTCAGCTCTCTCATTTACAGATTAAATCTTTTTTTCTTCCCCCAGTCACTGATTAACAGTGACGTTTCGAGAATAAAACAAAACAATGGAAATTTTTTAAAGGTAATGTCAAATGGTCGTTTATTGTTAGGTGTCTGAGAGAGAGAGAGAGAGAGAGAGAGAGAGAGAGAGAGAGAGAGAGAGAGAGAGAGAGAGAGAGAGATGGCAGGGCGGTAAAGTGACAGTACAAAAAGTATCTCTAAAGTGCAATATTTAATCTGGTACAATTTGGGAGTGAAATGCTTTCTTTTTTTTTGAAACTCGGAAAGCTCGAAATGTGTCACACTTCCGACATTTAAACTTAAAAAGAGTTTCATTTAATGAGAAAGCCTTAACATAATGTAACAACCAAAATGGATAAAACTGAATTTGCCGTTACCCCTTCTTTCTGAGACAATGAAAACACCGGTTATGAACATTCCTTATCTCTGCTTGACGAGCGTGCCTGAGAGCTTGGGCTATCAATCCCCATTCGGCGTCGGTGACCCTGGTAGTTGTGACGCCAGATAACCCACAATTAATCAATCACTCACATTTTCCTTAGTATTTAATGCTATACTTATAGTCTGATATAGGTCTAAATCAAGGCTGATATGTCCATACTAGTACCCCGAATTAAAATAATGATCAGTGTGAAGGTGTGAAAACAAATGTATGCATTCATAAGCTTAGCGAAGTGCATTCAACCCTAAACATTTTTAAAGTAAAAATACACCCAGACTGGTTTTCCCTAAGTCCGGTTCTCTAAATATGCAGACAAATTCCCTACCTGAAGTCAGAGGTAAATGCTCCTAAATGGTTGATATAGTGGCACGAAGGACGATTTCGTAATGAACTATATTGATGGGAACTGCAATATGATGTTGACTTGTCAAGACCAGGGAGTTAAGTATTTTCATGGGTTGTCTTCCTATAAAAAAAAAAAAAACATGAAATGTAATAGGTTACAACTAGCTTGAAGTATATATGTTAGGTTATTTTTAAATTTGAAAAAAACTTTATAATTTTTAACTTGAAATATATTAAGTGGGTGTAAATATAAGATTTATTTTTAACCCGAGAGAATTTCAATTCGTAGCGAATGAAACTGGGCCAGTTCTTATTGTGTTTTGTGCTGCCTCATCGTGTCATTGTCATTGTTGAATGAATAGGGTAGTGCAGGATTGCGTTATCTCGGGATAATAAAATAACCATTTTATTTAAGCAGAGTTTCCTCAAACGAGCACCCTCGTGATGGCGGGAAACATATCCTGTAGGGGTAATTCTAAGCCGTAGTTCCGCGGTGAGCTAGACTATTCCGATTGATGTTTTCCTAGGTTATTTTACTTGCTTTGCAAGAATTTAAAGTAATATTATGTCGGCCGGCTGTAACTAAACTGTAATTGACCTTTGAAGACTACACGACGGGGTAGGAGAACTACGGCATAGAATTACCCGGGGTCAAGGCTGGTAGTACGGTACGGTACGGAATGTTTTCCCGTACTTCGTACCTGGCTAAAATACCGTACCGAAATTTCGTACCGTACCCTCAATTATTTTTCCGTACCGTACAGTACGGTAAAAATAACGTACCGTAATTCCGTACTTTTATCGTACTATAAGCAAACTCAATCTACTTCAGTAAAATCCCCGCTTTATGAAAATTTCAATGTTGACAGGTGTAAATTAGCAAAGGGACTTTACATGTACATGTGTATATATTCACTTGTCATAATAATAATAGTAATAATGATAATAATGATGATTTTTGATGATGATGATGATAGTATCAACAATAACAGCAATGGGATTATATACTGATGCTGTAAACGTTTGTAACGTGTTACCTCAAGAATTACACACATGCACACACACACACACGCGCGGGCGCGCATGCATGGTATGTTACAAACTGAAATGGTAAAATTATCGTACCGTAATTCCGTACATAAAGACTAAATATCAACCGTACCGTACAGTACTCCGTACCGTACCGTACCGTAATGCCAGCCTTGCCCGGGTTAGATCGAAGCCGGCACTCCGCGGCGAGACCCCACCCGCCTCCATAGCTAATACGGCAAAATTGTAACCAGTAAACACCCCTAGGGTGTAGTCTTCAAAGGTCAATTACAGTTTAGTTACAGCCAGCCGACAAAATATTGCTTTAAATTCATGTAAAGCAAGTAAAATAACAGGAAAACGTTAATTGCCATAGTCTAGCTCACCGCGGAACTACGGCTTAGAATTAGAATTATTAATGTAGAGTAATTTATTGGCGTAATCTGGTTTCCAGTGGTAGGCCTAACTAGTGCCTAGCGTTGACCATATTAGCACGATTAATTTTTACTCGATTTCCAAAACTTAAGCAATTTTAGCCATGGCTATCATAGGGTACCCAAAAACATGGCTACCTTTATAACTTATGGTCTTAGTGTATGGTTAGCCTATTAGTTTGTTTGAGGCAGCCTAAAACTAAACTGGGCTGCTGTTATACGCTGCTGTGCGTTGCTAGAAGATTAGGATCATTAGAAATATAGCGTAGGTTAGGTCGTGTTTTTTTTCTCAAGTTTAATAGGCTAACCACTATTTGAAAAGTCCAGAGCTGTACCTGAACCCCACACTCCGCCACCTAACCTATCCAGACGATTCGACTTCTCTTGAAGTTACCTCTGAAAGTAACAGTGATATGGCTTTTGAGGTGAAGTATGAGGTGATAGTGATTCTACATATCAGAAATTGACTGTTCATGTTACATGTTGGGGTATTATGAATTTTGGTATGATAATGCAGAGCTAATTGCTCTATCATCTTATTCATGGTACTGTACTTGGGAATAAATTTGCACAATTTCATGACGGTAGAATTTAGTTATGGTTTTGAACAACACCTGGCCTAACTCAGTTTAAATAATGTACAATATGCTGTATAGCAATGCAGTGCACATTATAAATATAGTACTACACCGTCTTCATTTACCAGTGTTAGGATTTAATTTATGTACATCACTTCAGTTGTTTTTTGAACAATAATAGATTGAAACATGATGCTGTATTATAGGCTGTACATCGCCAAAACGTAACTTAAACTACATTGGGTTGTAGACTTTATGCTTTCATATTTATTATGAAAGTTGATAAAACAGTATTGTACGTGTAGTGAAGGTTTATATGGATACCATAATTTCAACAGTATGTTTAATTCATTAAAGTCTCATATCCTTTTCTACTACTCAAAGAGTCTAGAAGTTGGACCATCATTTCTCCAGTTTCTGACCTAGATCAGAGACCAGTTTTCCATTGCAGTTAGGCATCATAATTTTAGGATGGTAAATAGTGTTTGCAAATGGGTAGTGTTTAAAAATAGGTAGCCTTTTTTTCTGTGAATAATTATATTCATCCACACATTTCATTATGAAGTAGATGCCATTTCAGTGCGCATAACCCTCTGAGCATTTTGTTCTGCCCTTTTTTTTCCTTCTGCAGCAGGTCATTGGGTCTTGCCTAATCGTCAGTTGTTGTCCTATTTAGCTCTCGCCCTTCCCTTCCCTTCCCTCCCCTTCCCTTCCCTTCCCTTCATCACACCTCCCTTTCACTCGGGGAGTGAAAATGACATTAGGCAATTAGCTCAGCTGATTAACTTGATTCGTCATGGTTTTCTTATGGCGAATTTACCGCAATGACATATTGATCCGACCCATTTACAAACCGATGGAGACATACATTTATTTAGATGCTTTGTTTATGGAAAGAGTTTTGGTGCTTTAGATTCGTTAAGTTTGCCGTCTTATTTATAATCACATTTACGTATTTAATCATTTATATATATATATATATATATATATATATATATATATATATATATATATATATATATATATATATATGCATATATATGTGCATATATATACTTATATATGAAAATGTGGGCTGCCTATCCTATTGAGAGATAGGCAAAAGAGCAAATCTGACTTATTCTATCGCCCCACTGTTGACTAGGGCAGTGAATTGTGTACCTGTTAGCTAAACAACTGTAGTGAGCCACAAACTTTGAGAAGTGACTTATTCCAGAAGTAAATATATATATATATATATATATATATATATATATATATATATATATATATATATATATATATATATGTGTGTGTGTGTGTGTGTGTGTGTGTGTGTGTGTATAATGTGTGTATTTATGTATACGTACTCTTGGCCAGGGAAACATAAACATCCACGCGTCCCATGAGATGATTACCAATTTTTCTTGGGTTGTGTGGCCTGGCTCTTGCCAACTTGACCCTTGCGAACTCTTTCGTAGGAGTGCCTTCATGACTTAACTGACCACGCCCTTGTGTTTTTGTCTGTTTCTCTCTCTCTCTCTCTCTCTCTCTCTCTCTCTCTCTCTCTCTCTCGTGATTTGCAGTGTCTTGATTTGCTTAGATACTTGTAGCTTATCTTGATATGCTGTATTTATTGTAATAGGGAACATTTGGTTTTGATTGTATTATAATGAGAGAGAGAGAGAGAGAGAGAGAGAGAGAGAGAGAGAGAGAGAGAGAGAGAGAGAGAGAGAGTAGTATTTCAACTGAGAGACATGCAGTGCTTTTACTGAGAGAGAGAGAGAGAGAGAGAGAGAGAGAGAGAGAGAGAGAGAGAGAGAGAGAGAGAGAGAGAGAGAGAGAGAGAGAGAGATATGATTATTCACTGTCTTGAACCGTAATCTTGTTTGCAGTTTCGGACTCCTCCTATTGACCCTCCCCTCCCCTCCCCTCCCCATCCTCCCCTTCTCTCCTTCTCCCCCCGGTTCGGTTAACATTGCATGTAAACAAATCGAGCTGAGCAGAACTTGAGGTATGCAGTTGTGCTCTCCGTGCCATTTAGCTCCTATAAACAACGTACACAATAGAGCCGACGATTGTCTGAATTACAGAGTAAATACCGCTTAGTTTATGTCTGCCGCGTAACGTGATAGCATGATTTTGTTTCGTAATGCATATGTAATATACATCCTGTCCGAGCATGACGCATAAAGTATAAAGAATGAAAACTGTATATTTCAGTTTCGTATAGTTTTAGTAATTGCCAGGCACCACTTTGTAACTGTATAAATAGACACATGTAATTTCAAGATTTCCCGAACATTTGGTCAGTCGTGGCCATAATGGCTTCAGGGAATTATCGGCCCTAGAATATATAGTATTTTTGTTCCTCTTGGTTGCTGGTTAAGTGTTGTATGATTTTTCGGAAAATATCCTGGGCCTCTGATATTGGTCCAGTCAATTTTTGGTTACAGTTTTCTCCTGTGAATCTACGTCACACTCGAGCATCGACATAAAAGGGCGGCTGAAAGGCGAACATTTAGATGTTTGTAAAAATTTATAATGGCTGTTGCTTGCCATGCTTTTCGTGTTCCATTTGCGGTATCTTTTATGGAATTCTCTCTCTCTCTCTCTCTCTCTCTCTCTCTCTCTCTCTGCACACACATACATATATGTATATAAATATATAAATACATACACACACACACACACACACACACACACACATATATATATATATATATATATATATATATATATATATATATATATATATATATATATATATATATATACAACAGACATGGGCATGATTACAAAAATTATTATGATTTGATTTTGATTATGGTCTGGAATATTTTTTTGATTGTGATTAGATTTAAATTGTTATATTACTGTGCTCAAATATGGAATAGTTCACCTAATAGATGTCGTTTGCTACCTTCTTAGGCATTGTACTTGATCATTGCTAATCATTATTTTTTATAAATAATCACAGCAAAATGTGATTATAATCATACTCTAATCATGAACAAAAAGAAAAAATCTAATCATAATAAAAAACACCAAAACTAATCATAGTAAAATCATAATCAGAAAAATGAAAAAGCATGTAATCATAATGTAATCAGTCAAAAAAATATTCCAGACCACAATCAAAACCAA
>NC_089745.1:43217989-43252989 GCF_040412425.1 Macrobrachium rosenbergii
TTTTATTCCCATATGGGACTTCATGATTGTATATAGTTTTTTTTTTATATGAAATTCTCTCTTCATGACAAAGGTGACTGACTATGTCGGAAGGAACTTCTCTCAAAGTTTGGAAATCATGGCCCGTTTGACATATCTCTGTGAAATGGATGACATTCACTATTGTTTATGATGCTATTTTTTAATGCATAAAGAATACCTGCTGTTTTCCAATTTCAGTGTTTTAATATTATTTTAGGCTGTCGTTGTATGTTATTGCTTAGGATCCATTTTTTGACAAACAGGTTCAATAATTTTATTGTGGTTTTTTGTTGCCTTTTAAAAGTTACAGTTAATAAATAGCTTATTACCGAAGTATTTATAGGATAGCGCTTGTTCTGGTAAAAAATATTTTGAAATCAGAGAAAATGTATTGAATTTTTATGCCTTGCTTGAAAACCACGGTGTTTGAAAACAAGAACCAGATTCGACTTCAATGGATAGAGGTAGAAAAATTACAACTGATTATTTTCAAAATAGTATTCCTTTTTATCATTCTTGTTATTATCGGTTTGGTTTATACACTTTGCAAAATAACTAAGATTTCCTTTCCGACAAGTTCTTCCGTATGATATTACGTAATTAAGTTTCTCATTTATAACCTCCGTAGCGGGTTAGTGCCGTCACACTGTAGGCATTACTTAAGGGTCTTTGCAGCGTCCCTTCGGCCATCAGCTGCAACTGCTTTATTCCTTTTACTGTACCTCCGTTCATATTTTCCTTCTTCCATCTGACTTTCAACCCTCTCAAACAATTGCTTCATAGTGCAACTGTGAGGTTTTCCTCCTGTCACACCTCTCAAACCTTCTTACTGTCATTTCCGTTTCAGCGCTTAATGACCTCGTAGGTCCCAGCGCTTGGCTTGTGGCCTAGATTCATTCATTACCTTTTTCGTTTTATAAATATTTGGTTGCGTTAAGTGCTAGCAATCGATTTAAAAGTATTATACAGTTGCCTATCCATGGGTCGAGACGGCAAGTCCCAAACCGAGAGACGATACGTACCCCCTCGATGTTCAGATGGATGTACTTCAATGTTGCCTATTTACTAAGTTAGAGAGCCTTTCCCAAGACTGGACTACAGGAAGCCTTAATTATGTCTTCTCATGAAAAGACTGTGTTTTATGAATCAGTGTTTATATTCTTAATTTGAATCTACGATTTTTGTGTTGTAAAATTTTCACTGTTATTTTCATTGTTTACTGTTTTGTCTTACTCTGTAAACTGTTACTTTTCTTGCATAATATTTCAGTAAGGGAAGTCTTTCCTAATTATTACACAGTTCCTCTCTTTGTTAACGTTACTGCATTCAGTATTATATTAATATATTTCTGACGTGAAATGGAGAGTTTTCATGTTTTTCAAAATATCTTTGCTTAATTTTGATTACTTTTTTTTTAACAGTTGTCATTCTGAGTCGTTAGGTTCTTTCAAGAGTTATTTATACTTTTGAGTTATAGGTTGTTTTTAATCAGCTATTTATTCTTATGGGAGAGGGCCATTATGTATATTGATAATTTTCACTTTATTTGGTTTTGGGTTAAACGAACGCAGTTTGGGATATGTATGTCACCATAACGTTTTGAAATAATTTCTCATGGAAACAAAAATGAAGTTGTATACATTCATCAGTCATCGTCATTGTAGCATTGAGATTTACATCAGCATTATAGAAAAATTGGTATTTTGAAACTTATAGTATGATGACCTCAGCTGACCCCATCAACCCAACATGAATATAGACGTTTACTTTCATAGATTACAGTTTAGATCACCAGAGAGCATGGACAAAAAATTCTTGAATTATGTTTTTGTTTTTTGCTTTTGTTTATGTGGAGCATTGTTTTAGTTGTTTACACAAATGGAGTTTCTTTGTTTATGCTATATTTCACTTTATTTTTACAATGCTTTGTTTTTTGCGTCTTTCGGTAACCAGTTATTGTACTTCCTGGGTTTGGTCGGTGTTGTATATTGTCTGAATTTGCCTAGTGAAAATGAAATTGCACAGAGAGAGAGAGAGAGAGAGAGAGAGAGAGAGAGAGAGAGAGAGAGAGAGAGAGAGAGAGAGAGAGAGAGAGAGAGATCAGATATACAAAAAACAGCAAGTCACTGAAAATTACCTTACTTTATTTTATGAGAGAGAGAGAGAGAGAGAATCATCAGATTTACAAAAAAGTATTTCACTGAAATCTGCTCACTTTGCTTTATGAGAGAGAGAGAGAGAGAGAGAGAGAGAGAGAGAGAGAGAGAGAGAGAGAGAGAGAGAGAGAGAGAGAGAGAGAGAGAGTCATTAAATATGTAAAAAGTAACTGAAAATGATTTGACTTTATATTATTTATATTAGAGAGAGAGAGAGAGAGAGAGAGAGAGAGAGAGAGAGAGAGAGAGAGAGAGAGAGAGAGAATTTTTTTATTGTATTCCGTTTCGCTGTCATAATCCTCGATGTACACCTCAGTCCAGGATGTAGGTGTTGTTAAAGTCGTGAGGTGCAGAGTCAACCGATTTGACCAGATTTTCTTCCAGGTTGTGGAAGTCTCTGCTTTCCTTTGTATCTTCGTTGGATATGTCATGACAAGAATATCAGTCAAAGCATGTACAAACTTGATCCTGTAATTTCAAAAGAAATTTGCAAAATGTTTAGATTTTAAGGAAGGAACTAGATATGTACGGAAAAAGTATTATCATATTTGTAAAGTAAGTACTGGGCCCTAGTACTTATGAGTTTTGTCGCCCCTCCTCCTTTGATACCTGATTGTGATTTCCACCACTACGTATCAGTACTTCATCAGTGACTTGTAAACAAAGTCGAATCACGTTGGTGTGATTGTAATCATATATATATGTAGTATATATATTTTATAAAAATACCTGTGCACGCATATTTATTAATATATTTATAAATATATAATGTATATATATATACAGTATTTATATATATATATATATATATATATATATATATATATATATATATATATATATATATATATATATATATATATATATACACGTATGTATTGGTACATTTCTTTTCCTATATCAGGCAACTTATACGTGTACGTGATTTATGTATTTGGCTTAAGAATCTTTCCTAGGTGTGTGGAAGACAATGAAATATATCTCTTGAGATTCACCCACGAATGGGAGGGGATTAGCCTTTACGATGTTATAAAAAATATATCTACTGAGGCGATTTCTGGACTCCTTTACACTTCCAAGGATTTTTGTATAAAAATGAAGAAGAAAACCTAAATGGAGACATGACAGTATTTGTCTTTGGAAATGGGAAATTTACAGGGTCTTTTCTGGATGAAATTACTTTTTTGAATGTTCATGAAGTAAGCAGAGGACACAGGCAAATAGAATTCAACCAGCCGTATTGGGAACTTGAAAATAAAATAGTCAGTAAAACGAGCATCAAAAAGGCCAGTGCGGTTTTCGGAGAATGCAGAAGAACCACCCACAGTGGAATAATAAGCTCCTCGACGTTTTAGGGAAGGTAATAGCGCTTGCGGATATGTCAGAGCTAAATAAAGCTGGGGTGCATGAGAAGTCGTTCGTAAGCTTGCTCAACCATCTCTCTCTCTCTCTCTCTCACTGTCTCTCTCTCTCTTTCTTGTACTCATGGCATTGTTATACCTTTGTTGGCTCACGATTAAGAAACCCCGCATTCGATTCCTGGGTCGGGCGAGGTTAGTAATGAAAACACTCCAATTGATCTTAGCTGTAAATTAGCAGTTTATAGTATATAATTATATATAGAGAGAGAGAGAGAGAGAGAGAGAGAGAGAGAGAGAGAGAGAGAGATAAGGGGGAGGAAAAAATTACAGACGCAAGTGATCAGTACGGTACTCAGTTAAATGTACACCTTGATATTTAAAAAATAGTGGGCTTCGTCAAGGTAATCTTAATCCTGTTCGGTTCAAACCATTCGTTATGTATGTATATATATATATTTAAATATATCCATACACACACACTTAACACACACACACACACAAACACATATTATATATATATATATATATATATATATATATATATATATATATATATACATATATATATATGTATATATATATATATGTGTGTGTGTGTTTGTGTGTGTAATGTAAATGGAGCTTGGTTCTCTCCTTCACTTGCAGGTTCGCAAGTAAAAAGACTCGCACCGACACCAACAGGGAAGTAAGAGAGGCGCTTTGCACTGAGAAATAATTCCCATGAACTAATATGGCACAGTTTTTGACCACTCCCTCTACGGCTTTTGGATATTGACATACGACTCCCTCTAGGAGTTGTTCTGTGGGGATATGCTTTGCCATTCCCCAACCTCGTCCTTCCCCACGTAGGTGGGAATCGAGCTGGGATATGGAAAAGAGAGAGAGAGAGAGAGAGAGAGAGAGAGAGAGAGAGAGAGAGAGAGAGAGAGAGAGAGAGAGAGAGAGGTGGGGGGTTGAATGGATGGTATTCTAATTGGTTGTGTCGAATATTTTGGTCATCTTTGTTCAGGATAAGAGCAAACGCCCCATGATTGTAGCTAAATTTGTCTCCTCTCGTTCCATTAATTCATCTGTTATTTAATCTTATTGTATTGGGGATTCAGTGGTCCTAGTCAGATGACAGTGATGCCCTTAGTTGCTATAACGCCAGTCCAAAGTTCTCATAGACTTCGTCCCACCTGAGGTGTCTCTGTCTCCATATTGCAAGGCTGTTAACAAGGGAGACCTTGAAGGTGTGTTCGTTGGACGAAACTGAAGACGGTTTTCAAGGTGTCATCTACGGAAAAGCAGACTTTTAGAGAGAGAGACTCTCTAACAGTCGACCCCTACGGGGGAGGTTATGTCAGTGTGCCTCACGTGGGTTACTGTAGGCATTATAGAGGGTGTTTGCAGCGTCCCTTCGGCCCTTGGCTGTATGCACTTCCTTTCTTCAGTCTTGCTGTCCAACCTCTCTCACTATTACTTCTTAGTGCAACTGCGGAGTTTTCTCCCAGTTCCACCTTTAGATTATTCTTACACTAATCTTTATTTTCTAAACCTCTTTATCTTGCTGTCCGACCAGTCCAACACCCTCTTTTTACTGTCTTAAGCTCTGATTCCCCCGAGTGTGCCCTAATGCTTAGTTTAAGAGCCTAAATTTTAACAAATTCAATTTAATACAGTTAAACTATGTCATGTGGCAGTTGTTTTTCCCGTGGTATTTAGTTAGAGGTTGTTTTTCATTTGAAGGTGCCCATTCGTCTAGTTGGGGTTTTCCATATAAAGTTGACCTTTATTACACGTATGGTAATGGGAGGCTTGGTCAGTTGCGCTGTATTTTTTTTGTTAATTTTTGTTTTAAGCGGAGTTGTTTGTTATGCGTCTGTTCACCGCCCTCACTGGTAAACAATCTGTTCTTATGATTCTTTACATCAGTTTATCTTGTGTAAAATGTTCCTATTTATTTATTTATTTATTTATTCTTTTTCATGTTGGCTATGAATTTTTTTTACAGTGCAGTGTTTGATTTCATTGCATTACTTTGCTGTTTGCTATTGTACTTTATATAACACTTTTGTCCTTGCCCTTACCCGCTTTTGCTTCCTCAAGGTCTTATTTCGACAATGCCTCACCCAGATTCTGTGTGTATGTATGTGTGCGTGTGTGTGCATGAGAGAGAGAGAGAGAGAGAGAGAGAGAGAGAGAGAGAGAGAGAGAGAGAGAGAGAGAGAGAGAGAGAGAGAGTAAAGTTATTGGTGTCATGCTTTGATTACCCCTTCTGTATTTTACAGGAACTTGCTTCTTCTCTCTATTGAGAGAGAGAGAGAGAGAGAGAGAGAGAGAGAGAGAGAGAGAGAGAGAGAGAGAGAGAGAATGATGTCGATGTAAATAAATTATTGTTGAGCTAGGATTCCCTCCTGTATATTTTACAGGAAACTCTCTCTCTCTCTCTCTCTCTCTCTCTCTCTCTCTCTCTCTCTCTCTCTGATTCACGTCGTCACGATGACAAGCAGCCTTAACAGGATTAAATCTCCCAAGATCATTGGAGATCACTTATGGAAGGATCCTCGCGCTGGGGAAAAGGTCAAACGTGCGGCTGGCAGTCATGTTTTTGGGCGCTTGTGGTTGTTGTCACTTTGGTGTAGGTTATTCCGCCACATTTGTTCAACTTTTGCAAATAATCTCTGTCTCCATGTTTTTTTATTCTTTATATTTTATTTTAATAAGTTATTTAGAAGTTTTTGGTGAATGTTTTGGGTTGCAAAAGTTCTTGCATTTCTTTAATTTTGTTAAGAACCTTTCTGTGACTAAGAGGGGTTCCGTCACATATGTGCAACTTTTGACAATATTCTCGGTGTGATTGTTTTACTGTTTTTTATATTTTATTGTTAAGTTGGTCAGAAGTTTTAGTGACGGTATTGGGGTACAGAAATAATGGTATTTCTTACTTTTGAAAAAAACTTTTCTGTGACTAAGTTGGGTACATGTCTGCAACCTGTAGGATTTTTTCCACTTCAGGATAACTATTTTGTAGCATGTATGATTTCTTTGAGAGCTCCTTGTCAGTTAACCCCTAAAGATTATCTTTAATCTAAGCAGATTGAGGGTAACCTTTGGAGGATTATCTTTAATCCAAGCAGTTATCTTTCCCATGACTTGGAGGGAGTGTCCAAAGTGGTAAAAGGCGGTACCAGCCGCAAGACCTGTTTGAATTTCCAAATGTCCTCTCGGATACAAACAAGGCCCGTTCCCCTTCCCTCTTTGTTTGACATTTACACACGTACGACTTGCAAACACTTGCAAGCACCTCTGAGGCGGAGCAGGGAACTATCAGGCCTTATGCCTTCCCGCTATATAGGTGAGGTTTATTGTAACAACTTATAAGATGTCGTGACAGAAGAATGGAGTTGGCTTAATAGTGCTTCTGTTTCCTGGGTGAAGCTTGGGTTCTGGCCTTGGCCGGGCGTCTTACGTCGTCTCCCAGATGGGGCTCTCTCTCTCTCTCTCTCTCTCTCTCTCTCTCTCTCTCTCTCTCTCTCTCTCTCTCTCTCTCTCTCAAACGAGATCTTTGATAGAGTAAACCCCTTAATCTGTATTGATTATTACTTGGTTTACGATAAAAAGGAAAAAAATACTCAATGAATTAATCTTTTCACAAGTCACTGAAAGTCTTTCAAATTCAGTGAAGCATTTCACTTACTGGCAAATTGTAATCATTCAGTTTTAACGTAATGCCCTGTTATTTATAAAATCAGTTGTGTTGGAATCATTTGTTGGACCTACCTCTCACATAAATTTATATGTAACCTATTTGGGAAAAGTAAAGGAAAGTACCTAAAATCGGTAGTAAGAAAAGCATTAGAGGTAATGTATAAAATTCCTTGGTAGCCCAGACATTTGCCAATGAGGTAAAGTGTAATGTAATCAACAGTTTTGTCTAAGGGCTATCTAGAGTCAGTCTCGTTCAGTCAATTCATGCTTCATTAATATGGCATTTAGTCAATGAATATTGTTGGTATTGGTACCTTTTAGTGTGAATATTAGATAGATAATGATAAAAATACTTCTTGAATGTTATTCGTGTAACTTTATGTATGCTTTTCGGGCCAAACAGACAACTGATTACTTGATTTTTCATTATACCTGAAATTATGTTAAGTATTCTGTTATGTATGTATATATATATATATATATATATATATATATATATATATATATATATATATATATATATATATATAATACACACACACACACACACATATATATATATATATATATATATATATATATATATATATATATATATATATATATATATAATATTGCATACTCCTGTTTCAGGTTTAAATATTCGGAAGCGTTCATTAAGGGCTTTCAAGCAAATGAAAACTATATTAAAATGTGTGCATCTGGGGACTATTCACCACATTTTGAGGAATTAAGATACAACGAGAGAAGCGTTGAGATGGGCATAACACGCGCTATTTTACGCAAATTTCGCGAAGGTTTTCGAATAAAGCCTGATTGTCGCGCATGCGTGAAGCCCGTAAAATGAGATGCGGGAACACGGCGCTGCAACGCCAAGGCGACTGAAACACTGTGGGCAAAACCGTGTCTTATTGGCGGGAAACGAGAAAGAGTTGGCGCGAAAATTAGGACGCCGGAGACGAGTTGATCTTTTATGTCCGGGTAATGACTAGAAAGCTCATTGTTTGAAGTTGGTATTGCTGTCTTCTGGTGTCTCTTTGTTACAGTTCAGTGGTTTGTATTGACGTCTGGGGATTGTATATTGTAAAATATGTGGACGGCTACGGTTGACGAGGCGCAGTGAACACAGACAGTCAAGTTACACGTGGCTATTAGCTATTTTATTGCCTTTCACTAATCTGGTACGATGACAGATACTTGTAAGAAATACTTCCGTAAGGCACATAAAAACATCAAGTATATAATGAGAATTATGGATATTATGGATTTTGAGAGTATGATTTTTTGCTGCCGATTGAAATACGGTGTTCATAAGATATCGCTCAGTTGCTAGACTAATATACCGTTATACTATAGCAGACTTTAAAAGGTAAATATCATATTATTGCTTGAGGACGGGAACAGGAAAAAGCCGAGATACGCGACGATAAATCTGAAAGGAACTGTCGTGTTCATCCGATTCATTAGATTCGGTGAAGTTTTTATTATCTCCTTTTCCGCACGCTGTCTCTAACCACGGTCTAAGGCTCCAGACCGTGTCCCTAACCCAATTCTAGCCCTCGTCTGAATCCTGTAAGGTAGCTCAAGTTGGGGATTGCCGAGTCCATCCGTCCACACCTGTGTGCGCGTGACTTTTACCCTTTTGCGCTCAAGGGAATATATTCGTTTGTTTTCATTTGCTTAGTGTATGTTGTGAACTTTGTTTGATGGCGAGTGAAATCTAATTTGAATAGATTTTTGGAAGTAGGGATTGATCGGTAAAGAGAAGTAGATTTGGGTATTTGCTGGCGTGCTTCTACTTAGTTTGTGAATAACAGTGGATGATTTTGATGAAGTTAAAGGTAGTTAGACAACTGTACATTTTATTTTTTCATTACACATAGTTAATTTGTGTGTGTGTGTGTGTGTGTGTGTGTGTGTGTGAGAGAGAGAGAGAGAGAGAGAGAGAGAGAGAGAGAGAGAGAGAGAGAGAGAGAACATTTGGTATTTGTGTTATGACTACAAAATGAAAAGTATTTCGTTTGTAGTTGGTTGAGAGAGAGAGAAGGGGTGGGGAGGGGGCTTCGATATTTATGTTATGAAACTATCAGATGAAAAGTACTTTGTTTGTAATTAGCAGACATGAGAGAGAGAGAGAGAGAGAGAGAGAGAGAGACTGTGGGTGTTCAAGGTTAACACATTGCCTGTAACATTTAAACGCTTATTTCAAAGTTGTCTTTGTAATATTTAAACCTTTGATCTTCAATCCTGAGAACATGTATTTTGATGACGCTTTCCATTTTCCCAGGATTGCTTAACAAAGTAGAATTTTCATTAGCTATGGGAAAGAGAAATAATTTGCAGGTTGTCTTTCATATATTGGTGAAATGGAACTGATTTCTAAGAAGAATCCTGTATCAAGAGTTGGGGCAAAATGAAGGAGTAATTGGTCGATGTCGACAAGGAATTTTAAATGCTAAGGAAAACAACGTTAGGTGTAGGATGAAAGTAAATAAACGAATAAATATTACTGTTACGTTAATGTTGTTAAAATATATTTGTTTTTGAATAAAAACTCCATTAGATACCATCCAGTTTGAATGAGGTCCTTTTAGTAATTCTACTAATGCACAGAACAATTGTGTAGGCTATGTGATAAAGTTAATATATGTTAGGAGGATTATCTTCGATAAATACGAAGTAAAAAATGAGCCAAAGAAGTTTTCTGTACAGCCGCTCCATGAAACTTTAACCACGGCCTGGTGGTGGCCTGTCCTATATCGTTGCCAGAAGCACGATTATGGCTAACTTTAGCCTTAAATGAAATAAAAACTACTGAGGCTAGAGGTCTGCAATTTGGTATGTTTGATGATTGGAGGGTGGATGATCAACATACCAATTTACAGCCCTCTAGCCTCAGTAGTTTTTAAGATCTGAGGGCGGACAGAAAAAAGTGCGGACAGAATAAAGTGCGGACGGATAGACAAAGCCGTCACAATAGCTTTCTTTTCTAGAAAACTAAAACGTGAAATGTGCTGCAGACAACTTGATAAATTTATAAAATAAAATTTATAAATAAAAAAGACGCTTAGAGTCTGGTGACAACAAAGTTTTCAAGTACAGGATTATTTCTCTGGTTTGGAAATCATGTAGGGAATCATGAGAGGTTACAAGTACAGGCTTCGTTTCCTGTTGGGAAATTATGGAAACTTTTGGTATTGGGTACGTTTCTGGTTTAGAAATCAAGAGAAGTTGCAGGTAGAGGGTACGTTTCTGGTTTGAAAATTTTGGAAACTTCAGTAGAGGGTACGTGTGTGGTTTAAAAATCACAAAAATTTGCAAGTAGATGGTACGTTTCTGGTCTGGGAATCATGAGAAGTTTTAAGTAGAAGGTTTGGTTCTGTTTTGGAAATCGAGAGAAGTTGCAAGTAGAGGGTACGTTTCTGGTTTGGAAATCACGAGATGTTTTAAGTAGAGGGTACGTTTTTGGTATGGAAATCGGGAAAAGTTTCAAGTACAGGGTCCGTCTCTAGAAATCTTGAGAAATTTCAGGTATAGGGTACGCTTCTGGTTCAGGGACGTGAAGATTTGCAAGTGGAGACCAAGTTTCTAGAGTTCTGGTCTGGAGATATCAAGATTTCCAAAAAGAGGGTACGTTTCTGGTTTGGGAAAATCAATTCTCAAGTAGAAGCTACTTTTGAATTTCGGGACCACAAGGTTTTGTAATTAGGGCACTTGAATGATTTTAGACATCAGACTTTGCAAGTACTGTATAAGGAACGTTTCTGGTTAGAAGACATTAGATTTGCAAGTAGAGGATTTGCTTCTGGCTCTGGGATATCAGGATTTGCAGAGGGTGATATGTTTTCCTGGTTCAGAACCATCAGCGTACAGGTAAAAGGTATATATCCGGTTGGGAACAAAGATTTGCAAGTAAAGGGTATGATTCTTTTTGGGGGATATTAAGATTTACAAGTACAGGATAAGTTTCTGGGTCGGGAACTTGCAAGTAGGGGATACGTTTCTGGTTTAGGGATATCCATGTTAACTTGCAGAGGCTACAGTCAGGTTCAGGAACATTAGTTTGTAAGTAGCGGCTACGTTGCTGGTTCGGGAGTATGAGAATTTGCAAGTAGAGGTTTTGTTTCTGGTTGGGGAACAACAGAGTTTGCAAGTGGGAGCCACATTTCTGATTCTGAAACATCAGAGTTTGTAAGCAGTGTGTATGTATCTGGTTCAGGAACGGGAACATCTGAATTTGCAAGTAGTAGGTACGTTTCTGGTTTAGGACATCATGTGAAAGTAGCACCAACGCTTCTGCTTCAAGAACATTGGGATTCACAAGTAATTGGAACGCATCTGATTCGGGAACTTGAGAGTTTGCAAGTAGAGGCTACGTTCCTGGTTTGGGGACATAAGTTTTTGGAAGTAGAGGGTAGTAGAGGGTTTCCGGTTCGAGAACCTCAGAGTTTGCAATTTAAGGGCTTATCTCGGTTTGGGGAACTTCGGAGTTTGCAAGAAGAGGTTACGTTTTGAGTTACCAGACATCTGGGTTTGCTTCCACGTCAGTACAAGCTGTGTTTAATGATGATTAAATCTTTAATTGTTTAGAGACAAAACTGCTGCTTTTTTGGTTTTTATTCATTGTTCACTCGTGTTCGTAGAGTTCACGACCTTGAGATAGCATTTGCTTAGAGTGAGATGTAACACGAAACTCTGCAGAGAAGTTTTTTTGTTGCCTGCCCCGCACTCTATGTTTATACTCTGTATTTATCGCGGGTATTCATTACTCGTTAATCTGAGACATTGAAGGCTCTTCCCATGTTGTATAAAACCCTGATGATTCCGAGTAAAGGAAAAGGCGGCCTTTATTCCCTTAATGAAAGTCTTCCCTGTCAAGGCTCAAATGCGACAAACGCACAAACAGTGAAATGAGTGTTCTTTTCTCCTTTTGAAGATTTCCGCCGTCATTATGCTAACTTGTGTGGTCGTGCACTTTTTGAAAAGAAAAGTCTTGACTGCTCTGCTGTGAAAAAGTTTTAAGTGTCGCCCTTTTTGTGAGGGCTTGTTCTGCTGCGTGCTCTCTCTCTCTCTCTCTCTCTCTCTCTCTCTCTCTCTCTCTCTCTCTCTCTCTCTCTCTATATATATATATATATATATATATATATATATATATATATATATATATATATATATATATATATATATATATATATATATATATATATGTGTGTGTGTGTGTGTGTGTGTGTGTGTGTATACACAATAAAAAAATTGAATAACCTATTCTGATATATATTTAAGCATATATATATATATATATATATATATATATATATATATATATATATATATATATATATACTGTATATATATAAGATGTAATTGGAATCAATCTGTCCTTATACATAGTCTTCCGTCAACGCATCTGATCCCTCATGAGCCATGAGGGCAAAAAGACCATAGACCCTGAGCACTTGCAAGCCTTGTTCGCTTGTCTGTAAACACCTCCCCCTCCCCGCTCCCCAAACCTTCGGTACCCAACGAAGGGTCGACCCCAATGACCTGGCCCTCTCCCAGCCCTCCTCCTCCTCCCCCTCCTCCTGTGGCACTACCAACTCTCGGAAGAGCGTCAATCACGTGACATGAGCCATGAGCCATGCACTCTGGTGGGTGGTTTTGGGGCCACGGGTGTTTGTGGTCTAAGGACGGCATGTCGGGGATCTTGTGTGTATAATATCTATCTCATGTTTTGGGGGCGATGTTGTTGGTGGCCCGGATCCATTTTTTTCTGCATTTTGATTTTCTAGGACGCTTATGTTTGAGAAAGTTCGTTTTTTTTTTTATTTTCAATTTTTTTTTGGGGGGGGAGGAGTGGTGGCTTTAAATTTTGGTCTCCTAGATTAATAAATTCTAAAAATTTAAATAATTTGTCTTTAAGGATTCTTCAATTTTTATTTATTATTTTTGAAGATCATATAATTTTTCCACATTTTTCTCTTCACTATAACTGAGATTGGAGGAAGGAAAAGAATAATTGTTGGTCGTCTGTCTTGTTACCTTGAGGATTTAGATGACACACAGAGATCAAGTCGAATAATTAAACATGAAAACTGAAGTATCCTCTGGCATTTTAAAGGATTGCCTAAATCAAATGATTGGCAACTTCCTACTTTACTGATGTTCTTGCCTTTTGGTCTGCTGTTCATTTGAGGAAAGTGTTATTTATGCTTTATGGACAATGTGAACTGAAATAACTCGATCGATTCTCATTTTTCCTTGGCTCGTATAGAGTGAGAGTTCGATATCTGCTTCACTGAGAATATCTACTGAGTTAACTCAATCACTGCTGTACGTTTTCGTCGCTCATCGATCGTGTAAACTGAACTAACTCAATTACTTCTTTACTTTCCGTTGCGCATGTACTATTAGAGCTTCATTTCTGAATTTATGAGAAAATGAAGCGGCGTTTCGAGATAAAGTACATATGATAATGAACAGCATGGTGAAATTGTAGTAAAGGTTCAGGGGAGCATGGCATTTTAAATCGTCGTGTGTTCTCAGTATCATTCTCATCGTTGTTGTTATTATTATTATTATTATTATTATTATTATTATTATTATTATTATTATTATTATTATTGTATCATGGAACTAGCATTGTTGCAGTCGTTGTTACTAACAGCTAAGCTGTTTACATGACTTTCGTAGCAATAAAACACATTTGACGTCATGAAAAAAAATACAGAGAAGCCTATAAACTAAATTATTTATATTCACAGTAAACTTCCTCAGATACTTAAGAGCCTTCGGAGGATAAACAAGTTACTGAGCTGATCCATGGCCGTAAGAAATAAAAAAAAAAAATAAAAAAAGCGTAGGACTCTGAAGATGAAAAAATTTAAAAATATATATATATATATATATATATATATATATATATATATATATATATATATATATATATATATATATATATATATATAGTATGTATATATATATATATACTTATATTTAGTGTAAGTGAAAAGGTCATCAAAAAGGATTTGGGAAAAGATAAAAGAAAATCTTATAACAATAAAGAACATGAAAATATAAAAGAATCATACTCAATCGTAAATGAAATTGCAAAAATTCAAAACTATCAGAACGAAGTCTCGGTAGAAATAAACCGATGAAAATAAAATATGAAAATAAAATAAATCATTAAGGAATAGAAAAAAACTTGAAAAGAAAAAACAAAGTCTCAAGCAAACGGACGCTCGGCGAGAAATCACAAATTATGAAAATCAACGTCTTGTAAAGAAAAAAAAAACCGCGTAAAAACGTGGGAAATAAAAAAAAAACAACCAAACCTCACTTCCGGAAGAAGTTGTTGAGGGGGAACATTACTACAAAGTGATCTTCCCATCTTCACTGTCGTCATCATCGAGGTGGTGGCAAGCTCTCGTCTTCTCTCCTTCTTCTTCCGGGGTCGCCTTTTGCCTCTCTCAACTCCTGGGTTTAGAGGGCAACTCTCTCTCTCTCTCTCTCTCTCTCTCTCTCTCTCTCTCTATATATATATATATATATATATATATATATATATATATATATATATGTATATATATTATTAGTAAAGATAATAATTATTTTTATGATTACATTGATTTAAAAGGCTCAGTCGTTTTAAGGAATCAATATCACATTAGTCTCTATTTTATGATTCTCTCTCTCTCTCATTTTCTCTCTCAAATTCTCTCTCTCTCTCTCTCTCTCTCTCTCTCCATATCTTATACTGGTATTGTTATTAGTAGTGGTGAATTGTATCTTCGTCAATAATGATAATTATTTTTATAAATATAATTACGTTAGTGTAAAACCTCAAAAGTCCATTTAAGTAATCTGTATGAAATAAGGCACTTAAAACCGCCTTAGAACTATAAAGGAATGTTTTAACGAACAGTGCTAGATTTATTTTTGGTCGTTTTGGAAAAATGGTGCAAAACAACGAAGTCTAGTGTTCACCCCCCACCCTTTTATTTGAAGGGGAGAGTTGTTAATATATGTAAAATTTGTAAAGAAAGAATTCTGTACAACAAAAAAGTAAAAAGGTACACAATAAAAGTTGTAAAAAGATAACTATTTTTATTTTACGGGAGATGTATTCAGTGGGTAACTCGTGTCTGCGTGTAAGTTTGTCTTTGTTATTCTTTTTTTTCATTTTAATAAGTAACTGACTTCTTTATGGTTTATGCAAGGACAGATTACAATATCACTGTGAATTGGTTTATAAACTGGAAGTCCTAAAAATTCTTAAATTTTATTTATTTATTTATCTAATTTTAACTTTTTATTTTTTTGTTTTTTTTATGTTTATTTCTGAAATTTTATTTATTTATTTATTTTATTATTTTTATTTTTGACTTTTTAAATTTTTTTGTTTTTATTTATTTATTTTTTTACGGAATGAGGACATTTTTATCACCGTATGAGTCCATGGCAAAGTACATATATATATATATATATATATATATATATATATATATATATATATATATATATATATATATATATATATATATATATATATATATATATATATATATCAATCTTTCCCAGTTTATACATGACAGTAACGGCCAATACGGCTAATTATATTTTTATGTTCTTGACAGCATCAGTTAAGCCGGAATTACCTCCACGAGAATCATGAGTAATTCTTCCCGTTATTTCCGGTGTATTGGTTTAATGGATAATTCCTTCTGGATCGTTTTGCGGAGTTTATGGTTGTTTATTGACCATAATGGCCAGAAATTGTGTTCTGGATGTGTCTGGAATGATGGTTCCGGTGAGGCATCTACTCTGTTTTGAAGGAACACAAACATTATTTTTGTTGTTGATATGATTGTATGTTAGCATTGTTATTATTGTTATTGTTATTGTTTTTCTGTTGTTTTTATACGTAGTAATAGTAGTAGTAGTAGTAATAATCTCAAAAATAATTATCAATAGTGCGCTTGTTGGCGCTGTGTTCATGAATGCTTTCAGTCAGAGTCTACAGATATTGATATTAGTGGTCTCAGATAGCAAACGGATGCTCTCTCTCTCTCTCTCTCTCTCTCTCTCACACACACACACACACACACACACAGACACACGCGTAGTGTTATCTCACTGAAATTTAACTACTTCAGGAATTGGAGAACAGCACGAAAAATTTGAAAGTAATATAGTACTATTTTTGGAACGTTTTTATTTCTAGGCTCACGCATTATTTTTCTAAGGAGCATGTGTGGTGTCAATATGTATGTATGTAATATATATACATGTATGTATATACATACATATACATATACATATACACACATATATATATATGTATATATATACATATTATATATATATATATATATATATATATATATATATATATATATATATATAAAAGGTTTATATGATATTGCAGCTGTTTTCTATATTTTTCCCTCTGTGCATGAGTCGAGCTATATGGGAAATATTTGATAGAGTTGAGAGAGAGAGAGAGAGAGAGAGAGAGAGAGAGAGAGAGAGAGAGAGAGAGAGAGAGAGGACAATTGGGACAAGCCCACTTGTTACATTGCCACCTGTTTTATTGATTGGTCATATCATATTGGCTTCACCACAAAAATGGTCATTTATACTTTCTAAAAGGGTTCCTTTTTTTTTTAAGGTCAAAGGTCAGAGGCTTACATATCCCTTGCTGTTTTTCTCCCATGTGAGTTTAGTTTGCTCTCCATTTGTTATTTCTGCCCTGTTTTATTTTCGTCGCACTCGACAGTTGAAATATTGTCCATTAATTCGTTTCATTGTTTGGTGTTTCTTCGTGGAATGATTTATAAATCGGTATTATTTATATTCTCTTCATGGCCTTGATGGCCGTGTGGTTTAATGCGCGTCACTGTAGTCCTGAGTTCTTGTCTTCCGTGATTCGAGCGCACGAGACGACGAACTTATTATCAATTAAAAAATTTTCCTTCGGGTAACATATATGAAAAATATATTATTTCCGAGGTAGAGCGAATTAGATATTAAAGGACAATTGTAGCTTGATACTTGTATATGAATCACGGTGATGTGATAAATTTTGTTCATATATATATATATATATATATATATATATATATATATATATATATATATATATATATATATATATATATATATATATATATATATATATATATATATATATATATATATATATATATATATATATATATATATATATATATATATATATATGTGTGTGTGTGTGTGTGTGTGTGTGTGTGTGAGTGTGTGAGTGTGTGTATGTTATTTTTAACTTCTTAAAGATATGTAGGTCAACTTAATACTCCTATTTCCTATCTTGTATGTCTTCCGTTAGGTATGCTCCACTTTTAGATCCTTGTACTTCATTTCCTTTATTTCCTGGATCTTTTGATCTTGCTGTCCAACCACTCCAACTCCTTCTCTTCACTGTCTTTAGCGCTGAATGGCTGAAAGTGCCCCAGTGCCTGACTTGACAGTCCAAATTTCATGAAATCGATATATTCATTCAAAAATATTTTTCTCTGGCTCTCTCTCTTTCATGGCTGAGGGATCGACGGATATCTTTCACACTCGACGGGACGATTTGACTTCCGCTATGAGGAAATGAGGCAGATATGCAAGTGTATGTTTAGTGGTTGCCCCGGGGTGGGGACTTGGGGGTAAGATATGTTCCAGGGAGGGGGAAGGAAGGTGGCAAGGCGTATAACAGGACTCCCATTTCCTGTTAGTTTTCTATTTATTTGTGTTCGTTTTTTCTTTTCTTTTAGCTCGCTATTTACTATTATTTTTTCTTTTCTTTTTATTTTTATGCTTCGTTGCTATGTTTCTTAGCGTTAGTTGATTTTGGATCTCTTTCATTATCGATTGTTTTTCTTCTTGATATAAACTTAATATTATATAGCTGTTAATTTGTTAATTTCTTGTGTATTAGGTTTTAATCTATTTGTTTATTAATTAATTTAACTTTTTTCTCATAACTGATCGCCTCTTTTTGTATTTCCGATTATCTTCTGTGACTTTTTTCAAATGAACACCATATTCTTCGGAAGTTTGAATGTCAAGTCAATGGCCCCTGTGGGCTTGTTCCATATGAATAGGGTTCATCTTCTGAATAATAATAATAATAATAATAATAATAATAATAATAATAATAATAATAATATTCTCATTCATACATCTTGTAATTTTCCACAAGAGCACATTTTACTTTTGTTCATCTCCTGTCCTCATCATCACTTCACATCAGGGAGACCCATATATGATTACTGTTGCTTCTTGATCGTAATTTAGTATATAACAGACTGATTGAAAATCCTGACGGCCATTATCATTAATATAATGGAGTAATTTTTCAAAGGTAACCAAAAATAATGTTAGCATCATTATCATCGCCAAGAATGTGTCCGTAGGAACTTCGTGCCATCAGTGCACCTCACGTAGTGCACTTAGGCATTAAAGGTCTTTGGGGGATGTCTTAATCTTGCTGTCCAACCATTCCTTCTTTCCACTGTCTTAATTTAAAGAAGTTTTGTTAATTTAATGTCATCATTTTTGCAGCTTTCCCCCCACTAATTTCATAGACAACATCATCAGCATAAATTCTTTTTGTTTTTAAAGCTTAAAATACGACATGCAATTACCATTGTGCCTTTAATACAACATTCTTGGATTGTCTAAGTTCATAGAGACCTGACATTTCGCTTTCTCGGCATTTTTAGAAATGAACCTTTTCTTTTCTATTCCCTTCGAGTTCATTAACACGTGGTGATGATATTGTTGCATGAAGAGGTTCTCTCCTGTGGGTGGTGGATTTCTGTGCTTTTGAGATGAAGTGGTAGTTGGGTTGACATAAAGTGTGTTTAGTATATTTTGTTTTAGGAGAAGTAACGACCATTGGTATAGTCAGCTAAGATTGTTGTTGTTTTATTTACTTGTAATGTTGATTAATTGAGAGATTTTGTTAATGAAATACTCATACATACATTTACATTTATATATATATATATATATATATATATATATATATATATATATATATATATATATATATATATATATATATATATATATATATATAATGTGTGTATATATATATATAAATGTGTATATATATAATATAGTTATATATATATATATATATATATATATGTATAATATATATATATATAATTATTATATATATATACATATATATGCATACAATGTTATACATATACAAATATATTGTATATATATTTTGTAGTTATATATTTATCACATATATATATGTATAAATATAATATATATATACTGTATATATTATATATATGCATATGTATATATATGATTGTAATAACTTTTGTACGTGATTCATTTATCACACATGGTAAGGTGAAAAATAAGAGACAGGGTGTAGGACCCACACTCCGTCTATTTTTCATATATAATGTGATATATATATATATATATATATATATATATATATATATATATATTATATATACATTTACATATACATGACGCAAACCGTTTACCTTATGTTCGTAAATACAGATATAAAAATAACCTTTCATATATGCTTGTATTCACGTGTGTTAATGCATATTTGCATATAAATGAATGGAAGGGGCGGGGAATGTAATGAAGTTTAATGTTTTGTTCTTTGTTTTTTTTTTTTATAAAACTTTTATCTTTTTAAGGGAAACTTCAGCTAAGAAGAAATTCTGATTAATGGTTCGTGTGGGTTCGACGTAGAATTTTGTCGGTTATTTTAGTTTTAGGGCTTTATTTTTGTATTTCTACACATCTTCTCTCTCTCTCTCTCTCTCTCTCTCTCTCTCTCTCTCTCTCTCTCTCTCTCTCTCAATCAGCTGTCTAATACTTGACGGTGATAAGTTAAGTAATGTTTTTTTGTTCATATAATGAACAATAATATACACTTTATACACTTTTCATGGCTTGTTTACTTTTTGCTTATATTGCTTTTACTGCCTTCTTACCTTTCAAAGAAGGCATAAATTTGACAAAAAATATATAAATATATATATACTGTATATGTATATATATATTTATTTATTTATTATAAGTCTAAATAAGATTAAGTTCCCCTTTTGTTGTCATCATTTGTTTCAATTTTGTTAAGTTTTTTTCCACAAGTCTTTAAAAATTTGTTTAGAATATCTATGTTTACTGCAACAAAGCTTCCCCCTTCGTGTCCAAAATACATTGATTCTTATAATCTCATTTGCAAGAGATGAGCTTCAGTGCTTGGTGTGCTCTTGGATTCTTCGTGATGGTTGCCATGTTTTTCACAGGAAGATTTACATGGCGAGAGAGAGAGAGAGAGAGAGAGAGAGAGAGAGATTGATATTTAAACCGATGAAACTACAGGATAAAAATATTTTTTATGTAATAAGAGAGAGAGAGAGAGAGAGAGAGAGATCTGAGTATTTGAGTTAATGAAGCCACAAGATGGAAACTATTTCTTATGTAATAACGAGAGAGAGAGAGAGAGAGAGAGAGAGAGAGAGAGAGAGAGAGAGAGAGAGAGAGAGAGAGAGAGAGAGAGAGAGATGTGTGCATTAATAAGGTGGCTGCTTTCGCTCTTGCAAAGGTCGAATTGGTCGTTTTGTGGTATAATGGAGAGCGTAATAGTGGCTTTCGTCTGGGAAAATTCAGAATGTTGGCGAAAGTACTGATTATGGTCGTGTTTGCTGTTTGCTGTCACGGTATGCGGTGGTGGCAATGATTCATTCCTTCCAAGTAGTTGCAAGCTATCAGTTTTCGTTGTGTTTTCCTTATACTTCGATTTTTCAGTTTTTTCCTGTACACACACACACACACACACACATATATATATATATATATATATATATATATATATATATATATATATATATATATATATATATATATATATATATATATACTGTATATATATTATATATATGCAATGTATATTAAATATATGTATGTATGTATAATATATATATATACCTATATACTATATATATATAATATATATATATATATATATATATATATATATATATATATATATATATATATATATATATATATATATACATATATATATAATATATATATATATATATATATATATATATATATATATATATATATATATATATATATATATATATGTGTGTGTGTGTGTGTGTGTGTGTGTGTGTGTGTGTGTGTATTTGTGTGTGCATGTTTACATAAGCATAAATGTATACATATTTTCCTCTACTATCTTTCTGACAGGCAAAATGCCATTTGGTCCAATGACAATATTCCTAATTCAACAATGAGCAGCAATAAAAAAGAGCCAATAATAATAATAATAATAATAATAATAATAATAATAATAATAATAACAATAATAATAATAATAATAATAATAATAATAATCTTGAAGTATTCCATTCAATGATATTTTTTCATTTCCGACAGAGCTGACTGGATGCGTTCAATTGCAACTGAGCGACTTTCATTGCACAAGCAGGAAATGGCACCGTCTTGCTATGTGGAGTGTGAACGTGAGGTAATGAAATCTGATCATTCGTATGTAGCTCGGATTGTAATGCAATTTAAAAGGGCACTGATTAGTAAGAATTATAATAAGTAATGGAATAGGTTTTTTTGAATGAGTGTGACGTAATTTGACATTTTGGTGCAAGAAATATTAAGCTTTTTTTCGATGGTTATGTATTTTGAGTTTAAATTGGAATTATCGTCTTACGGGTTGAGTTGAACGTGGTTGTTTTAGTATATGTAAATGTTATGATGCCATCATATGGTAATTTATTAGGTATTAAAATTTCTTAATGGTCCATTACCCAATTTACTTTCATAACCGAGAAGTTGAATTCCAATCAAGGCGATGACAACCCGTAGACTTACTTTGGTTGACTGCAGTAATTTATCAAAATTTGATATTATCTGTTAGATAACTGATATAGCGAAGTTATTATATTCTGAGATGTTCTGTAGCTCAAATCGATAGGTAATTACACTCTTTATCAATTTCTTTGTTTTTGTTAATATAGGTTTAAATTTTTGGCTCACATCACCGTCTTTTGTAATTTTTTGGTTCTCGTTGATGCTTTTCGGGATATTTTTGTGATGTTTTGAATCTCATAGGCGTAATATTGTGCTGTTAGCTTTTTGATGTCATTTGCTCTAATTTTTATGTGATTTATTCTTATTTGTTCACCTGTGGAATGTGCCTCAACATTTGAAAATTTCTTTGGCTCACAATTTTCATTTAATATTTTTTTATTCCGGGTTTACGCTTTATTTCTTTTTATAATTTTTTCCCTCTAGTTGATACTTTTTTTTTAGTTTTCCCTGTTTTTCGGCCTTTTGCTTGTATGAATCTTAGCAGTTAACATACTTGATCCTGAAGTCATTTCCACCGTTTTCACACCATGTAATTCCTCTCCCACCAACAGATTTCGATAACTGAACTTTAGATCCTGTTTCCTGTTTACTTTTTGTTTGCTGGAACGCTCCGGTAGGGCGAATGGAGGCCCACTTTCATCTCCGGCTGGTAGTTGTGACCCCCGGTGTAATTGAATCATCAGTCACTGCCATCTCAAACTGTTCAGTCATTTAGCAACACTTCCTCAATACATTACTGCTGAGGCGATGGCAGAGACCTAAAGATGCTTGGTTTCGTGATTCTTTCATTCCCAACTCGGCCTGGCTTTGGAATTTTTGGTCTACTTCTATTGACCCTGCTGTTGCCGATTCCTGCAATTTGCAATCTTTCAAGGGCGGGCCCCTTAGGAGATTATGCCGTTCGTGCACCTCACGTGGTTCACTTAGGCATTACTTAAGGGTGTTTGCAGTGTCCTTTCGGCCGCTAGATGCATCCATTCTTTAGCCTTTTACTATAACTCCATTTCCAGTTCCTTTCTTCAGTCTTGCTGTCCAACCTTTCTAACTGTTACCTCTCAGTGCAACTACGGAGTTTTCTCTCATTTCCACCTTTAGGTCCTTTTAATTCAACTCCTTTATTTACTGGATCTCTTTATCATGTTGTGCAACACCTCCCACTCCCTCTTTGCACTGCAGCCATGAATACTTGGCTTGGTAGCCTACATTCAATAAATCAATCAGTCAGTCAATTTAAGAGGTGGGTCGTATGTTCAACATTCTTTTGGGGTTGAGCTTCACTTGTTTTCATTTCTTCATTTCATTGATAATACAGCCTGGAATAAGGAAGGACATTGGGCTGCCTGTTCCTTCGGCCTTTGCTGAAACAAAAATAAAGGTATGATTCGTGGAATTTGAGACCTTTCGCCATTCTGCTCTCTCAGTTGAGCGGGATTCTTTCGCCTTTCAGAATTTTGCGTTATTGTCGAGGGAATAGATCATAAACTTCTTTGCAGCAAAACAGTTGGTATCGGAAGCATAATTATTCCTTAAAATCGATTTACAGGTCGGTAGATCGTTGACACCACTGATTTTAGTTTGTTAATTTGCGTGTCCTTGCTTGTAATTGTACATCGATCACTAATTAGTCAGTCACAAGAGAATGTTACCTTCTTCCGTGGTGGTAAGTATTTAAAAGTATCAGAAATTTCTAGTAATCCGGCGGAATAAAGAGTAATTAGTAATAATACCTGCATAATAACGCGTAATTGTTTAAACGAACTAAAAGGTTAAATCTCTTTCTTCGTTTCCCAAGAAACTGACTTCCGTTTGAGAAAATCGAGATTGTCAGAGATCACGAAATTCGAGATTATGCAGTTCGTCTCATTGGAAGAGATTAGTTCGGTAATGGGTTGAATGAAAGGGCGTTTTTATTCGATTTATCCGGTCTTGCTCTAATTTCATATGGGGGGTTAATTGCCTTTTTTTCTGTTGTTTTTAACATATATAAATATATATATATATATATATATATATATATATATACATATATATATATATATATATATATATATATATATATATATATATATATATATATATATATATATATATAAATTTCTATATATATGCAAACATGCAAACATACACACACACACACACACACACACACACACACACACACACACACACACATATATATATATATATATATATATATATATATATATATATATATATATATATATATATATATATATATATATTAGCTGAAGACACTGGAAAGTTCAAAATGAAACGGCAGAGTGCTAAGTACTTTGGTGTATTTTAACATATCTTTGGGGCACAAAGTTCCCAGTGGCTTCAGTTAATAAAGAAAATCACATGCTTAATTTTGTGATTTCATAGCATACATATATACATACATACCTATACATGTTTATTTATTTATTTATTTATTTATGCATGCTGCATTCCATTTCCATAACAGTTTTCCCAGTTTGGGAACTTCATTTCATCGTGATAAATAAATAGAGGCGTAATGTTCACACCAGATTTCAAAACTAGCAGTGACGTGAACCGTATTGCAACAGAATACAAATGAATTACCAACGAGAATCATCCATTTGAGCTCATGCGTACATATGCGTATCAAGAACAGTTATTGTACTGAAGCTGAAATGAACTTGACCTAATCTTTACAGGTATAATTATGAGTGACCTTTAGTGAATTCTTATACCATATACGTGAGTGCGGTTACGTTTTAATGTAAAACTGTTATCACTGTGAAATCTTCTTGTTTTCATTATATTGATATTGATTCTAGAAAGTCTGAACGGTTGTAATTGTTCACATAAGGACTTTGCAGTCGGGTTTTTTTAAACTTATTGTGACATATTTTTAAATTATGATTTTCTCTTTTTTATTGGCGACAGTTGCTGGTAAAGTAAATAATTATGTAGATTTTTTCACCACTCTAATGAGTAAAAAATTTTTTTTTTTGTAGAACCCTGTAGAACATAACGAAACGACTAAAATAATCCTAAGAAATGTGACAGACGATGAGATGATCTTGCGACATACATTTTCCCTGACGACAACAGCAGAGAGAGAGAGAGAGAGAGAGAGAGAGAGAGAGAGAGAGAGAGAGAGAGAGAGAGAGAGAGAGAGAGAGATAACTCCCACCTAGATTTAAAATTCGTTTGTCGTCTGTGGCTGCCATACAAACGCCAAAATCACTTAAGAGTTTGACCTTTTGTTGTTTTTGCCAGTCAATAAAGTTACAATGAAGGTCATATCCAGGACTCAGTCAACTAGATTCTCCAGGTGTGTTACGTGACGTGACGATATTTATTAGTAAAGGTAACAAGCGTAAGTGACTAACAAAGGTGTCGCAAAGACAGAGAGAGGCGTCGTAGCATGACGGATATACTCTGCCGTCCAAAATCACTATTACCAAATAAGGTAATGGAGGTGTTGAGAAATTCATGTATGAGGAATATGGTGACATCACCTACTGTTGACGCTGTTCGCCATAGATAACAAATATGATAAGGGAAGGTCGTATAATGTGTAACAGTTGTATGGAAGTTAATTCAAGGAAGTGATGATAAGATATTCAATTACATAAACGAAGAGAGAGAGAGAGAGAGAGAGAGAGAGAGAGAGAGAGAGAGAGAGAGAGAGAGAAGGTCGTACGACGGGTAACAGTCTTATGAAAGGTAATTCAAGGAAGTAATCATAAGGTATTCCGAGGCATAAACTGAGAGAGAGAGAGAGAGAGAGAGAGAGAGAGAGAGAGAGAGAGAGAGAGAGAGAGAGAAGATCGTACTGTGGGAGACAGTCTTATGAAAGTTAATTCAGGGAGGTAATGGTAAGATATTCAGTGGCATAACCTGAGAGAGAGAGAGAGAGAGAGTGAAGATCGTACTGCGAGAGACAGTCTTATGAAAGTTAATTCAGAGATATTCAGTGGCATAAGCTGAGAGAGAGAGAGAGAGAGAGAGAGAGAGAGAGAGAGAGAGAGAGAGAGAGAGAGAGAGAGAGAGATAGAGAGAGAGATCATACGGCAGGTAACAGTCGTATGAAAGTTAATTCATGAAAGCAATGATGAGATATTCAAAGGCAGAAACGAAGAGAGAGAGAGAGAGAGAGAGAGAGAGAGAGAGAGAGAGAGAGAGAGAGAGAGAATCAAATAACAAAAACGGCTCGAGTTGAATTGCAATGTAGATGCAACTGGCAGAATGGAAGGGAAGTGAATAATCGCCCAAGATAGACTGAGGTTCAATCGGAAGGCAAGCGCCTGTTTATGCAGCAGCTATAATGCCGAAGATTCACCATAGTATGCTTATATAGTGTCCGTATTTTGTCGCTGGTAGACGTAAAAGGACGACTGATTTCTATATAAGATTTTAGACGCATATGCAAGTGTTAGTTCCATCTTTCTGATGCTGGACATTTTTCATAGTTTTTACTTTGTATATATGTATATATGTATATATGTATATATATATATATATATATATATATATATATATATATATATATATATATATATATATAGTTAAAATACGGTTTTCTTATTTTTACTGCAAGAGTTCATATTGGTTGAAGTCTTTAATGAAATTGGCGACATGGAAAAATGTCGTCGAAAAATTTCATTTTCTAGTTATTGATATAATACTGAACGTTACTTAAGAGATTTTATAAAACATGACATTTAGCCTAAGCGGGGCATTGGGGCACTTCCGCCACCCAGCGCTAAAGACAATAAAAAGAGGTATTTGGAGTGGTTGGACAGCATGAAAAGAATTCTAGAAAATAAAGGACATGATGTACAAGGATCCACAAGTAGAACTATGGAGTAACAGATAGAGTTTGGATAGTAAGCCTGAAGAAGGGAAGTCGGAATGGATATAAAGTAGAAGGCCAAAAAATCGGTGCAGCTGTGGGCGGAGGGGACGCTGCATAGACCCTTTATAGTAATGTCTAGTGCTCCGCGCAGGGTGCACTGACGACCCTATCTTCCAGCAGGATTACTTCTAGGTGTCTGTTGCCTATGCGGGTCCTTTACCAGCTGCATATTTGAATGTCAGCACTGTTGGGTAGAAATATGTCGCTAATATGTACTGGTTTTCTGTGTACCGTTAACAGACGGACATATCTGCCTAAAATAAGCATCGTCCCTAAAAGAAACAACTAAAAAATGCGCTGAAGTTTCTTCGGCGCTATTGAGTTTTCTTCACAGCCGCTACAGATATAATCAGGGACACCGAAAATAGGTCTATCTTTCGGTGGTCTCGGTATAATGCTGTATTAGCAGCGGACTATGAAACTTTAACCACGGCCCGGTGGTGGCCTATCCTATATTATTGCCAGAAGCACGATTATGGCTAACTTTAACCTAAAATAAAATAAAAACTACTGTGGCTAGAGGGCTGCAATTTGGTATGTTTGATGATTTGAGGGTGGATGGTCAACATACTAATTTGCAGCCCTCTTGCCTCTGTAGTTTTTAAGATCTGAGGGCGGACAGAAAAAAGTGCGGACAGAATCAAGAGCGGACGGAGAGACAAAGCCGGCACAATAGTTTTCTTTTACAGAAAACTAAAATGGAACCAAATAAACTTGAGTGGTGACAAACCACCACATTCAGGGTACTCACTTTCAAAGTGCATGACGCTAGAAGACTGATCCTCGAACTCAGTATCAGGTACTCTGACACCTGACATATCCACCGAGGAAAGAGCGAATAGAGGTGGCACGCCCTTAAGAAACTCCCTGTTGATTAACTGATTACTAATTATCTGGCACCCCGAAAAGAATGTCCGGAGTCATATTGATAGACAGTCAGAGGGAGGCGATCTTAGGTCAGAGTTCAAGGGAATTCTAGCTGTATGTAAGAGCTGGGTTATTTATTTTAGGAACGACTAGAGTCCCATATATATATGAAGGAATTGGGCAGAGAAGTACTTATGTCACATAAACGGGACTCATGTTCTACGAATCAGATAAAATCAATCCCTTGATTTTATCTGATTTTATTTTATTGGTTTATATTTCTACAGATTTTTTAAAATAACATGGAAATTTTGCTGTATTTTGCCTCTTGCATTGAACCTTCTTTGTATCATATGTGCTTGGGCATCCTCGCTTTAAACTCATGGGGAACTGACTTTTTTTTTTTTTATTTTATACCCGACCCGGATTCAAGGCTCTTAGTAAAAAACATACCAACGCTTTTTACTATAAGCCTTGAATCCGGGTGGGGTATAAAAAATTGTTTCCTTTCAAACCAAAATGAGGCTGATGAACCTACAAAGTTTGTGTGTATGAATATACATACATACATATATATATATATATATATATATATATATATATATATAATATATATTATATATACTTGTATATACATTTATATATATATATATATATATATATATATATATATATATATATATATATATATATGTATGTATGTATGTATGTATGTCTGTATAAGTATATGTTTATATATATATAAATATATATAAAATATATATATATATATATATATATATATATATATATATATATATATATATATATATATATATATATATATATATATATATATGTATGTATGTATTATGTATATATAAATATATGGTTATATATATATATATATATATAAATATATATATATATATATATATATATATATATATATATATATATATATATATATATATATATATATATATATATATATATATATATATATATATATATATATATATATATATATATACATATACACATACATACAAACTATGTAGGTTCATGAGCCTCATTTTGGTTTAGAAAGAAACAATTTTCCCCGATACTTTGGTTTCGTATTTTTATAGCTTGAACCCCTAACCTTTAAGGTTTCCCGCAGCAGCGATGATGTTTGTGCAACAAACAAAAGCCTATTGAGGTCACGTGCACGGTTTTCCTTTTGTTCTGTTTTCCTCTCTTTCTGTCGTTTTATTTTTTGTTTATTTTGCTCTCTTATTTTAATCTTTGTTCTTTTTCTTTCGTCGATTTTTTATTTTTATTTTTGCTTTGTGTTTCGTATTTATTTATTTTTCTTTTTTTAATTTTTTGCTGATTTTATTATTTTTGTTTAAAGATTTCTCTTTTCATAATAATTTTCTTTCGATTTTTTACTTTTTTCTTTATCATTGTCATATTTAATTCCTTATTATCTTTACTTATTTTCCTTTACATCATTATATGGTCTATCTTTTCTTTCCATTACTGTTATTCGAGGGTCGACTATGTGTATTTGATGTTTTCACTAAACTATATTGACAAATATTACAAATAATTGTTTCACAACATTTGGGTCCAAATCGATATTTTAATCTACTGTCCTCAGAAAGTATTTGGTTTTCTTTTCTTTGTTGAAATACTTGTCAGCTATTTAATGTTTCTCATCGACGGAACAGGGTTTGATTTTTCCTTTAATTTATTTTTTGCGTGTTCTGCAACCCACCCCCCTCGCTTTTTTTTGTATTACTGTTTAGTTTTGAGTGTATTCTGAAAGGTATATATTTCTTAAGACATTGTAATGTTATTTCTTTTTTCATTTCTCTATTTATTTATTTTTTATGTGTATTTTTCTTAGTATTATGTTATTCATTTATGATTAATTAATTTTTCTATTTATTTATTTATTGTATTTATGGAAAAGCAGTAAATTACATACGGAAAGAAAGGTAGTGTGACGCAATGAAATATTTTGTTTTCAAATCGAGATGCCTGAGTACTGCGGTTCTTGGTACACACCAAATTTGACTGCACTTCCTTTTCTGCCTGTCGTTGTGGCCATTAAAAATGATACCTGGCTCTGAAGTCATTTGGCACCAGCTGTGGGAAGTTGCCTGAAGTTACCTGTCAGTTGTCATGAGCTTTAGGAAGTTATCAGTCAGTTTCCCAGTCATAGGATACGGGTCATTGATGCTCTGATTTGAGAAGATATTGATCATCTTCAGCTTCAAGAAGTCAGTTATTCCCCAGGTATAGGATGTTATCAGCTGGTGATCTTTACTTCATGAAGTTATCAGATAGTGATCTTAACTTCAGGAAATTATCAGCTGGTGATTTTAACTTCAGGAAGTTATCAGTTGGTGATGTTAACTTCAGGAAGTTATCAGTTGGTGATGTTAACTTAGGAAGTTATCAGTTGGTGATGATAACTTCAGGAAGTTACCAGTTGGTTATCTTAACTTCAGGAAGTTATCAGTTGGTTATCTTAACTTCAGGAAGTTATCAGTTGGTGGTCTTAACTTCATGAAGTTATCAGTTGGTGATCTTAACTTCATGAAGTTATCAGTTGGTGATCTTAACTTTAGGTAGTTATCAGTTGGTGATGTTAACTTCAGATAGTTATTAGTTGGTGATGTTAACTTCAGGAAGTTATCAGTTGGTGATGTTAACTTTAGGAAGTTATCAGTTGTGATCTTAACTTCAGGAAGTTATCAGCTAGTGATCTTAACTTCAGGAAGTTATCAGTTGGTGATCTTAACATCAGGAAGTTACCAGTTGGTGATGTTAACATCAGGAAGTTATTAGTGGCTGATGTTAACTTCAGGAAGTTATCAGTTGGTGATGTTAACATCAAGAAGTTATTAGTTGGTGATGTTAACTTCAGGAAGTTATCAGTTGGTGATGTTAACTTCAGAAAGTTACGAGTTGGGGATCTTAACTTCAGGGCGTTATCAGTTGGTAAACCTCACGTCAGCAAGTTATCAGCGTGTGATCCTAGCTTCCTGAAGTTGTCAAGTTAGTAGTGATCCTCAAAATATCGGAAGTAATCTATCGAAAAATGTCTTTTTGTTCCGAATATATTACTTAATCCAGACTGAAACGATAAGTGATTTTGTAAAAAAAAAAAAAAAAAAAAAAGTTTTGTTGAGTGAATCATTGGGAATTTTTGTGAAAAAACGTTAATGATAAATAGTCAGATCCATCATGCTGAATATGTAGATAGACCACATCATGCTGGTCGTGTTTTCACTATGAGGTACGGGCATCAGGTGTCCTCCCCACCCCCCGCCTCTATAAGCCATCAATCACGCATGCACCTGTGAATAAATGTCATCTGTTAACGGTGCCATTCAAGTAAATTGAGCACTTGATGTTTCTTTCAGAAATTGGCTGAGATAATTTGCCGAAAATTCTTCACTTCTTCACTTAGATGGCGTTTTTGAAATGTGGTTCAGTAACAATATATATGGTTACTTGCAGTTATTTCAAATAAATGATGTTTAGAATTATTAAGTGTTTTGATTTTTTATCTTTTTTTGAATACAAAGGCCAGTGGGACTGTCTACCAACACCCTGTAGGAATAAGATAAGGAAATAATTTTAAAGCATTTTTGATAAATGGTGTCACAGCCTCAGGCCTCAATAATTCATCTCCCATTCTTCTTCTGTTTCCTGCTTAGAAGTAGGGCTTCTTTTTTTTTTTTTTTTTTTTATCAAAGTCAGTTTTTTCCCTCACATTACTTATTTCTTCATTCATAGCGAGACATATTAAGGGCATCGATTGATATTCTCCACAAAATAAAGGTATGAAAGTTATGAAGGAGTATCTCATCATTTATTATTATTAACCAAACAAAAACTTCTTTCAGTTTTCTTCTGAAGATGGAAAGAGAAACCCACAAGATTCATGTGTATAACTTGTTTACATGTAAATATTTACATGTTACTTTTAAACTCGACTACTTTCAGGTCCTAACTGTGACCCTTTTTCAAGAGATGAGGTAGTCAGGCTGGTTCAAGGCCCAGCAATCTTCTGGAACTTCTCCCTGTGCTGTTATTTATATGATGGCTGTCCTGGTTTCCATTCTCTTGAGAGTTGTTAATCTCGTCCTGTCGGTCTGATATCCTGATCTGATGGTCAGTGGTATTAACCCTTGTGGTATGTGAGTAGTCACCATCGGTCTGTTGGGCAGGAGACCTAACCTCCAGGTCAGAAGGGTCGATCTTAGCTTCTTTTAATATTAAAGATCGGCTTAGGGGATCTTCTGAGGTAAATCCTTTGTTTCCTTCTATCACTTTAATCTGTCTGATGAGTGCCCCTTCCACTACCCTCCTATGACTAATGTTATTGCTTTTGTATATAAGCCTACTGTTTTTAAAATCCATCCTATGGTCCTTTTCCCAACAATGCCTAGCTATAGCACTCCCCTGTGAGTTGAGCTGTATGTGGGTGAAACAGGTAGGGGAATAAGAACACTGACCATCAGATCAGGATATCAGACCGACAGGACGAGATTAACAACTCTCAAGAGAATGGAAACCAAGACAGCCATCATATAAATGACAGCACATGGAGAAGAAGTTCCAGAAGATTGCTGGGCCTTGAACCAGCCTGACTACCTCATCTCTTGAAAAAGGGTCACAGTTAGGACCTGAAAGTACTCGAGTTTAAAAGTAACATGTAAATATTTACAAGTAAAGAAGTTATACACAGGAATCTTGTGGGTTTCTCTTTCCATTATTATTATTATTATTATTATTATTATTATTATTGTTGTTGTTGTTGTTGTTGTTTGCGGTCTGTGAAACTCGTGCTAACCTACTTTGATAAAATTCACCGTTGTTTGAGATGACATTTTGATGTGTACATCCATTAGTTAATTTTGACCACACAGACACATGGCTGAGCATATATATATATATATATATATATATATATATATATATATATATATATATATATATATATATATATGCATATATATATTCATCATATAAATATATTTTATATTAAATTGTACACACACAACACACACACACACACACACATATATATATGTGTGTGTATATATATATATATATATATATATTATATATATGTAATTATTACAAATGCGTGTTATAATGTGCTTTCCTTAGTAAACTTCCCTTACCTGTTGCAGCTATATCCGATCGCACATTAGTACCATAATTTATTAGTCCTTGTCCTCACGAAACATAACAGCCCCGGTCCAATAACACAGTTATCCGCGACTTACCTGCAAAAAAGAAAACATCCTTATTTTCTCATATAGAAAATAAAAACATTACTTAATCTTTTATATAAATAATAAAGTTGCATATCTTAATTTATATTACTCGTATTAGGCTTCAATAAGACGGGATTGTTGAGATTCAAGATTCTTTAATGTAAAAAATCCCGACTTATTGAAGCCTAATACGTGTAGTATGAGTATGATACATACACAGTGAAGTTGTGTGGATATTTTGTGACCTTCATGTATGGGATATTCGTGGAAAAATAGTGATTTTGAATGACTGAAGTCATTTGTTTACTTTGAAATTAATGTCATTGTATAACGGTTAACAGAATAATGATTGAAATTGGGTATGTTTTGTAGACAGGGGTACGTCACGTGCTGCCCCGAAGCTTGGACCAAGATACCTTCCTACTTTATAATCATGCAGTATAGTATATTATTATTATTACTACAGTTCAGAAGATGAATTCTGTTCATATGGAACAAGCCCACAGGGGCCATTGACTTGAAATTCAAGCTTCCAAAGAATATGGTGTTCATTAGGAAGTAAGAGGCGGTAAAGAGAAATAGAGAAAGAAGAGATCTCGCTAATTAAAAAAGAATAATTAATAAATTTTATGTAGATAAAAAAGGTTTTAAAATGCAAGAATAGTCTCAGGGTAGTAATATATTGCATCTTCGCTTGAGTTTTTGAAGTTCCAGTTGCACGACATCCTCAGGGAGACTTTTCCACAGTCCAGTGGTGTAAAAGTTAAGTATACTTTAGTTTAACCAGACCACTGAGCTAGTTAACAGCTCTCCTAGGGCTGGCCTGAAGGATTAGACTTATTTTGCGTGGCTAAGAACCAATCGGTTACCTAGCAACGGGACCGACAGCTTATTGTGGAATCCGAACCGTATTATACCGAGAAATGAATTTCTAACACCAGAAATAAATTCCTCTAATTCTTCACTGGCCGGCCGGAGAATCGAACGCTGGCCTAGGAGAGTGCTAGGCGAGTACGATATCGACCCATCCAGTGAAGGACTAGTCCAGTGGTGTGAGGAACATAGGACTTCTGGAAATGAGAAGTTCGACAGCACATTTACGGCAAATTGGTGCTGGTGTCCAGCGAATCTGGTGGCCTTCGGCAGGAAAAGGGGATCAGGGATCAATTGGGAATGTGAAAGATTTCTGTTAAAATACAACTTATGGGGTCTATAGGAATTAATATTGATCATGTCTAGCTCGGGCTGTGTTTGTGTGGTTCATGAACTTTCGGGTGTCAGGTAAATTAATTTAATGTAATTGTACTCACCGAAATGTAGATGTAGCCATAAAGTATAAATATTGTGGTTTTATAATTGTAGCCATTAAATTCGTCAGGGATCACCTGACGAAGAAGTTTGTCGATCCAATTTAAAAAAAGTTTTAATTATAATGAGTGTGCACTTCCATACATACACACAAGCACACACACACACACACACACACATATATATATATATATATATATATATATATATACACGTATATATGTATGCATATATATAGATATTTATGTAATATATATATATATATATACATACATACACACACACACACATATATATATATATATATATATATATATATATATATATATATATATATATATATATATATATATACTGTACATATATATATATTACATGTGCATGTGTGGCTCTATCTATCTATCTCTATCTGTCTGTTCAGGAGAGTGCATATAATTACAAGAAAAGAACCTAGTTTTTCTTTAACAAACAGAAACTTTTCCGCTGCTCTTGACCTAAATACAGAATTGAGTGTGCGTTTAAT
>NC_089745.1:43257989-43270489 GCF_040412425.1 Macrobrachium rosenbergii
GCCTTGTTCTAGGTAACAATGCAAGAAGTCCAAGGTATTTAATTCCTTGTTGGGGGATAGTGCCGTCAGCGAACCTCGTGCGGTGTACTGTAGGCATTACTCAAGGTTTTTTGCAGCGTCCCTTCGGCCCCTAGCTGCATCCTGTGTTCATATTCCCTTTCTCTTGTCTTAATTTCCACCATCTCTTAACAGTCGATTCATAGTGCAACTGCGAGGTTTTCCTCCTGTTACACCTTTCAAACCTTTTACAGTCAATTTCCGTTTCAACGCCTTTGGCCTAAATTCTATATTCTTCTAAGGTAATTAATTAAATGAATGCCAGTAGGAAATATCTGATAAACATTTAACATAATTCCCATAAACTGCCATGAGCCGTATTTTTGTTTTCGTAAATTGGATAAAAGTGGCTGTTATTAACCCGGAAGTGAATTATGTTTGATAAATATGTTGTGATTGTATACTGAGACTGGTGTTCATCCTTAGTTTTTCTTAAAACTACTCGGAAACATGGAATAAAATATATCACAATCAGTAGAATGAATTGTAACACACGCCATATGGAGTGACACTTCTCTCTCTCTCTCTCTCTCTCTCTCTCTCTCTCTCTCTCTCTAACACACACACACACACACACACAGGTTTTCTTTCATGCTAGCTAAGCATGACGACGATGAGAGACGGTCCTTATTTCATCAAAATTAGGTAACCTGATCACAAAATAACGCAAGAGAGTCATCTCACACCAAACATCTCGTTCCTTAACGAGATGACGAGACGATAAAACGTTATATCATCAACAGAAAAAAACCAAACTTATCTTGAGACCCTGGAAACCTCATACCACTTTTTATATGCCTCGTAACATAGCGGCAGATGACAAACGTTGAACATTACAACATTGTCTTCATTATCTCGTGACTCAGTTTGGCAATTTCTGCGACTTCGCGAGCAGATGTCAAGATTGGGCGTGAGCGCGTGCGCGCGTGTGACGTGTGACGCGTTACGTAAAATCGTGTTAGTAAGGTTATACGATCTTTCGGCTTGCCTGCGCGGAAGGAAATTAAGCGGATATTGGATTGCGGGATGTAAGTTTGGTGGTGACATTGCTCTGGTTCGACAATTGCGGGAAGGAAGTTGGCGTAGGTTGTGCGATGTATCATACGGTGTACACACACACACACACACACACACACACACACACACACATATATATATATATATATATATATATATATATATATATATATATATATCTATGTATATATATATATGTGTGTTTATTGTATATATTATATATATATATATTTTATATATATATATGTATATATATATCTATATGTATATATATATATATATATATATATATATATATATATATATATATATATATATATATATATATATTCAAAGAGAGAGAGAAGAGAGTAAAAGTGTAAGATCCAGCTCTCCGTTGTTTCACTCTCCTCTTGGCACTCTCTCTCTCTCTCTCTCTCTCTCTCTCTCTCTCTCTCTCTCTCTCTCTCTCTCTCTCTCTCTCTATCTCTATATATATATATATATATATATATATATATATATATATATACATATACATATATATATATATATATATATATATATATATATATATATATATATATATATATATATATATATATATATATATATTATATTGTGCGTTTGTTCTACGCAATTACCTAGTACAGAATCTTTCATAATATCAGCTGACTGGTAATTGTGCTTCATTGTCTGAAGGGAAAGTCGCCCTCTTGTGAAGATTACGGGGATTGATTGTGGTGCCAGATGAAAGCACAAAGTCCATCTCGTGAAAGGAAGACTCTCATGAGTTATGCAAGGTGAAGGTATTTCGAAAGCCTCTGTTATATGGGAGGCAAAGGTTTTTTTTTAAAGGTTATCAGATGATTAGGCTAAAGAGTAACACCATCGTGTCGTGAAGAGATGAGATTATATATATATATATATATATATATATATATATATATATATATATATATATATATATATATAAATATATATATACATGTATATATACATTATTTATACATATATTTTATATATAATAATATATATATATATATATATATATATATATATATATATATATATATATATATATATATATATATATATATATATATATACACACATGAAAGAAAAGAGTAAGAATGTGAGAGAGAGAGAGAGAGAGAGTCACTCCATATGAAGCGTGTTACAACTCATTTCACTGATTTTAATATATTTTTGTCCATGTTTCCGAGCAGTGTTAAGAAAAACTAAGGATGAGATATTTATCAAACAAAATTTTTGGTTAAATAATGGTATAAGCCATCAAAGTCGTATGGACATGGGAAGTCTGAAATTCGCTCTACGTGGGTCATGGGGAAATGACTCCGCTGTGCCAATCGCCATCCGTTAGGTCAGCCTTTTCCTCGGCGACTCAATTTCTATGCATAACACAACAGGTGAAAGTGATCTGCGAGACATTAGTCTCTCTGATTTGGGAGCGAGAGATAGGGGAGAGAGATAGGGAGTGAGAGAGAGAGAAACAAAGAAACGCACCTCGCGCACGCGCGTGCGGGAGTTTTCGCATATGCATTGCGTCGCAATTGGTCATTTGGGTGATGGGAGTAAGAAAGCAGAGGATGTGATGCTGGCGGTTCCGTTATGATGAAAGGGGAAGCATTCAGTGCTATGGGAGAGAAGGTTTTGGGGTTTAAATTCCCGTAGGGGGGTAGCGCCGTCAGTGCACTACGCGCGGTGCACTGCAGGCATTGTCTAAGGTTCTTTGCAGCGTCCCTTAGGCTCCTAACTGCAACCCCTTTCATTCCCTTTTACTATATTTCCATTCATATTCTCTCTCTTCCATCTTACTGTCCTCCCTCTTCTAACAGTTATTTCATAGTGTAACTGCGAGGTTTTCCTCCTTTTAAACCTTTGCAACCGTTTACTCTCAATTTTCCTTTCAGCGCTGAATGTCGTCATAGGTCCCAGCGCTAGGCCTTCAGTCTGAATTGTATATTCTGTATTCATATGTTTAGATTTTCGTATCTTTTGGTTATTAGAAAAGTAAACGGCGAATCTTCTTCATAACATAATGTTAGAGTACTAGGAAGATACAGCTCATTACATTGACAGTTCATGTTAGTACTTTGTTGTCATGTATTTTATATGTACAGTAGGTGTGCATATAGTTTATTAAATATTAACGATGTGACTGAACGCTGTAATTTTTTTTTTTGTAACTTACCTTTTTTGGAGTGCTTCCCAGTTTTCCAAAGTCGTTTTGTATGATATGTTGATACTGATTGGACCAAAAAATGATCTTTTGTTAGATAAGAAAATATTGTAATTTTGAATCTTTTGTTATTATAAAAGTTGTAATTTTGTGGTCAATAAATCTATCTCTCTATCTGCCTATGAAGATAATTTGAAAAATAAAGTACAATATTTAACATTTCACAAAGTTAAATTTGCTCACTTTTGAATCGCAAGACTTGGAAGTTGCAAGAGCGAGTTTTGGCTCTTAGTCCAGGAAGCTGCACATTTTCACGTGAATATCAAACGTTGTTCCCCCGCACACAATCAGAGAGAGAGAGAGAGAGAGAGAGAGAGAGAGACTGATTGTTATACAGTCGTCAATATGAAATTTGCTTATTGCGTACGCGTACATCTGCCATTAAAGACAACTTTTGATTTCAATATTGCCTATAGATTGAAACTAATATTATATCTACTATGTTAAGGAACAATTGAGTTTCTTATAAATCTTGTCCTGGAGGAGATTCTCTATAGGCGAGACGATGTTTTGTATAAATAGCCCTTTATTATTCCATTATTTTAAGATAGATTATACCAAGGGTGAAATTCTTTGGGTGTTCAATCTGCTTTGCTACCGGAATTTAACAGTGACCATACCCTCTGATTTTTTTATAAGTTGTGATTTTTCTTGCTTTATTTTATTTGTTGAGTTTAAACAAAAAACTTTAGTGCTTGTGGTGTTACTATGCAACTCTTTCTGTATATTAAAACCTGTTGGATAGATTTTTCTTGTTGCGGATTACGTAGTACATACAAATTATAATGTTTTGAATGTGTTAGGTCTTACTCCGTGGTGTCTACAGTGTGATGCCTTACGTGATTTTAGTAAAAATTCTTCCGCAAAGTGCTGATTCCTCTCTCTCTCTCTCTCTCTCTCTCTCTCTCTCTCTCTCTCTCTCTCTCTCTCTCTTTCTTTCTCATTAACAGATGAAAGAAGCCACTCAGTCGCAGAAAAAATCGTGGGAAAAATTTTGCGCCCCTTCCTCCCAAAAAAGTTTTTGTCGTGTAGGGTAACTGACCATTCATCATATGTCTATATGAAATAAATAAAAGTTTAAGAATATATTATATATATATATATATATATATATATATATATATATATATTATATTCATATGTAGATGTATATATATGTATATGAATACACACACACACACACATACATATTTATATATATTTATATATATATATATATATATATATATATATATATATATATATATATATATATATATATATATACTGTATATATATATATACTGTATATATATATATATATATATATATATATATATATATATATATATATATATATATATATATATACGTTAAAATTGTTTACATAAAAATATATGTGAACGGTTCACAGACATTTATAGTTAAGATCGAGTAGAAGAATATAATGAGCACGTACCCAGGATCCAAATGTGTTCGAAGGAACATGATTAATATAACTTAACGCATTCACCCAGAATTCACTGCGAGTCAGCGCATTTCCATTTCATTGTTTCAAAGAGAAAGTCGCCGCCCCGCCGGATTCAGGAGACATTTTTGCTTTGTGATTCGCGGATGCAGGAAATGACTTCCAGCCACTTCTGCTGCTCCTTGCGAGACGAAAGCAGAGAAATGCTGACGGCCTTGCGAATGAGATTTACCGGTGTTTGTCTGCTGAATTTGTCTGCTGAATTATGAGACGGAATGGCGTCAAAGGAACGTTTCTCTTTTGAATGATTTTTTTTTTCCTTGAAAATTGCCTTTTGTCATCTCTTCCTTCTCTTCCTGTTTCGAGGTAGCTTGGGGGACTTTGGTAATGTGCGTGTATAATTGTGTGCTTGTGCGTTGAGTGACAAGGAAGGTGATAGTGGATTTTACGACTGTCTGAATACAGTATTTTTATATTTTTTTCCTATATGTACACACACACACATACACACACATATATGTAATACATATTTGTGTGTGTATGTAGGTATGTATATGTATAATATATATATGTATATATATGTGTGTGTGTGTTTATATATTCGCACAATTTGTTCAAGTTCAAGTAACAAGTTTTACAGGAAAGGTCAAGCTCACTTAAAATTTCATTAGTTCGTCAGATCAGAGGAAAATCAAGTTTATGACTAACATAATTTGTAATATCCCATGGAACATAACGATGGAATTTCCATAATATGCGCTTCACAACAGATCGGTAATCCCAGCAGGAAGGCAGTACCATCAGTGCGCCTCACGCAGTGCTGTGTAGGCGTTACTTGAAGGGTATTTGCAGCGTCCCTTCGGCCCCTAGCTGCTGCACCCACTTTTTAGCCTTTTACTTTACACCCATTCCTCTTCCTTTCTTCGATCTTGCTGTCCAACCTTAACTATTACCTTAGTGCATGTGTGGAGTTTGCTTTCACTTTCACCCTTGGATCCTTATAATCATGTAATTTCATTACATCATCTCTTGCTGTTCAACCACTCCAACTCCCTCTATTCACTGTCGTAAGCTCTGAATGGCTGAAAATGCCCCATTGCTTGACTTCATAGCCTAAATTTCATGATTCATTCATTAAAAGTTAAGTTAAGCATATCTTAGTTTAACCTGACCACTGAGCTGATTAACAGCTCTCCTAGGGCTGGCCCGAAGGATTAGATTTATTTTATTAAGCATCTCAGTAGCGCAACAACATCGAATGCAACAAGCGCTATTGACTACTGCAAAACCTGAATCTTATTGTATCCTGAAAATGACAAGTGAAGGATAGACGGGGTCAACCCAAATGTCACTTCATTTACTGACCTTCAAGAGGGACAGGACCTCGGCTGCGTCCTTCCTTTGATCCTTTTGCGCACGACACCGAGGAGCTTCGGGCATGAAAGGTCAAGTGTTGATTATTGATCGATTGATTCACCTGTGACGTCACATGTTATTCACTGGTGCCGGGAAATGTCATAATATCTTGATAGTGTAATTGACATCTTGCTAATAAAAATTTAAGAATGCTGATTGGTTGATTCATAAGCTCTGGTTTAATGTGTGACCTTAGTCGGAGGGGTCACGAAAGGTCAAATTACTTATTGAGGAAATGAGATGTTGCCTAGAGAAATTTTATTTTTGTCAATTCATTCAAAATTGCTGTCTCGTGTGTGTGTGTGTGTGTGTGTGTGTGTGTATGTGTTTGTGTGTGTGAAGTGTCTGTGTAAATAGTTTACAGTTGAAAGGATACGCCCTCAGTGGGCGGCTGGGCGTGGGAAGATCTTATCATGAGCTTGTCCTTTGAAATCCTTTTGCCAAAAAAATTTTTTTAGTTCAATTTTCATATATATATATATATTTATATATATATATATATATATATATATATATATATATATATATATATATATATATATATATATATATATATATATATATATATATATATATTATGTGTGTGTATATATATACATACATACATACATATATATATATATATATATATATATATATATATATATATATATATATATATATATATATAAGTATATATTTAGTTGTTCGTTCAGTTTCGTCCGCAGATTAAAGCATTGGAAAATTTACGTTTTTCTTCAGGACACTGCCTGTAATAAATGGTAAAGAAGAAACTCATATTTGTACGTAGTCTATATTTATAAGTAATAGCAATATCCTCTCTGTGTTTTAAGGGCTTATTAATTTGATAATCATCTTTATTTTCCTTCAAATTAAGTTGCCTTTTGAAAACCCATATAACTGCAGATGCCTGTAATTTCATGATATCAGCTGGGTGTGTTTACTCACAGACACACACACACACACACACACTCGTGCCTGTGTTAAGAGAGTGTATCTTCTTGTCAGGGCAGGGGGCAGGGGTGGGAGTTGGGTGAAACAAAAGCAATGAAACAAAAGGATATGATGTCAAGCTACAATAAGATCATAAGTCAAGACATATCTAGCAAGTACACAAGTATACACATACTCACACACACACACACACACACACACACACACACACACACACACACACACACACACACAAACCACAAAACAGGAATGAGGGCTAAACTGTGGTTGTGGAATGAAATATAATTTCTCCTACTCCATGTAAATGAAATCAGTGCAGTCGGAGCATTGTACATGTGCCAGGATATGCATTAATAAGTGTATATATTTCTATCATTACTAATTATATATTCGTGTTGGGTTTTGGCATGAAAAGTCAGATTATATAATGGAGAATACAATATTAAATAGTCTATACATCCACCAAGTGGTAAATAAGATATTTTATCTATTTATTTATTAATCTGTTAATTATCTTATCATTTTCTAATAACTGATCTCTTCTTTCTTTATTTCCTATTACCTTCTGTTTTTTCTTTCAAATGAAAACCATATACTATGGAAGCTTGAACTTCAAGTCATTGGTCATTGTTCCATGTGAATAGGGTGTATCTCCTGAATAATAATAATAATAATAAAATAATAATAATAATAATAATAATAGTACTAATTTTCAAAACACTCTCTCGAAAGTAATGACATGTAATATATTGATAAGGTCATTGCCACTTTGAGATTCCCGCTATATAATCTTTGTAACTGTGCTTACGAAAACTTCACAATATAGAAAGTGGCGAAATGATTGTTAATTGGGTTGTAGGGAGTTGTTACAGCAGCTTCAGTGGTTCAATGACAAATACATTAGCACATTAAGCCGTTACAAAGTAGAGAACCCAAATGAGCCTTTAAATTCGTAACGTTTCCTTTGACCTACATTTTCCATATTTGATCGCTAATGTTAATTTTCCCGGTTTTTTTCTTTTCTGTCCTTGAGATTTTTAATTGGTCTGTTTTCAAATTTTTTTTTTTAGTTTTCATTCCAATATGTAGGTTGCTTTTTTTTCGCCTAGTAGATTAATAATTTAATCTGTGCTAACGATGGATTTAGAGAGAAGAAAAATAAGGCTTACTTTTCAGGGTATCTTCAACATTATTTTTCGAATTTTGAATAAAAAGTATTTTCACAATCAGTTTGCTGTCGAACTTCCTTCTGTTGTGATATATGAGTGTAACAAACAATATATATATATATATATATATATATATATATATATATATATATATATATATATATATATATATATATATATATATATATATATATATATTTATATATATATGTGTGTAAGTAGACCTATATATATACACAGTATATATATACTTACATACACATTACACATAATATATATATATATATATATATATATATATATATATATATATATATATATATATATATATATATATATATATATATATATATATATATATATATATATATATATATTCACTCCGTTTAATAATATTGAACAACTTGTCCTATATACTATCGTAAACGCGCCGATACGAAAGCTTTCAGAAAAAAGGTGCCGAGCAATGTTCCTCTAGGTTAGGAAAACTGTTGTCGAGACACATTAGCCCAATTGCCGAATTACCCAAAATGGAGACCCTCGGTAAAAACGACCCTCAGGTGTCTCCTCAGGTGTGCCGTGATTAGGGGAAATTGATGATGCTGAATAAGCAGTTTTTCCTTTCTTGCGCTCGGCAAGATGGCGTGTTTGTCTTGAATGAGGGAGCAGAGATGATTTTTTCCCTTTCTTAGAATTGGCACGGATACAGGTGTGTAGAAACGCACTGCGAGCGGGCGCGCGCACATATTCATACATACATGCATGCGGTAAAATACTATATATATGTATATTAATATATATATATATAATATATGTATATTAATATATATATATATATATATATATATATATATATATATATATATATATATATATATATATATATATATATATATATTATAATGCACTCACACATACATATATATGTATATTATATATATTTACATATATATATATATAAATATATATATATATATATATATATATATATATATATATATATATATATATATATATATATATATATATATATATATATATATATAGAGAGAGAGAGAGAGAGAGAGAGAGAGAGAGAGAGAGAGAGAGAGAGAGAGAGGAGAGAAAGTGCGCTTGCTTATTTGCGTAGCGTGCAGTTATATGTCTTCTCTCAGTGTTCAGGGCGTTCATTTTGTATCTGTTTGTCTTTGCAGCGGCAAAAATCTATGGAGACGATTACCCATTCTGTATATAATACACCTACATAGATTGATAGACAGGTGTCGCGTACATGTTTATGATTTCTCTAATGTTTTCATTTCTTTCTATTATTTCTTTGCTTCTTCATCCTCTTCAGTTATCGGATGTGTTCTGTGTTTGGTTTTTACTTTTCTGTTACCAAATACGATAATATGCTTTATGTATAATAACTAGAATCAACTGTTATCGGATTTTGACATTTATGTATTCCTGTGGTCATATGTATGACGTCGAGGGTATAATTTTTCACATTAACCCTAATTTCAGCTTAGACACATCATTCGTCCCATTTTTTTTTTTATTAATTTGTTGATTTATTTTGGTTTTCTAATAACTGATGTCTTCTTTCTATATTTCCTAGTCTTCTGCCATTTAATTCATTTGAACGCCATATTCTTTGGAAGCTTGAAGCCTTTGTAGGATTGTTTCATATGAACAGGGTTCATCTGAATAATAATAATAATAATAATAATAATAATAATAATAATAATAATAATAATAATAATAATAATAATAATAATAATACCAATGGCTTTGAAACCTAAGGGAGGCTGCATGATGCAGTAATAATAATAATAATAATAACAATAATAATAATATAATGATAATAATAATAATAATAATAATAGACCTTGGAGCCTCAGAGAGGCTGCATGATGCATGTTTTTCCTTACCTGTCCCTGATTCGAAACCAGGAATAGCAAACAGAAGGAGATTTTATCCGCTGAAAGACATTGGGAAAAAGGTCTTTGCGGTGTGTGTGTGCATGATAAGCTAAATATTCATCGAACACTTCCAATGAACAACTTCAAGGTTCTCAAACCGGACAGAGTAAACTGAGATAAGTTTGTGCGGGATATAAAAAAGGATCCAGAATTTTAAATATACTTATTGCTAATAGCCACAATGACCTGTTAACTTCTCGAATTCCTCATGCTTCTTGGGTAGATTTACGGCTCCAAGGCTTGAATTTAGTTGAGTGATAAATGAAGATTCTCTTTTCTTCCGTAGTGAGGTTCGAACCCATTCAAGGTAGCATGAGGGAGACTGCCACTTAGTTATCCATTTATTACATGTTTCAAGTATGTTTTAGATTTAAACAAATAATGACTAACTTTAAACCTTAAATAAAAATAAAATCTACTAAGGCTAGAGGGCTACAATTTGTTATGTTTGATGATTGGAGGGTGGATGATCAACATACCAATTTGCAGCCCTCTAGCCTCAGTAGTTTTTAAGATCTGCTGGTGAAAGCAATACTTTCAATGTATGGCTGATCTTCAAATACTGGAGTTTTGCAGTTTCAGGTGTATTACACAGATGGTGCCAACTATGGAAACCAGGAGACGTTGGCATATAATCCCCATTGACAATTTGTGTAGGGGAAAAGTCATGGTAACAACTTTATTATTACATAAACAACACCCTTAGATGACTGATAGACCTAGATATACTAATATTTAAGTAAGACAAATGAATCTTCTCAGTTGCAAGCACACAACTTTACCGACCCCACTAGAAAGTGGGTAGAATCATGTACAGGTATTTGCAATTAAGTTCGTTTCTCTCATTTAATTGTCAATAATAGCATTCATATTTATCACATAAAAGTGATTAAAATGTTAATATATATAATTATATGCATAGTGTGAGTATGTGTTTATTATATAACCATGTGTGTGTCGGTGAGAGAGAGAGAGAGAGAGAGAGAGAGAGAGAGAGAGAGAGAGAGAGAGAGAGAGAGAGAGAGAGAGATTTTTCTCTAGTTGCATTTCATTCAAACTTGGTTTACATCTGTCTGATTGACGTTTGCTGACCGAAAATGGTTTGGAAAAATTGAGCTACTGAAGGCTCCCAGCAATTGGATGTACCCAATTCTTTTTCTAGTGTGCCTACAGTTGTTCGATGACCGCAAGATATTATATAGTAATGTTTATCAAGTTTATTTTGAAAAATTGTCTTCATCTGCAGGTTCATCAGCTCAGGTTTATTTATTTGCCTTTTTTAAAAGCAATATCTTCAATACAGCACGGTGTGATATAGCTTTCCGTGTATTTTTAGATCTAGTAATTCTATTTTTGTTGGAATTCCAGTTAAGTTTGTGTTTATATGAAGGTTTGTTTCATTTTTGAAATAAGTTTAAGGAAATTCTGCTTGAAGTCCTATTTTTTCTCTGGTTATGGCATACGGTTTTCCAATTTTATGTGATTTCTTTATAATAGTTTCAAAAGATAAGTAGATTATTTATTTGAGTTTTCCACTGTCTTCTGAAGAAAATCCTATATAATCAGAATTAAGAGTATCGTTTTATTTTGATGGTGAATAATTTAAAGATTAGCGCAAGTGTACAGTATATTCATGCACGCATTCGAGACATCTAGTCCCTTATTACCACGTATGATACACGTTTTTTCTCACAATTTACATAAGAAGGAATTCTTGTCATTTTAATGTGTTAACGTCATCCAAAAAATCCATAAAAAGTGTATCATACGAGTACAATGCATATATTTGTGTGACGTTGAGGTTATTTCTTTTGCGTTTTTGTTGCAGACACCAAATTTATTTTTTCTCTTCTAATAACCGATCTCTTCCTTCTGTATTTCCCATTACCTCTTGTTACTACTTTCTAAAGGATACCAAGAGTTCGACCACAAATATTGCTTCAAGAAAATTATTATTATTATTATTATTATTATTATTATTATTATTATTATTATTATTATTAACCCGAAAATGAAGCCTATTTATATGGAACAAGCCCAGCAAAGGGGCCACTGACTTGAAATTCAAGCTTCTAAAGAACACTATAATATTCTTCATTTTCTGATTAATAATAATAATAATAATAATAATAATAATAATAATAATAATAATAATAATAATAATAATAATAATTTCTTGAAGCAATATTTGTGGTCGAATTCTTGGTATCCTTAAGATGTCTCCATATTGCCCG
>NC_089745.1:43275489-43285489 GCF_040412425.1 Macrobrachium rosenbergii
ATAATTCCGTGGAGTAGTCAGAATCAGTTATCGACCGACGGATGATTGACTGACTGATTTAAGATTCTCTAGCGTTGTTGACCGGCGGATGAAAATAAACTAAACGAATAGGATGTGGGTTGAGCTCTCACCCGGAATAGTATCTGCACTTTATTGCAGTGCTTCTCAAATTTTATTTTTGGATCTTTCCTAGAAAGTGACCCCCAAGGGTTTTCGGGGGTCGTTATCTATGACTAATATTTCTTGGGGGTCATTATCTTTATGATATTTACAGTCCTCTGTTTATGTTTTTACGGTCATCCCCAACGGGCTTGTACTAAACACGCTGCAAAGGTGGATACATACCGGGTTAAAACCCGGGGGGGTCACTGTCTAGGAAAGATCCTTATTTTTTCTTTTACAATTACAATCGTGTATTATTATGTTAGTGGCGAAGGAGATATTGTTTTGGTAGCTGCTTGCAGAAACTGCATTGCACCTTAGTAGCAATTTCGCGGTTTTGGAGTCCGTAGTGTTTTGTTACTGGATATTGCTTAGTAACGTCGCCAGGCAAAGATGTACTTACTCGAACAATCTTCCAGGTGATATGGAGTGAAATGGTATTTTATAATTACGAGAAAGTATAGAGGAATAAGTACAACAGAGGCTATGTTATGCCCAATCTTTACTTATATGCTGCTGTAGTATCGTCTGTATTTTAATTTATCTTTGTTTTGCTTTCTTTTCCTTTGAACGTAGAGTATTAAATATTGTGGAATCTTCCCTTGCACGTTAATTTCCTTGTAGGCTTGTTCCTCATGTGTGCCTAATAATAATATTAGTAACGAGCTTGTTGGCGCGCGCTGGAGCTCGGCGCTGCTATCTCTCCTACCCTCCCGATCCCCTACCTACTCCGCCCCCACCTAGGGCGGACAAACAGGTTTGCAGGAGGAGGGTGGATGTCTCCCCTACCCTCCCGTTCCCCCTACCTACCCGCCCCCACCTGGGGCAGACAAACCGGTTTGCAGGGGGTGGGTGGCTGTATCATGTCTCCCCTACTGTCATCCTGGGGAGGGCAAACAAGATCCACTCGGATATGATTATTATAGATAGGTGATAATAGTATCTCTTTCGCTACGACTATACTAGTGATACCTTCAAGTCAGGATTTATATGCAAACATTAAAGGCAGTACATCAGAACCTCCCGTTGAAATTAAAAATGTTCAATTAGGTCATCAGGGATAACAGTCGGCTTGAAATTGTGTGTTTGATATGGTGGATGAGCATGTGGTATGTCTGAATAAGGACACATACCACATGGGTTAATTTTTTTTTGGTGTGGGTGGAAATCACATGCGCGTGGTTCCACGTGTTTGGTTTTGTTCTTGATCGTTCTAGAATGTTGAACTTATTGCATTTTGAAATTATTATTATTATTATTATTATTATTATTATTATTATTATTATTATTATTATTATTATTATTAACATCAAAATATTAATAATGCATACGATAATATTTTTGCATTTATTTAATTTTTAATATTCCTGCCATGCACTATAAACACTGTATTTTTGTAACTGTAAATGAGAATTAATGAATGCCAGTTTATTCCAGTAGAGGATATAGAGAATTTATGACTGTCAGCTAAATCCTCAACCCTTTTGATCATTAAAATAAAACTGAGAAAGTCCTTTCGATCATGAAAATAAAACTGAGACTGTGGATCAACTTGAAGATCGACGTTATGGAAATCGTTTAGTATTTTTCCCAAGTTTATTTTATTCCGTTTCCTTAAAACATTTCCTTTTTTAACAAGTTTCGTTTTTTCAACAATTACCTTTTTCACCCAAACAAAAAATATATATTTTTTTCGTTGAGAAAAGCTTCTTTTTTGGACCAGTTCCTCCGAAGGTCAGTAACTAACTCTTGCTACCGCCTTGAGTTGCCAGGTGAGTTTTTCTCTCTCTCTCTCTCTCTCTCTCTCTCTCTCTCTCTGCAAGAGCTTTTTGTTGTGTGGCGTCTTGCTCCGTTATTATTTCCCCTGCGTTACCAGTTCAAGGTTGCAATAGGGATGATTTTCTTGTCCAGGTTAATTGGATTACGTGTTCTTCTTGAGTCCGGGCGTATGTACTGTATATGGAATATCATGCATATGGATGTTATAATAATAATAATAATAATAATAATAATAATAATAATAATAATAATAATAATAACATACATTTATTTTCCAGCTAGAGACCAAAGGAGAGTTTATGTCAGAAATGAAAATTAGAACTGGATTATAAGATTCAGGTCAAAGGCCAAGCTCTGGGACCTATGAGGTCATTCAGCGCTGGAGGGAAAATCGAGAGTAAAAGAGGTTTTAAAGGTGTAACATGAGGAAAACCTCGCAGGTGCACTATTAAACAACTGTTAGGAGAGGTTGGAAAGTCAGATGGAAGAGAAAGAATATGAGCACAGGTACAGCAAATGGAATGAAAGGGGTTGCAGCTATGGGCCGAAGGGACGCTGCAAAGAACTTAAGTAATGCCTACAGTGCACCTCACGCGGTGAACTACTCTCCTACGGGGTCAGGAATAAAAATAAGACGTGGGAACGCAAAGGTTTCCTGCAGTACTCTCAGCTAGTTGGATGAAAGAAACGTATATTCATAATCTCAACAGCTGCATTGTTCAGTGTGGACGCTTTAGCTTCCGGCAGTGTTTACGGGAAGTTTATGTGAGAATATAGCAAAGTTCTTGAAATTTCAAGATTTGTCGTGTGCTGGAAATAAGAGTTTTTGGGGAGGATGTGTTCCAGGATATTATGAGCTTTCCCTGGAAAGTGACGCGGTTAAGTATCGTGGTTCCACATCCAGTCAATGATTACCTTGTTGATCAGCGAATACTTTGAGTTAATGACCGAATTTACTGCCGAACATAAAAATATTATTATTATTATTATTATTATTATTATTATTATTATTATTATTATTATTATTATTATTATTATTATTATTCAGAAAACGAACCCTATTCATGTGGAACAAGCCCACAGGGACCATTGACTTGAAATTCAAACTTCCAAAGAATATTGTGTTCATTTGATTAGGAAGTAAAGGGGAATACAGGAAGAACAGATCTCACTTATTAAAAAAGAAGAAGTAAATTAACAAATTAATCAATAGATAAAAATGTAAGTAAATTACTATGCAAGGAGAATTGTTTTAGGGTAGTAGTGCACTGCATCTTCGCTTGAACTTTTAAGTCTCCTTTTGCACATCCTCCTCAGGGAGACTGTTCCAAAGTCCAACGGTATGAGGAATAAAGACCCTCTGGAATTGAGAAGTTCTACAGCGAGGCATATTTGCTGCCATTGGTGTTGCTGTTCAGCAAATCTGGACGTTCTCGGCAGGAAAACGGAACAAACAAACAATGAGTGAGGTTTACAAATTGACAGAGTAGTGATTCTCTGAAGTTGAATGACTGGAGAAATGAATGTGGAGTTTTACAAATTGACAGACTAGTGATTCTCTGAAGTTGAATGACTGGAGAAATGAGTGGGGAGTTTTACAAATTGACAGAATATTGATTCTCAGAAGTTGAATGAATGGAGAAATGAATGTGGAGTTTTACAAATTGACAGAATAGTGATTCTCAGACGTTGAATGAATTGAGAAATGAATGGGGAGTTTTACAAATTGACAGAATAGTGATTCTCTGAAGTTGAATGACTGGAGAAATGAATGGGGAGTTTTACGAATTGACAGAATAGTGATTCTCAGAAGTTGAATGACTGGAGAAATGAATGGGGAGTTTTACAAATTGACAGAATAGTGATTTTCAGAAGTTGCATGACTGGAGAAATGAATGTGGAGTTTTACAAATTGACAAAATAGTGATTCTGTAATGTTGAATGAATGGAAGAATGAATGAAAGATCCAGGAAGCGATTAGGGACTGAGTGAGTGCCGTAACCTGCCAGCATTCATTCATTCATTGCAGCAGAATTTCCCACGGTCTTCGTTTTTTTCCCACGGCAAAGACCCTTCTGGCCCCTACACCTGACAGGTGCTTTCTTTACAGGTGATTTACCTTCCCGTACAGGTAGCTAAGGGCCCTTATGGGTGATGAGTGACGCCTTCGTTGCTCTTACAGAATTTTTTGTGTTGCTTCGGCACAGCAGGTTATATTGTTTCGTTGTAATTTTTAAAGCTGTATCCGGTTGGTTTTATGGGTTGTTTATTTTGATCCATCGCCTGTTTGTTTACATGTTTTATTTACTTTAATTTTATTTTTAATTAGAGCGAATCAACAGACGAAGGTGTGGAAAAACTTGAAATCTGTACTGAATCTTTAATTCTGAACTGTTTTTAAGAATTATAATGTTGATTTGGTTAGATAATGATTTTCAGCTCATTTTTGTGAACTATTCTTTTTTTTACATTTTTTGTCAGTCTAAATTTTAACTGAAATTCATATAGATTTTAACGAAGAATAATGTGAACCTTTTGGCCAAGGTGGATATTTTTTTTTTTTTTTGCTATCCTTCGCACATTTTTGTCAACATTTTTGCTTTTTTGTCAACATTATTCTTACATTTCTGCTGTCGATTTCGTGCAGTACGTTCCTTTGAACGCATTGACTTTTGATGTTCATAAAGTTCATGAATTCGTTCAGTTTACAAAAATGTAAAAATCGCTCCATACAAAATCTTCTTACCTGGCATTTTAATGACATAGGTACGTTTTATATCGGACTACTGCTGGAAGCATTTGACACTTAGGCCTACAATATCGGGGAATTTGTTTTCTTAAATTTTCAATCATTTACCTCAATTTAAATTGTGATTTTGCGCTACTTTCTGTGTTTCTTTGTATTATGTACACTGGTAATATTTCTGTCTGTCTGTCTGTCTCTCTACACACACACACACACACACACACACAGTCATTACATGTCTCCTGTATTGATTTTGTAGTTTTATATCCTTACGTTTTTATCAAGTTTAGTTGATGTCACTGTGAAAATATAATAACGTCCCCACATTTTTTCCTCGTGTAATGACAAAACGACATCCGGTCGTCAAGACTTTCCGTGGAACATAACGACCCCTCTAGGTTTGTTTATCTTGCACCTTAACCTTTAGAGAGGCAATTTGTAACGGGACGCGTGTGTTCGCGCGCGTATGTACGTGCGTAATCCAGATGGTTCTTTAGTTTTTTTTTTTTATGGTTTAGCACACTGCCTTTTAGATTGGAAGAGACAGGTCGCGGGTCAGGTTTGGCCGCAAGATTTGAGGCTGTCGAGTGTACAGGGTGTTATTATTTTGCGGTCGAGTTGGGGCCAGTGCCCCTGGGGTGGCGTGGCTGCAGAAGATGGCTATAGCATTTCGGGAGGTGGTTGGGTAGTAGAAAGTGGTGGGGGTACAGGCACGGCTACCCGGGGAGGGGGTAAATGGCGGGGGCGGGGAGATAGCAGTCTTCAAGGAGAAGAAGGAAAGAACGAAAATAACAATAAACGACGAGAAGTTCATTTATTCCCGTAAGCGCCAATGCTTTCCGAAGGTCGTTTTGACCATCTCTCTGGGCGTGCTCGCTAGCTGACCTGGCCTCACGGATTAGTGAAGGGTTTGGATGGTCAGGGCATCTCCATAAATCTAACGTCCTTGGGATTCTTAAGATTCTGGATAGGGAGGTAGGAGATATGAGAATTTAGCCGTCTACGATTGTCGGGAAAGGAGTCTATACAGCTTCCTTGTCTGTAGGATAGGGCAAAGGATAGCAGCTTTGAATATAGGATCCTCAGAGAAGACACGGAAGGTTAAGTACTCTGTAGAGGTTAACGTACGGGCGAATACCCAGACGACAGACAGACAGGGGTGCCTACAGCGAACAGACAGATGGATGCTAATACTTAAGTAATCCCTTAGGGGTGAGTTCGAGGGCTCTAATGGCGGAGGCAGGCGAAGGGTGAGGTGCTCTAGAGAGATGGGAGGTTGGGCCTAAATTACTCTATGTCTGGGGCCTGATGGTTGGAAAGATTGATTGATTGGCTGATAGATAGAAGCCAACTCTGCCCGTACAATTACCTCACCACTGACTGCTGAAGGTCCTATAAATATAGTAAGTCATGAAGAGCTTAGGTGAAAAGAGCAATATATGTAACAACCATTTCACTGCGACCACTTAATGCATTAAAACTTTGTAATAAGCACAATGGCCTCTTAACTTCTCGACTTCTTTACACTTTTTGGATATTTAACTTTGCCTCGCTTTGATATACTGGGTTCGGGTTCGAATCACGTCACTGACATCAGAAATTCTTCATTTGTTTCTTTCATTTGAATCTTAGGCTTTGCAGTGACAAGCGTATCCGAAAAGTGCGATCCGAAAAGTGCCATTCTTATAAATACACACACACATATATATATATATATATATATATATATATATATATACACACATATATATATATATATATATATATATATATATATATATATATATATATATATATATATATGTGTGTGTGTGTGTGTGTGTGTGTGTGTGTGTGTGTGTGTGTGTGTGTGTGTATTTATGTATACGTAAGCATTAAGTTACAAATGTTCTTTAATATCCAATTCGCTCTTCCTGTAGTCCTGAGCTCTTGTTCTTCCGTGGTTCGAGCCCACGAGACGACGAAATTATTACCAACTAAAAAATTCCCCTTCGGGTAACATATATGCAAATATGTTATTTCCGAGGTAGAGCGAATTGGATATTAAAGGACATTTGTAGCTTAATGCTTGTATTTGAATCACGGTGATGTAACAAAATTCATTCATATACAGTATATAAATTTATATAAATTTTATATATATATATATATATATATATATATATATATATATATATATATATATATATATATATATATATATATATATTATATATGGTAAAAAGTGACCAGTAGATTCTGTATACATAGTAACTTCATGTTCCTTTTCCTATGTCTCATATTAATAAAAAAAAATACTATACACTCACTTGAATGCACATCGTACGCTTTTTTCACGTTATGAAAGTGTGATTAATTACCTGTGAGAACCACTGTAATTATCTGCTCGGTAGATCAGGCGCGATTCAAACCTCCTCCCCCACCTTTTTTTTTTTTTTTGCCAGCGTCCGTCGTCATGCGCTGTATGGTAAATAATTTTGCCTGCGTTGAAGGAATTTTTTAATATGGGTTGTAAGTGCCAGTGGTATCTGGTGGGTTCGTGGTTCCTTTGTATAACTATAGAAGAAATCTGTGCATATTTGTGGCCTTTGCGTTTTCTTAAATTAACGAAAATGCCCTTGTTTTTATTTTGGAAGAGTTATTAACATCGTTCGTCCCGCAGTGGCCATTTCATCATTGGTTGACTTGTTAAATGTATACTACTGCGAACGGTCGATATCCTCTTTGTGTATGCAAATGAATTTATTTAATTTATTTATTTTTTCTTTTTTTTTTACCTTTTTCTTTGGCGTTTCACTCCGATGTCCCTTCATCTCTGTGCCCCCACTACAGATCAAAATTTAATAACATAATATATTTTTTTATTTTGTGAGAAAACTAAATAAACAAATGCAATTAATTTATGCGCACGTGAAGAAATAAACTTATCAGAATCTGGTACTACCCTTTGATAAGAGATTGAAAAGAAAGCTCTCCTACTCTGTCATTTATACATTACGTGTCCCCACTGTTGCTTAAGAAAATTTATCAGGCGAGAAACCCAGTTTCTCATTGAGGGCGTGTTCAGTATTTATTGCAGCATACGCCATTCCTAAACAGGAGGCATTGCACTCATCATCTTTTGCATTATAATGAAATAAGTCAGTTGGATGACTAATTGGTGCTTCTGGGAAGAAGAAGAAGAAGAAGAAGAAGAAGAAGAAGAAGAAGAAGAAGAAGAAGAAGAAGAAGAAGGTGAACAGGAAGAAGATGAAGAAGAAGTATTACTGAACTACCATCTAGTACAGTTATTTGTTTATTTGTTTGCTTTAGGGAAAAGATTGTTTTGGGAACCGTGCAAGGTACATAATGTGATTATTTTCCGTGTTGAAAGCAGTCTTGTTTTTTGGCACTTCTTTTAATTTTTTCAGTAATTTACTTAAAAATATAGATATATGATTGTATTACTATCGTAGATGTAACGTTAAGTGTCAAATGGACCTTTTGTCTTTTTTTCCTTGAACTTGATATTTTTTTTGTATTTTAAAATAGATATTATTTTATCTGATACTGTGTTCTTCCTCTTTTTCAATTATTAATTTAAGATATTAGATATTTGATTGAATTAAATTAGATATTTGATCGTATTACTCCAAGATGTATCTTTAAATGCTAAATGGACCCCGTTTTGTTTTTTCCTGAACTTGATTTTTTGTATTTTAAAACAAATATAATTTTATCTGATACTGTTTTCTTCCTCAGTTTCAGTCATTTACTTGAAAAAATATAGGTATTTGATTGTATTACTATCCAATATACATCGTTAAACGCTATGTGGGTCCTTTGTTTTTTCCTGAACTTGATATTTTTTTTTGTATTTTAAAAGATATATGATTGTATCTGGTACTGGTTTCTTCCTCCTTTTCAATAATTTATTTTAAAAATGAGATTTGATTGTATTGCTAACCAAGATGTATCGTTAAATGGTAAAGGAAACTTTTGTTTGCTTTCCCTTAAACTTGATTTTTTTAGTATTTTGAAATAGAGATATTGATTTTATCTTTTCCTTCCAGTTCGTGTTTTGTTTTCCCAAGCATTCCAGCGAGTCGAAAGAAATTATGAGGCTGAAGTCACCATGCTCAATTTTGCCCACTCGATGCAGTCATGCCTCGCCAGTGGCATCCCTTTTTGGGCAAGTCTTTTTTTAGGCAAGTTTTTTTTAGGCAAGTTTTTTAGGCAACTTTTTTTTCTTTGTTCGGACGTCCTTTCCACTGCCTGTGGCTGTCAACAGTGAGAAACTGATGTCATTCTCTACTAGGAAAAGAAGTCTCAGTCAGCGGCCTCAGATGTGTCTCTTATCTGTACGTTGATGAACCGTCCAAATTTTAGTGTTTTAGAAGTACAACACTCACTAATACAACCTCCATCTTTTTAAAAAGCGTTTTCCTTTCTTCAGATCACTGTCAGAATTGGGGCTTTTAGTTGCCTCTCCTGTCGGCCTCCAAACAAATGTAATGGTGCTTTGTAACATTATTATCATGGGAAAAAATGTTTTCCGCAGGTGTTCGAATCATTTAGGGTGGGATCTTAAGATTACGGTTCAATATTTGTGGTTTTCCATTCCGTACCGTAGGTTCCGAAGGCGTTAGTGCCGTCAGTGTACCTCACGAAGTGCACTGTAGGCATTATTAAAAGATTTGTGGTGTCAGTTCAGTCCCCAGCTGCACCCACTTTCTAGCCTTTTATTCTCCATCCATTCCCACTTTCTTTCTTCAGTCTTGCTGTCCAACCTCTCCAACTATTACTTCTTATTGCAATTGTAGGATTTTCTCCCAGTTCCACCTTTAACTCCTTATAATTCATTTCCTTTATTTTCTGGATCTCTTTATCTCGCTGTCCAACCACTCCAACTCCCTCTTTTGACTGTCTTGAGCGCTAAATGGCCGAAAATACCCCAGCGTTTGGCTTGACAGCCTAAATTTCGTAAAATCAAGTCCATTTTATACCTAAGGTGTTTGCTGTTGGACTAAGAAATAATATTAGGCACCTTTAGCTTCAGTGCCTTTTCCCATTGTTATGAAGAACCTGAAGTTTGTGTCCGTGCTTAATTTTTTAACGAAATTCCCTGTTGTTTTGTGACTTGTAAGAACAACAAAGCAGAAAGTAAATTGTACTGTGACAACACCTTGCACGTACACTGATGCTGACTCATACCAACATAACATTCCTTTGCACTTGTCAGCCCCATGGCTAAGAGTACGTATAGCCTTTTCGGCTACGGTCAGTCGGGTACGGACTGAGCCGTGCATCACAGTTCGTAAACGGGACGACATA
>NC_089745.1:43290489-43292989 GCF_040412425.1 Macrobrachium rosenbergii
ACCTCGGGTCTTGTTATTATTTGTAGATCTGTAACTACACCATTAATATTAGTAATATATTTATTGACTGAGTGTTGGTTGAAGTGACGAAACCATGTATTCAGGGAGTGGCATTAGTGTTAGGGTAGCGCACAGAATTATTCATGAAGAGTCCATGGGGGGAATGGGTGAAAAGAAAACGATGAAAATATGTTTCAGAAGGAGACGTGGGCTATTAATAACACCAGGGGAAGAAGAAAGACAGCGTAGGGAAGAACATTTTTGTCAGGGCCAGAATAAGAGATGTGAGGTGGGGGTTGTAATTTTATTGAAGTGGGGAGGTTGTAATTTCATTGAGTACTAAAAACTGAAGAAGGCCTGAATGCAGACGAGGCTACTCACTTCTTTCCTGTTCTTTGTCTTCCACAAATCTCCACTGATCTCCAGCCTCCCTTCTCATAGTTTTCGTCCAAGTAGGTCTGGGTCTTCCAACTCTTCTGGTGCCCAGATAACACTACCTCGTACTGTTCTAACAGAGGATGTGCGAAGGATATGTCCAAGCCATCACCATCAATCTCTCTCTCTCTCTCTCTCTCTCTCTCTCTCTCTCTCTCTCTCTCTCTCTATATATATATATATATATATATATATATATACACACGTATAACGTCCGTAATTTCCTTTATGGCATAATTCCTCGCTTTGTTGTACCATCTGAGTGGGAAGTTATTCTTAAACTTCGGGGTTTTACCCGATAGACCTTGTGAGAGAAGTTTTACTGGAAAACCACGAACTGTTGTCATCATCCTATGAAGATGTTGAAGCATTTGATGTCAGTTACTGTCGTTCAGCTTTATAGGCCGACATCGATTGGAATTGCCAAAGTAGAGCTTGGTAAGTGCCACATATAATATATATGGTTGCTGGCGCTGACTGTTTTTACTTGTAAAGTTCCATGTTTTCTTTCTTACTTTTTAGCCATTAAGAAGAAGGAACGTCTTTTTTTTTTGCTTGATATTCTTTGCTTATGTTTTTTACTTTAAAATTTCCATGTTTTTTCTCTTCATTTTCAACCAGTAAGAAGCGTAGCCGTCTTATTTCCTTTATATTCTTTGCTTATATTCTGAGAAACCTTTGACTGTTCTGATTACATTTTACCCGTCAGTCTAACAGACAGTTACTGACAGTTTTACTCCACTTACACCCGACTGCTTTTCTAACCTTGGAAGTTCACGGGCGTATGCGAACGCACAAAAAACAAGTTGTAAGAACAATTACTGGTTCAATTGTTCACACGCGTTCATTAATAACACATCTTGGCCTTCAGAACCGGTTTCAAGCGGCAGCTGGCTTCATCTCGTTCAGCATCGGCGTTCCATTTCAGCGATTTCCGCCGCAAAAAGAAGTTGGCAATGCCGAACTAGATCTGCCTGCTTTCCAGTGTTGCTGTCACTAAGGAGCAACATGGGTTAGTTCTCTCTCTCTCTCTCTCTCTCTCTCTCTCTCTCTCTCTCTCTCTCTCTCTCAAACTTAATCTCCTTTCGAATGATGATGTCACTAAGTGGCAACGTCGGTTACGATTCTCTCTCTCTCTCTCTCTCTCTCTCTCTCTCTCTCTCTCTCTCTCTCTCTCTCTCTCTTGATCTCCTTTCGCTTGATGTTGCGACTAAGGGGCAACATCGGTTACTCTCTCTCTCTCTCTCTCTCTCTCTCTCTCTCTCTCTCTCTCTCATTCTGAAGGGAATGGAAAAGATTGTGAGAGTCTCACAAAGAAATATACTCGCATACTTTCATTTCACATGGACAAGAGGCACATTTGCACGTCACATGCTGTTACACGAACGCATTAAAGTCAAGCAAAATACTCATTTACCATATTAAAGGTGGATACATGGGTCTTAAATGTACACATCGACCTGACATATTGTACAGTACACACTTATAAATGATTCACAAGCATAACAAGTTCACATTATGCATCTAGGACATCACACACATTCGCATGTCACAGTGTTGCATCTACGAGCACCTGCAACGCAAGAAATTGGAATGTAAGTGCACGGATATATTGCATTCGTACACCTTAGACGTAAAGATCGAGTCTACGAGGATCTTGGTTGCTCGTTACTCGCGCCGAGAGAGATCTGATGAATGATTCCATTCCAGGTGAGGGTTGGGGTGAGGGGGGAGAGGGTTCAAAATGAACTCGTTAACGCCTCCTATTTGTAATTGTGATGTTGCAATTATGATATGGTTGTTTATGTCTTGCTGGAACACTGACTTTTCTCTCTCTCTCTCTCTCTCTCTCTCTCTCTCTCTCTCTCTCTCTCTCTCTCTCTCTCTACAGATAACCGATTCGTTGTTGAGGTCAGCAGATTACTTCATTTAACGGAACGTGCCAAGATCTCCCCGTATTTGTCCGGGATTCTAACCGGGGTCGTCTAGGTGTTGAGGCGAGCGTGCTCTCTCCCACACCAACAGACGTAGAGAGAGAGAGAGAGAGAGAGAGAGAGAGAGAGAG